>NC_138964.1:185489537-186089537 GCF_055761805.1 Camellia sinensis
TTCGTAAAAGAATTATAAAATCACTAAAAAAACCAATTCCCAAAAACCCCTATCTGGTTTCTTCTGTTTGATGTGATATATTGTACCCATTATTTATTTATTTGTCCTAGTGAAAATTTCTTGTATGCACTACTATACTGGAATGAAAGCATTTATAGATATGACCTGAATTTGATGTTTTTGTTTTTCAACTACTATATTCAGGATGAGAATGCTGTGGATCCACCACAGCCTGTGCAGAGAGGCGTGACGGAGTTGGTTGAAGCTGCTTTGAACCCGAGGAACCTTTGCATGATGGATCCTACATGGCATCCCTGGTTCTAAAACTTCATTACTGGTCTTGTCAGTCAAGTCATCAGCAATTTGTAAATATGATGTAAATGTTGCTCTCTTCTAATTCTGTAAAATAATCGATAATTGACATCTGTTTTGCGTCTTGAGTTATAATTTTGACTGACAATGATGGAATGAGTTGTCCTTTCGGTGGATTCACATGTTATTACAATTTGTCCCCTCATAATTTAAAATCAGTTGCTGGATTTGTTTGGTGGTCATGCTGATATGAAAGAATTATTGAACGATCACAATCCTTTAAATCTACAACAATTCAAAAGGTTTGGATCTGTTTTGTTTAGATCTTGAATTTTGTGGAGAGAAAAAGACGAAAAGAAATTTGTGAATCTTTACACTTTTATTCTCATTTTCACTTTTAGATTCTGTGTACAAATATTTCTTCTCGAACTCAGGATCAAAACACAACTCTGCTAGGGTGATTTATATTCTCTCTACAAGAAGTTCTTTTTTGTAATTCAATATCCAAAACCGGTTTCTGAAAATTATTACCAACGGACAACCAAAGAGATGAAAGTTGGAGAGGTACTACCAACCACAAAAAACAGTCCCTTAAGAAATAAAAGAAATGAAAACAAGATTCAATGCAATGCAGAAAAGGCTCCATTTGTTTTGATAAAAAACATTTTGTCAAAATTTTAAAAAAAGAAAGGGGGAACATGCTCAAGCACCTCCAACAATTCATCCAATTTTTCCTTCTCTCTCACACAGACTTTGACTTTCTCCTAGATTCTATGATTCAACATTTCCCTCATATAAACCCTCTGCTCTTTAAAACTGCTCTGTACAGTTTTCACATACACAATATCCTTCCAAATAGCTTTTAAAATCACCCTTTCATAATAAAGCAGCTATATATTTTTCAGCTTCAAAGAAACAACTACCAAACCTCCAATTTATTTGCTTGTAAGTTTACTCACCACAACCCTTTACTGGGTGAATTTTTTTCTTATTATCAACATATCCCAATAAGAAAGTTTCTATGTAGTTTCTCCAATCTTTTGACAACAGTTCTCAGCGAAAAACTTCCCACACACCGAACTTCAGGAGTTTCATGGTACAGAAGAAAAAAAAAGAACATGTTATCCAAAAGATTTATTTACATGATAGGCAATCCAAGCATAAGTAATCCAGTCCAGTTATCTTTGTTGAACGGCTGATACAAATCCAAACCATTTAAAAAAGAATGACCAATTAGAATTGCCTCCCATAATCCATAATTGCCTCAGACGATCCAATATATATACACTATTGGATCTTTTGAATAACACATCAGCAACAATCAGAAACCGAGCTAGTAAGCTTCTTTCCAATATCCCCAATTGACATAAGAATTGGTAAAAAACATATCAAAAACAAACAAAAATAAAGATCAAAGCCACGAAACCAACATTTTGTATATCAAGAAACTCAGTTATCTTCATCTTCCAACTCCTCATGGAATCGCAAGTGCTTCCCTTTTGGTGTTGGCAAGCCCTTCAACTGCAAAATGCCCGGCGAAAGACATACTTCGCCCTCCTCACCACAACATTCTTCTTCTCCTTCAAGCTCATCATTACTGTTGTACACAAATCGGGTGTGCCTCCCACTAAATTTGGGCATTGTCTTCTCTCGATTCACATTAATGTTCCTTATCCCTTCACATAGTGCATCAACCAACCCTCCATCATCATCCGCTTCCTCCTCCTCCTCTCCTTCATAATCGCCATTCTCATCGTCTTCTTCAATGCCGTCTTCTTCTTCATAATCATCTTTGGTACTTGCATTCACCTGAATGGACCACACAGAAACGTCGTCATCCTCCATAGATGTCTTCTCCTTGCCATCACTCTCTGGAATTCCTCCTTCATTTGTCAGAACAGAAGAACACCCAGATGAATCAGAACCTTCTGATTTCTCGGAGAAGTCCATGAGTAAAGACCTTGTTATCAAGCTCTTTTCAGATTCAGGACTCTCAACAACCATCTGTCATATTACAACAGGAAATCAATCATCAATCAATATAATAAAACCACATTAATTGTAGATTTCAAGAGAAAACGATCTTGAAAATCTTGAAGTTAATGTATAAACTTAGCAAACAAAGAGTTAATTGAAAACTATGCATTACACGGAAAAAAGATCAATCAAACCTCAGAAATCATGAACTGTTCTTGAACCAGCGAAGGCAAAACGGAAGCCAAGCAACTGTTTTTGAAGCTTTCCTTCCCTGAGAGGCTCAGAATTTGGGGTGTGTTGGCCGGAGTAGGGGCAAGAAGCCCCGCTGGAGAGTTGATGAAGCCTGGGAGATGAAGGAAAGACCTGTGTTCCAATGAAAGTTTCGAAAGCTCGGCCTCTTCTTCCACTTTCTGCAAGAGGGTCTTGACTTGTCCCCTCAACAAGGCCTCCCCTGAACCAGGAGTACCAGTAATCTTGTTGTTCTTGGCTTGGCTATTGTTGATCCTCTTCTTGGACAGAGTTGAAGACGATGATGGAGTCTTCAAACTTCCCATTGCAAGCCCAACAATCGGTGAATCATTAGTGATATCAATAAGCACAGACTTTTCTTGTTGCTTCCCAGTTCTCTGTCTTGATTTTGAAACACCCTTTTCAGAATCTTCAATCTTTCCTGGAAAAATCAATCAAAGATTGTCAATTGAAGCAATATATCAATGTTTGATGCAGATAGCAAAGTGTGAATCACACTTACTTGATATGGGTATGTTGTTGTTGGTGTTTTCATCAGCCATGGTTTGTGATCTTGTAACTCTTCTTGTTAATGATGGGGTTTCCATTGGAGTTGTTAGATAAAAAAGATTGCCTGAAAATAGAAATGGGTCAACGGAGAACTTTATACGCCGGTGGATTTGAACCAAAGATTTGAGAGAGAGAGAGAGAGATGTTGGATGTGAAGAGGGTTTAGGGTTTTATAAAGTGGGATTCGTATTTAGGGTTCAAAAACGGTAAAGTGACCGTTTAAACGTATTTTTAAGCGGCTTGTATATTGACGCTCTAACGAAACTAGCCGTTGTGAGAATGTTGATTACCTACGGTTCTCTGATTATGCAGTTCGCAAAACCCCTTTAATGCTCTAATTTTATAAAGAAAAAACAAAATGAGTAAAGTTAAAGATTCAAAAAATTCTATTAAAATTTTTATCAAATGTTTCACATGAGTGTATGTTTCATATGAATCTCACATCCATGTGAGACATTTGATAAAACTTTTGATAGAATTTTTTGAATCTCTAACATTCTTAAAAAAGAATATATGGTAATACTACATTGCTTTGCATTATCATCCACATTAAAGTAACTTGATATAAGCAATGCTTTTTTACATCAGTGATGTTACATACACCAATTAGTATACTAACTAGTGTACCAATACTAGTTATAACATTATTATTGACCCCACTCATTAAATACATTACAAATCTCAAAAATCTTTTAAATTATGTCACATCATCAATTGGTATACTAGTTAGTATACTAACTAGTGTACCAATACTAGTTATAACATTATTATTGACCCCACTCATTAAATACATTACAAATTCCAAAAATCTCTTAAATTATGTCACATCATCAATTGGTATACTAGTTAAATACATTATTCTTTTTACATGACACATTGGATGAGAAGGTTTACATGCAACAATCACATAGATTTTTCCATCACCATGTCTACCAATCGAAGAAAGCACTTTACCTCGAGCTTGCTATTCAATTTTTACCAAGTTTCTATAGTCTCAAGGCTTAGTCAATGTGACAATTCTTTATTCATTTCTGAAGCTATTATCATTCTTCTTGTGCATGTGGAAGATATTCTCTTAATAGGTAACAGTTCAACTCATACTCAAGCACTTATTTAGAAAATGCATTCAACTTTTGCAATGAAGGAATTAGGTGACATTATTTTTTGGGGGGGAATTTCAATCAAATCTGTGGGTAATGCTTTCTTCTTGTCACAACAAAAGTATGCGTGTGACACACTCATCAATGCATGAATGACTTTTTTGTAAGCCCTGCAATACTCTCGTCTCAGTAAAACCCAATCTTACCCCTGATTCATCTATTACATTTGCTCAACCTCAATTGTATAGAGGTTTGGTAGGAGCTCTACAATACCTTACTATAACTCAGCCAGACCTGTCTTCAGTAGTAAATTAGGCATATCAGCATATGCATGCCCAAAAAAAGGGCTTATTACCAGTCGGTCCTACTTTTAGGGGACTTATTATCCATTAGGTCATGACTTAAAGTCTTATGCACATATAAGTCCTATTCCATATGTTTATTTTTTTCTTTTTTACCCTTGAGTGTTTTATGTTGCCCCAAATAATATTTTGTTCTTTCTTTCTCTTTGTGTCGTCTCTCTATCTCTGAGAAAACTCTTCTCGCTCTACCATTTCTCTCTCTGTCTTTTCTCTCTCTCTCTTTCCTTCATTTTTCCAAAAATTTCACACAACCACTGCCTACCGTCACTGTCGCTGTCTACTGACACCGTCACTGTTGTTGTCTATCGCTACTACCACCGTCGTGATCTACTGTCACCATTTCCGTTACCGTCTACCACCATCGTTGTCGTTTGGCTGCAGCCACTGTTCATCAATTATCACCATCACCGATGTATGCACCGCCGCCACCATCTTAGATCTACCACCATGGTCTCATTTCCACCTTCACCTTTGCAGATCTACACTACACCATTGCAAATCTACACTTCGTCGTCATCAATTTACACTTTACCATCACCGATCCACTTTTACCATCGTCGATCTATACCGATCTAATCGTTTTAAGTGAAGAAATTGACTCTAAACAGTGGTGATTTTTTAGATCTCACCCATTTCTCTCTCTCTCTCTCTCTCTCTCTCTCTCTAGATCTGTTGCAAATTCGATTCAGATTCAAATTCAAATTTTTTTCAGTGATAAATTTATCAATCTCTCTCTCTTACTCACTTTTTTTTTCTTTCTTTCTTTTGTGCGTGTGAGGAATGAGAATGGATTTTTATAAGTGAACATGAGTAACAGTGAGCAAATAAAAATTTTAGTTCGTAATTTTTTTTTTATCATTATGTGATAAATTTATTACTGAATGTGTTTTTATTAATTTCTTAGATTATTTTTTTATGTGTATCTATGTGTAGTTGTGTGTTCTGTGTTCTGTGAATGACTGAGTGTTGTTTGTGGTAACAGTAGTAGTGATGTGATGATAGATGTTTATTTTGATTGAAAAAAAAAAATTCAAAAAAATGTCATCGGAAACAATTATTGGAGGTGGCTTGCTAGAAACTGTCATTAGAGATGATCGCCGACGATCGAAGATGATAAAGATGGGGTAGCGGGGGAGTTACTGGGTAGCGAGGTTTGGGCTAGGGGAAAAATTGAAAAAATGGGGTTATAATTTTGGGCTAAGACCTAGTGGATATTAAGTTGTTGGACCGGGATTGGTCCGTAACTCCCCAAAAAATTTATCTAGCCCCCACCATTTGGTTTGAAGGCTCATTGTGGAACCCAATCCGGCACTCTCATTGTCTTGTCGTGATTTTGACTTGTAGGCTCGTGAGAGACAGTTAGTTGGAACAGCTTGTGAGCCTGTAAAAAATTATGAAAAAATAGAAAGAAAAAAAAAAAAAAAAAAAAGTGAAAAAAATAGTATTTAAATTTTGGTTGGGATAAGCCCGTGGGCCAGCCTATGAGCTCTAGGCCAAGCCTATTTTGATAACGTTTGGGACTAAAGTTTTGGCTATTTATTGGACCCAAACTTGCCCAAAAAAAAAGCCTATTGACTTACTTTCACAACCTGGCCCGGCCAAATTAATTAAGACCTTCACTGCCCCCATTTGATTAAAAATCAGAATAATAATACATAAATAAAACCGAAAGAAAAATTATGTGATCCTCATATGTTTCTTTGCTCGAAATTTGGGTTTTGTGTGTGTGTGAATCTACATTTGCAATCACATGTCTTACTTGGAGGACCTTGTGGATAATTTTGTTTTTTGGCTGTGCTATTTTGGTTTTTTTTTTTTTTTTTTTTTTTTGTGTATGATTTAGGTTTCAATTGGTAGAGAAGAGAGAGGTTCCCAATCTCAAGGTTAACTTAGTCTAGTGTCGAAATATTCTGAATAAATTTTGGTCCACATATTTTATTTTTTGAATACTTTTCAAAATATCTTTTAATATTCTTGATTTGGTAAGTGTTTTTGCTATCACTTTTGTGGCAACAATTGCCAAAAATGAAAGGAAAAAAAAAGTAAAAGCTAAAAAATATTTTTACTTATTTTGGTTACAAGTTTTCATTAAAAATTGAAGATTTCTGTCTAATTAACTTTAGTTTCATATTATAAAATTTCGAAACTAAATTTTTTTTCTTTTAGAAATATATTAATAGTATTATAAATCTTAATCCACAAATGTTTTGATTGCTTATACATTCACTTCAAAGATTAAAAATCGATGTGGATCCTTACAATGAGTCGCTTTGATCTAAATGCTATCGTTTTTTTTGCTGCCATTTGGCATGTGAGTTATATTTAAGTTGAGACTAAAAAACATACAAAAAAAAATTAATAAGATAAAATGTTACATTTAAATTATAATTATTTTATTTTTTTTCTGTTGCAAAAAAATCAAAAAATTCTTTCTAAACGAAACTAATTTAATCATGCTAAATTAATCAAAACGCAAAAAATTCAGACTAAAAAAATTCTTCAGAAACGAACTTTTTTGTCTTGTCGTAGAAATGGACTCATGCCACTTGATCTTATACTCATCTTTGAATGGTAGAAAAGTCTCCCACTATTACATGGATCTCATGAATGGTTTTTTTGGAGCCATGCTTTTGAAAATATGCTTAATTACATCAACACTCTGTCAATTATTAATAAATATTGTTTTATTTTTATTTATAAATCTGTATATTTTGATTATTTTAATTATAAAAAATTAAAAATGTATTACTTTCGCCTTTTTCAAATCATCTTTAAAAGTAGTGTATTTATATGATTTTTAAAATTGAAAAAGTCAAAATACACAAATTCATAAATAAAGAGGTAAAATGATATTTATTAATAATTGAGAAATGGTATTGTATTTGACTCAAAGCCACCTAAATTCTAATAATTTTAGTCTAGACGCACCAACCATAATATGATCAAAATCAAAATAGCATCAATTTGAGGCAACTGACAGAGATGACCATTTTGTTTTTTGTTTTTATGAAAATTATCAATAAATTTATTTTGCTCTCAAGACAACTAAATTTCAAATAAACAACTAGGTTCTATTTTTTGTAACTTAATTCTAAAAAAATTCAATTCTTTATGATAATATGTTTTATACCAAGTTTACCCTTCACACTAAAATATGAATAACAATTTTATAAAAAAAAAAATTAATTAATAAAAGAATTCATCATTTTTTTGTTGTCTCATAATTTGAAAAATATATAGATTTTTCACGATATTATTTTCACAATTCTTTTAATTGAATGTTAATAAAATTAGACCTTTTAGATTGTTTACTTAATATATTTTTCATAGTGTGAGGCAACAAAATATGATGAATTGAGTTCTTTGGATCAATTTTTTGTTTGATGTAATTTGTTTAATTTTTATAATTAAAAATATAATATTTAAGTAAATTAAAATTACTTATACAATTGTTATGCTTGTATTAATAAGAAGGGTAATAAAATTGAAATAAAACATGTCATTATGAAGAATTGAATTTTTTGGAAATAAATTATGAAAAACAAACTTAATTATTCACATTAAAATGTGATAGAACTTGAGAGTAAAATAAGATTTATTAGTTTGTTTTTTTTTTAATTTTTTTACAAATAAGGTGACCTTTTTTTATGAGTATTGTTATTCAAATTAAAAAATTAGACTCATTTTTTAAATTTAATGATGTGGCAATCAATTAGAATATTTAAGACAACTCTCTCTTATATTTTTTAATTCTCAATCAATTATCTCACTTACATATCATTAAGTCTTAGTTTGTCATTGACTTTTTTAGCTGACTTTTTTTGTTGAGACTTTTTTAGTCTCGTTTTTGACTTTTTTGAGAGAAAAAGTGTATGATTATGGTTTGAAGGAAAATGAGTTGGACCCCAGCATCCCACTGTTTTGTGATTGGCTCAATTTTTTTATTTTTTATTTTATTTTTTTATTTTTTTCTGTCTGCAAGTCACAGCCCCCCACGTGGAGGTGGGGGTGCTGGGGGTCTTCTCCTGCTAGGGGTTCCCAACAGGACTGTGGTTTGAATGTGACATTTTGTTTTAAAGTTATGTTAGGGACTCCAAATGAATTATCAAATAGTCTATCAAATCTCTCATATAGGTGTGGGACCCACACAAATCACATGTGTGTGGATCCCACAGCCATGTGAAATATTTGGTAAAATATTTGATAATTTATTTGGAGTCTATAATATTTTTCTTTGTCTTATGTAGTTAATTTCGTCTTTTTATATTTTTTTAACCAAAAATCTAAAACCATGTGAAACTTAAATATAAAAAATGAATTTAAAAAGTGAATTTATATAACATTTTTTCTTTATTTTTTCTTTATTTATTTATTTTTTTAATATGCGCGTATACATTTGACATAAAAATCTGATCAACCTAGGCCGAATCCAGCTGTAGATGTGTCTCGAGCTTATAAATAAGGGTTAATTACATCAATAACTTTTTAATTATTAGTAAATATTATCTTAAAATACAGATGAAATAAAACATAAGACTTAAGAAGGAAAAAAAAAAAAACTACCAATAGGTCATAATAATTGGATTTAATTCTCACAAGGTCCTATTGAAAATAAATCCTGGTAAAATTGTAGTTAAAAATATTTTTTGTGACGATTTTTTTACATATATCGTTAAAAATTTTAAATTAATATTTTTTTGTTACGATTTTATAAATTATCGTTAAAACTTACCATTAATAACTTTTTTTATGACGAATTTTTAAAATTATCGTTAAAAGTTAAAAATTAGTGACTTTTTTTATAACAATTTTTTTAAACTGTCACTAAAACTTATAATTAATGACATTTTTTGTGACAATTTTAAAATCAACATTGAAAATTAAGAATTAATAACATTTTTTAATAATATTTAATAAAAATATTATTAATTATCATAAAATCTATTAAATAATAAATTTATCTATTAAAACTTACGCATGGAAGTCCCCAAAAAAATAATCCTTCTGGCATGCCAATCACTTGTTAGGTGGTGGTGACCATGTGATTAGGTCTCGTGATCCTTTGGATTTTTGCACTCAACAACATGGGTTGAGTCTACTCAACAATTTTGTTAACATGTTTGGTATAATTTTTTTTAAAAAAATTAGTAATTAGAAAGTAAAAATTAAATACATTATTAATGTCTAAAATTAATAATCAGACGTTTTACATACAAAATTGAGTCTTATTTTTATTATTATTATTTTTTTTTATCAATGAACATACACCAATACATAATTTTAACATTTTCATTATAAAAAAATAAAATAAAAAATTTAATTACATAAGGGTGACTTTTGGTGCTAGACTCTAAGGACATACTTGTTTTGGGAGATAAGAGTTGGGATTTGATTAGTAGTGTGTGAGGTAAGTACTACAAATATCATGTTTGTTTTTAAAAAAAATGAAACACTGGATTTATAGTTCTCACACGGTTGGATGAACCAAGCCCTTTACGACTTGGTATTCAGAACTAGTAAGTTGATATTAAAATTTAAAGTGAAATAATTTATCCATCCAATTTGCTATCATCCGAATCATCTGAATCTGTGCTAGCTGGACAACCGACTTCACCTTTGTCTACCGTGGTCGTCACCTTGTCATCTGGATGATCAATCGGTCAACCTGCTGAACGACTGCCATGAACAGATTCG
Source organism: Camellia sinensis (assembly GCF_055761805.1). NCBI lineage: Eukaryota > Viridiplantae > Streptophyta > Magnoliopsida > Ericales > Theaceae > Camellia > Camellia sinensis. The sequence continues at coordinate 185,499,781 of NC_138964.1, forward strand.
GGTGACACCAAATTCAGTGGATGTAGCATTGTTGTAATTAGAAATACTATTTTGCCATTTTACAATGAGGAAGTTATGCAACAAGGGTATCTGTGAAATTTCATATATTTAATCTCATCCATGTATTAATTGTTAATTCGATGGTCATCAAACAAAAATATTTTTTTTTTATATTTTTAACTTAATATCACCACACAAATAATTCGTTCACCAACTTTTATCGTACTCGTACTCGTAATCCTATCCAACCTTACTTTAAATACATACAGGACTTAAGACCATCTCCAATGTTTTATCAGATTGAGCACCAGATTCAAATTTGATGAAAAATGACAACTTTTCTCTCTCAAATGGTTTCACCAAACTGATATCAAATTGAGAACGGATCAAAACTTTCACCAAACTGAGAAGTTGGAGTAGATTTTACTAAAATACTGTGCGTTTACGTTGGAAGTGGCCCCACCAGACAACCGGCCGGACATCGGTCGTTCCTTGCTTACAAAAAATTGCATACCTGTTGTGCAGTGCTTCAGTGTTTGGTTGGCCTGCGAACCACTTCACAATTAGGATACTGATGATGATGACAATAGCATTTCAACAATCGTCTCAACATCATCTTCTCTACTAAAAACCTCAGATTCATTAACATAAGGCCCTGTTTCTAATCTATCTCCAATTGTATCGATTCATCTATGAATGAAAACATCTCTCAATTGAAAAATCAGACATGTCTCTGGCAATCTCATCTAATCTCTCTCGAATATCCCTCAAATCTCGGGACTTCTTCAATCAATTGAAAATGGGTTTGACAAAGAAATTCCATACCTTCTTCTTCTTCTTGTTGTTTCGAAGAGCTTGAGCGGTGATTGAGTCGAGCAAGTCGTCAGCGTCATAAGTGACGTCTTTGAGCTTCTTGAGCCAGAGCTTGACCTTGGTGTCTCTGAGTTGTCGCTCTTCGGCGTTTTCGATGACGGCTTGAATGGTGAGCCAACGGTCTTGGAGCTTCTTCATCTCATTGTTGAATTCAGTGTGGGATTGGAATTTGCTGAGGATTGGGGAGGCTAATTTTTCGAAGACTACTCAAAGAAGAGGAGCCAAAACCAGAGACTCCATTGATAATAAAAAAGCTCTAACTAAAAGGTTGGATTAGAGAAAGCAGAGTGATGTGAGAGAATTTACAAGTGCAAATTTGATGTGAGAGAGAATTTACAAGTTCAAAAAAATTTGAGAACACCTAACCGGTTGATCGGCCGGTCAACCCATCGGATATCTCCATTGTTTTAAAGCCCACTACAGTATAACAGTTGGAGCTACTCGTATCAGATTAACACTATATTTGGACTGAGTGATTTGGAGATAAAAGAAAAGAAATGGAGAGAAATGTATTTCTCTTACTTGTTTGGATAACCTAAGTCGAGAGAAATGAGAAGAAATTGAGAGAAATTGAGAGAAACTCATCTCTCTTATAAGCCTTATTTACAATCTTCCCAAAAGTGGAGAGATTGGGAGAGAAAAGAAACCATTATTTTCATAATACTAATTTTGCCCCTATAAAAATAAAAGAAATAAAATGATTGAAAATATAAAAAGGCTATTTTGGTAATATAACATAAAATAATTTCTTTTCTTTTCTCTTAATGAAATCTAACCAAACAAGAATGAGGGAAATTACAATCGTTTCTTTTCTTTTATTTCTTCCTTATCCAAACAAAAATGAGAGAAATCACAATCATTTCTTTTCTTTTCTTTTCTCTTATAATTAAGTAATCTTTTCTTTTCTTTTCTCTTCTAAATTTCCAAACATAGTGTAACGAAATTGACTTTTTTTTACTCAAATTTGATAAAATAATTGTTGAACCGTTAGAAATGCTCTAACAAAGTTAAAATCACAAAAGTTACCTTAGATGGTGCTTAAAAAACTCATCCTACAAACCATTTGTGTCAAAACCTGACTGACTAACCTTAAGAAGTATCGAATTTGAAATTTGAGCCTTCATTTGGAAAGAGTTTTTTGAGCTTAATTTTTTGATTTTTCTTTTGATTATTTTAACTTAATTAAAAAAGTTTCATTTGGAATGAACTTTTGATTTTTTTGTAGTTTTATAAGAAAAAATGTGAAATGATTTTACTTTAAATGTGACATTTTATTTTATTAATTTTTTAATCTATTTTATTTTTTAATGAATTTAAGGGTTATTTAGAATTATCTAAATAAGTATACTTTTTAAATTTTTTATAAAAAGATGTATAATATGATAAAAACGTGATATAACCCAACCCAAAAAAAATAAAAATAAAAATAAAAGATCTACTAAAATAATACATACCAAACAATCCCTAAATAAATCCTAACCATCTTATCAAACAAGACCTCAAATTTAACTTCTCAAGACTTTACAGCTCTACTAACTTACAAGATACTTTACAGCTCTACTAACATACAAGATTTTTTTACATGATTTATTACTTTTCATTTTAAAATATTAATCTCTTATTTTATTTTTTATTATTTTAAAATATTAATTTATTTTCAAAAATTAAGAAATAAAATAATATAAATTTTTTATTTTACCTTTCTTTTAAATTCATTAACAACGTAAAAAGTATAATTATGAAAATTAATATTTTCAAAAACATATAATATCAAAAAGTAATTTTAAAAAATTAATATTTTCAAAATGTATTAATTATACTATTAAAAAAATTAAATTCTCTAAAAAAAAAAAAAAAAAAAACTATTAATTTGAACGGAGGGAGCACCTGATTTTCATCAGTGAAATTATTGGTCAACTTTTCTCCACATCTGTCAAGTCTTCTGCCACGAGGAGGTTAAAGTCTGTGGTGCACAAATAAAGGTGATTGGAGTTGGTAAGAATAATTTTACTGTCCTCATTTTTTTATTTGACCTGGTCTTGGTCTTAGTCCTCTACTCTAAAGTCAACAAACACAACTTTTTGGGACCCTGGTTTATTGGATATTAGAAAAATTATTTTGTTCACAAATTGATAAGATGTACAAGTGGAGCACAATTTTTATTGATTAAAATAATCATTTTATGGACCCATTTACATTGTGGTGAATTTTATTTAAATAAAAAGATCTTATTATTTTTATCAATAAATAAATAAAGCATGTTTTGTTGGCATATCTTGTAGCCAAATTATTTGCTATTAAGGGGCTGCTAGCTAGTTGTAGCTTGATTGGTGCAAATTTTATTTTATTGTTTCACTTATTGACTGGATCCAAATGACAAATGTTATTTATATATATAGTGGGTGTTTGGGAAGTAGTTATTTTAGTAGGTTATTTTAATTTTTGATTATTTTAATAAGTTAAATTTTTTGTATTTGAGAAGATGATTGAATTTTTTATAGTTGGATGTGAGATTTATGAGAGAAAAAATAAAATGATTATGGGCAGTGGCGGAGCCATGAATTCAGTGAAGAGGGGTACAAATTAATGATAATATTGATTTTTGTTTTTCCTCATAATAAACAACAATGAGATATTACTAAACGTAAATATCAAGAGTTTATTTAGATAGATGTGGATTTTAAATTAAAGGATTTGAGGTTAAATTTTATATAAATATTGTAGAGTAACTATTTTAGGTGGATTGAAAAATTAAAAAAAAAAAGGATAAGTTGAGATAGAAATGATATATTATAGTAGAGAAATTCTATAAAACACACCGCAAAAAAAATATATATCATATGTCGCAGTTATGATCTTTGTGGTCTTTGATTATGACACATTATAGTGTTGGATATAACTTAGTTATAACTTATTGTGGTTGTTATTTTGCTTATGGTTGAAGAAGTGTTTGATTATACATTAAATAATGATTTGTAATGACTCGTTTTGATATAAGTTATGACTTATTGTAATTTTTTTTTTTGGTTATAATTGAGGATGTGTTGTTTGGTTATAATTTATATAATAGTCGTTTTAGTTATGAAAGAAAATAATTTGGTTATGAAAATTTATAATAACTAGTATATGGTACACCCTTTTTGGAGGTGTATAATAGAAGGACTTATTTTAGTAGGTTCATTGTAATTAGGAAAAAAAAATTATAATAGAGGGACTATTATAATTTGAAGAAGGGATATTATTATAATTTTTTAGAAGATATATATGATATAATCCATATATATAGAGATACCAATATAATTATCAAAACTTGAGAGGGGCACATGCCCTCCCTAGGCATACATTGTCTCCGTTCCTCATTATAGGTTTGATGTAATATTTTGTCTTATTAATTATTTTAATATATTTTGTCTTTTTATAAATTTTAACTTAAATTGGACTAAAATCCCACTTCCTAAACATTCCCATAAGATCTATAATTAAAAAAATTCAAATCTCGGATAAAATTCATAAATTATTAATTAAAATATATTTATAATATTATTAAAAACTGTTTATTGACATGATAATTTAAAAGTCATACATGAAAGAATAGCTTTTTTTGGGAATAGTTGACGTCGTATTTTTGGCAATTGGGTTAAATGTTTGTTTTTTAACTTTTTAATTTTTTTGAATCATATAATTTTTTTATTTTTTTATATATTTTCTCCAAAAAAAAATCAAAAAAATCAAAAAAATTAAAAATAGTTGGCTTTTAACCTACTTTTCCAAATAGGCTCCTATTTTTTTTTTTTTTTTATTTTGGAACTTTTCAAATTTTCTTGCTTGGAAACTAGTTTCAATTTTCCCACGGATTCTACAGGTTTGCCACAAAATTTCACTGAAACTGCCTGCAACTTGTCCATACATTTATATGTGTATCTATTATTTATATTAGAAGTTGAGTAATTCGTAAGGAAAAAAATTGGAAAAATTACCAACCAGTGGCATTATTAGAAAATTATTACAGATTTATGAATTTTTTTTATCAATTTAATTATTTATGTGTATAAATTTTATCATTTATTTATAATAGTTTTGAAAGACAACACTTAAATGAAATTTCTCCAAAAAAAATTGAATATAGATAGAGGAGAAGGAAATTAAAAATAAATAAAATAAAAAAATTTAGCTATTATATTGAGAAAAATATATATATGTATATATATTGGACTGAGACAAATTTTTTTTTTTTTTGGCTCAAATATTGAGGTTAGATTTGACAATTCTTAAAAAAGTCAAAAAATTAAAAAATCGCTATCATATTTAAGTCACATCACCTCTCTAATACATCACTTTAAACTCAACTCATATTTTATAAAAAAAAAAATACACTTATTTAAAATATCCTAAATAACCTGTCAGAGACAATTTTGAACATGAAAAAATGCATAAGCATTCACAAGTAAATTATGTGATTTATATAATAATATTATATATTATCTAATACGGACGTGGTTGGGAAACTTTCTTGAGAAGAAAGACATTATTTAATTTAATAATAAAAAAACACCGACAGAACTCTATCTTTGTTACACGTGTACGGTGTACTATAAATTTGTAATATACTACACGTTTATGTATATGGACGTGGGAAGTACTGCCTACTTTACTCCTTATTCATCTACATTAATCTATTTTATTAGTTTTATTATTATTAGAGAAAATTATAATAAAAAAAAATTAAAATTTAACTGTGACATTTTATCTTATTAAATCTATTTTATTTTTGTATTTTTTAACTCAAAAAATAATGTCAAACAAAACTTAACATGAGCAATATGTTTATCGCAAAATGGTGTCTTAAATCGACTTTTGGATGTTTGATCATGGAAAATTCTGTGGCCAAATGTCCCTTTTAGCCCTTCAATCATATCATACGGTGTAAATTGAATTGAATTGTGCTAAAAAATGACATAGAATGAGCCTAACAAAATATGACATTTTCATATTGTAACCTACTAAAATATGATAATACTGCTACAATTAAAATAATGCAATCTTTTGGAGATGGTCTTACTTAGTTTATATATAATTAAAAGGCTTCTCTATCAATTGCCAATTGATTTTAAATTTGTTTAGGAATAGTTAAATTAGCCTGACTAAATTAGTTTCATTTAAAAAAAAAAAATGATTTTTTTTTGTTTAAATGTGGTGATTGTGAGAGAAAAATAAAATGATTATGGTTTGAATGTGATTAAATTTTATGTTGTTTGGGATTATCTAAAATAGTGCACTTTTTAATTTTTTATAAAAAGATGTGCAGAAAAATAAAGATGTGATGTGACCCAAAAAAGATAAAAATTGTGCTTATATAGCACACCCCAAACAATGTGTTGCCACTGTTGCGTAGCAAAATAGACCTATTTTGATAATCTGAATCATTCACATTTTAGAGTATATCGAGTAGAACACACCTGTAAAAAATTAAATTAATCGAATATCGTTAACATTTTTATCAACTCACATTTGTATCTACAAAAATAAATCACAATTGTGATTTAAAGTATTAAAATAAATACAAATATGAATAGATGAAAGACTTAACGATATCTGATTAATTTGATTTTTTCAGATATGTTCTATTCGATATACTCTAAAATGTGAACAGTTTGAATTATCAAAATAGATCCCAAAATAGACCCATTTGACTGCACAGCACACAACAGCCACCCTAAATTCTTACATTAACTTATTTTATCTTTTTATACTTATTTAATTATTTTAATCCTTCAAAGGGGACATTTTCTTCCCAAAATGGTGTCTTAAAATGATTTTGGATGTTTGTGTGTGGAAAATTCTAGCCCAATGTCCCTTTCAGGGTCATAAATCACAGTTGGCACTGAAAGATTCACTGATTTTTGGTTAGGTGCATAACTTTCTGTTTAGGGTTTCAAAAAGTCTCTTAATTAATCAATAAAGTGGACAATGGCTGTAGAGCTTTGGAAAACTTGTATTCTACATGTACCGAATTATTGTTACAATGTCGTAGTGTTGTGGACTAGTTCAAGCCATGTGCTAGTTTGGTTGGAATGTTTCACTACCCTATCTAAAATAGTCATAGAAGAGATGTGCAAAATCTAGAAATTTGGAGGTATCTTGTAACATTTTAATTATAATCAAACATTTTTCTTAACTCTCCAACATAAATTGGCCTTGTAACCCCAAACTATTTTGGATCATAAACAAGACACTATTTGAGAACTGAGAGTACAGTCCTTTCAAATCTTAAATTCAATATCTACTAGCAGTAATAAGTTTCTTAGAGCCATATCATACAGGGGTTCGCCCTGGCTTTAAATAGAGCCCCAAAAGTGGGCGGTGGAATTGATCATTCGAGATTAGTTGAGATATGCGTAAGGTGACCTAGAACCCGATTATCAAAACAAAAACAAAAAAAAAAACCAAGTCCCTACTTTGTCTTGTAACCAAACCACTATTTTTTATTGGAAAATGCTTTGGACCACCAATTTTGAACGCCCAAACCAATCACAATTGGTGTGTCATAAGTTACATCACTTGAAAACTCTACTAAAATATAAATATTATCCAATAAATACTTATCATGTCATTAGGAATTTTGTATCATAGTAAAAACTTGTCTCACCTTGATTTGATATAGGTCCACCATAACTTTAATTCATGACCCACTACAAAAAAAGTTGTTTTTTGCGACGGCAAAACACCGTCGCAAATACCCCAAATGCCGTCTCAAAAGGTTTTTGCGACGATAAAATGACTTTTTGCGACGGCAAGTGGAGGTCGCAACAAAAGGGGTTGCAAAAGGGTTTTAGCGACGACAAGTGCCGTCGCCTTTGCTTTTGTGACGGGAAAATTCCTTTTTTGCGACGGCAAATTTTTGTCGCCAATAATGGATGAAAATCTGAATTTTTTGCGACGGCACAGTATTGTCGTCGCTAAAAGGGTTTTTTGTGACGGCAAAAATACCGCCGCTAAAAGTCTATTTGAGACAGCAACCTGAGTCGTCACTAATGACTATTGTCAACGGCTATGATACCGTCGCTAAAGGCCTTATTTTTCAATTATATTCCCTACCTTTTTCAACAGTATAAGTGTCGTCGCAAAAAGCCTGTTTCAATTTTCTTTTTGAGACGGGGTGTTCTGCCGTCTCAAAAAAAATTAAAAAAAAAAAACAAAAAAAAAAAACCTGTAATAAAATTATTAAAAATATGAAATTGACCTGTATTAAATGAAAAATAACTATAAAAAAACTAATAATTATATAATAATATAAAAAGTCCAATATATAAATAAAAATTCATCCATAATTAAAAAGCAAGTTATATTCTAACATTAACAATTCCATCTTCTAGTCAAATGTAAAGTACCACTGAAACACTACAACATAAAAACAAAGCCAAGGGCAAAAAAAAAAAAAAAAAAAAAAAAAAAAAAAAAAAAAGATGTACATAAGATGGTCACTAGCTACATTAATACTAGAATTGCTTTAATTACATATCATATAAGATTAACCCAATCCATGCCATGATTGTAATTGTTTTCTGGCACATAAAAAATATTTCCAAACCCTTCTATCCCAAACTCCCCTAGAAAAGGAGGTGGATCCATGGCTTCCATGGAGAACAATGAAGCCGGGCTGTTACTTGAAACACCATCGCATCTCTCCAGTAGCCTCTGTATCTCCTTCTCTGCCTCGGAAAGCTGTTCCTTGAGCTTCATTACCTGTAAATTAACCAATAATTTGTTATAAGATTGTGATGGTTACTTGATTTGGTTTAATTCCAAACCTTAGGAGTGGGGAATTATAATAAAAAACCATGAAGTGGTTGGTGGGTGTGAAAATGTAGAGTAATGCTAGACATTTTTTTAATTGTAGAAAATAAAATATGTAGACCAAAGATTCATTAATCTACATCTTACATTTTATTTTTGTGGACACTTTTTCTAGGTTTGTGGTTTATCCGGAAAGAGTTTTACTACAAATCTAGAAACCAAATACATGAATGAACACAAAAATATACAGGAATTGACTAGATTTTACAAAATTTATTGGTGCGCCCACTTCTAAAAAATTTGTCTCTCATATAAACCCATCATTCCTGAAGTGGCAAATTGAGTTGATGAACAGTTCATACCTTAATTCACTGATAAAAAGGCAAACATAATAATTCAGCTGAAGCATCATACAAATGATGTAATAGAAATTATGCAAAATTGCATCAACCCACAATGAAAGAAAATGTCTCGGAGAAACAGAACTTGACAAAATAACAAAACTCTAGGCAAAGCCCACCAATCATAGCCTTCTAATTACATCTCTTACTACTGTCATTTGATATATAGTATTAGGCAGTCTATTTGTCAAAATTTTAAAATTTAAAAATGAAAAAAGAAGAGAAGAAAAAAAGTTATTCTGACAAGAATGTGAGGGAGAATGCTTATTCGCTGATATATGATTACATGACATACATATGCACGATGAGGCCTCCACTGTGGGACAGTATATGAATTATTTTGGGTTCTCAAAAACAATTATGGTTCTAAATACTTTTTCTGTAATAGATAAGTGATGCATCCATCCCTAATGACGTCAAGAAAGGCAAACAATGATATGCTAAGAAATCCAGAGAATTAAAGCTGTATGATTGTATTTACAAATATAACAAGTTATATCATTAAAACAACACCCCAAGCCACCAAACGAGACACAAACTCGATCACCGAAGAGCTTGAACAACAAATCATATACTAATTCTTAGAAAGACAAGCAATGAATTGATACGATTCTACGATTTGAACTCGAGCAAAACTATGAAAGCAACAAACACCATATTACAGAAACAGAAGCAAAAACACAAACACTTGGCATAGATGATATCATTTGCAGCATCAAGTCCTCAGATTGAAACCAAAAACTAATTCAATCCCTCCAAACTAATGGAAACAGCAAAGAAAGAAAATTTGAGAGAATTAAAAACAAATACAATGATGTATATGAATTGATTAAGAGAGACTAACCTATTTATGTGGGTTAGAGTTGGATTGTGCTAGAAACAAGATTAGAGAACCATTACCCACAACAGTGATCAAAGTAAGGCAACAGAAAGAGTTCCAAGAACATATTTTCATTCAAATTTTAGATTAGTAGATAATCTTAGATATACAATGCATAATTAGTACAACAAATAATTTAAATAAGGTGAACATAAGAATATGCCTCTGTTTATTTATGGATGCCAAGTATCTTTGTCAATAATAGTTCCGTTGAATTGATTAACTGATAGATGAACAAATTAAAACATGGACTAGATAAGCCACCAAACCTCCAGCATGTGATAGGAGTATGACATAGCAAGTAGCAACCATAGAGATTAAAAATCCTTTAAATGACTGACAAGTTTTAATAAGAGAGCAAAGAAGCACTGTTCATGTATTTTCAGCTGCTTTAATAGCCCAAGACTCACGTTTCTATAATAACCCCATAATAGCCCAAGAATCAGGCACAAGTAGTGGTGATTCAATCAGCGTCATCTGGACAAGCTAATGCAAAAAAACTAAATAAAATGGAGCTTATAATGCTTTTTCACCACCAAATTTTGAGGAAAGTGAAGCAAACATGAATTTAGAAGTATTGTATTTTATCTAACAACTGGATCTTATTTAACTAAACAAGAAATTCAACTGGTCTTGCTTGAGCCTTAATTATTTTATTTATTTTTCTTTAGTGCCAAGATATTGAAATACTGGGTCTCTAATTATGGTAGACCAACCAAACAGAGAGCAATTAAAGAACAAGTTTCAGTCAAAAAACTTCATTACATAATTCTTAGTTCCAACCACTTATAATTGGTAGTTGTAGACGTCCCCCGAACGCCCCGGGAGGGTTAGTCCCGTTCTGTTCATTTGGGGTTACTACAGCTCGGACTCTTAAAATGTCACGGTTCTAAGTCTGAACCAAAGAGTCCAAATCCGGCAAATCGTTTTAGGAAAACTGATTTTTGAAAGAAGTGCCAAACATGGACTGCTTTGCCAGATACAGAGTCGCCACCTAAATATTTTATTTTGGGAAATTTAGGAAACCCTGACTCGGTGCCAAAAGGCCACGTGTCCGTCATCACCAAAGTTGCCTCGGCTCGGGAACTTGGGTACGATTGGGGAAGGTCACTTCGTGAGCACCCCCGCTCGCCCGGTCATAGACCGGCCTCTACTAACCATGATATCAATTTTTGAAAACATTGCGAGTTCTTATTCCGGTTTATTAGCCTAGGTTACTACGTGATGCTCACAGCATATAAGTATAGACCAGGTCACCTGGATTGGAACAAAACACTTCTTGTTTGTTTTCGAAAATGGTTTGCTATCCGCAAGTAGGCTTTGAAACATTTTGATGATTTACTCCAATTCAGATAACCCAACCTTCACCCACAGGCATTCAGACAGTTATATCAGATAAGCACATAGCCTCATGGTAAGCATGCTATTCATGGCATTCACTCACACGCATGCAAGGATGCTAAAGCATAAAAACTTACCGAGTACTCCAAGCCAAAATAGATACTTATTAGAAATCATGCATGAATCCTAAGTATACAGAAATGCCTAATGCAACACATGCAAAATGCAACTATAGCAGGCTCGGCTATTCTAAGATGGCATATGAAATGCTACAACTATCATGTATTCAACTTTGAAATTGAAAGTACAATGCAGTTAGTATGATGCGCCGAGCCCGGTGCATGCAATACAGATGAATGAATGCAAACATGCTGTCATACTGTATGCTAATTTAAATATGCCCTAATCTAACCATCATAAGCGGATAAATAAAAGGGAGAAAGACGTGGGGTTGAAAGACATACATCACACTCACGCACACTTATTACAGTTGTGGCCCTCGCGCAGAGGGTCCGAATAAACAATACAGTCCGAATATTACAGTCCCGAATAAAAGAATATTACAGTCCGAAATATTACAAAGTTCTAATTAATTAATGAATTAGCTAAGAAAGCAAATAAAACTGGCGTGCAAGCCAGGGACTGCCTTGCTTCTGATGGATGATGCATGTCCGGATTGTCTTGCGCGGAAATCCACCGGAATGCCCCAATTAGCCTCTGTTTACACCTGTTCTTGAAATGCGCCCAAGTCCCAAAAGGTTGTTGATTCTTTGTTTTGCTGCAACAGAGAGCAGGAAAGGGGCATAGCAATGTATCTGCACAGATATATGCATGTCTCGATCTTCGTGCCACCAATCACGCATACCGAGGCATGATGGCCGAGGAATCGAAATGCACAACTCAATATAGGATGAATGCACATGGAACTACAGCTAAAACCTAACTCCATCATGGATAATCCGGAGTGTCGGTGACTGGGGAATTGAGACACATTCCGTCACTCGGAGTACGAAATGTACCTCGTTTCCCGTGCCCGGGCTAACTCCTATTCCGGACATGATGCAATATGCATGATATGCATGAAATGCAACTAATATATGATCCTAACATACACAATGCTATGAAAATGAGGTGCCTCGAAGTACGTGCACACAGGCACGCAAACCGAGGCGATGACAGATGTGATGAAAATGAGGTGCCTCGAAGTACGTGCACACGGGCACGCAAACCGAGGCGATGACAGATGCAATGAAAATGAGGTACCTCGAAGTACGTGCACACGGGCACGCAAACTGAGGCGATGATAGATACAATGGAAATGAGGTGCCTCGAAGTACGTGCACACGGGCACGCAAACCGAGGCGATGATAGATATGATGAAAATGAGATGCCTCGAAGTACGTGCACACGGGCACGCAAACTGAGGCGATGATAGATATGATGAAAATGAGGTGCCTCGAAGTACGTGCACACGGGCACGCAAACCGAGGCGATGATAGATATGATGAAAATGAGGTGCCTCGAAGTACGTGCTCACGGGCACGCAAACTGAGGCGATGCTAGATGCAATGAAAATGAGATGCCTCGAAATGCGTGCACACGGGCACGCAAACCGAGGCAGTGGCAGAATATGATGAAATTATATGGAAATGACAAATGGGCTTATACCAACATGAGTGAGCCTCAGCTACACTCACATCGGATGCCGTCGGATAAAAAAGGAGTGCCTCGAAATGCGTGCACACGGGCACGCAAACCGAGGCGATGCTAAAATGACATGGCAATGACAAATGGGCTTATACCAACATGAGTGAGCCTCAGCCACACTCACATGGGATGCCAGCGGATAAAAAAATGGAGTGCTTCGAAATGCGTGCATACGGGCACGCAAACCGAGGCAATGCTAAAATGACATGGCAATGACAAATGGGCTTATACCAACATGAGTGAGCCTCAGCCACACTCACATGGGATGCCAGCGGATAAAAAAATGGAGTGCTTCGAAATGCGTGCACACGGGCACGCAAACTGAGGCAATGCTAAAATGACATGGCAATGACAAATGGGCTTATACCAACATGAATGAGCCTCAGCCACACTCACATGGGATGCCAGCGGATAAAAAAATGGAGTGCCTCGAAATGCGTGCACACGGGCACGCAAACCGAGGCAATGATGAAATGTGATGAAACATAGCCAAAATGATATGCAAGCATGCCAATGGAATTTCAGCAACGAAATATGGGGGAAAACAGTCCCGAAATGAAGCGAAATGACATGAAATGCAAGGAAAAGTCCCGAAATGCAACATTAAGCACCCGAAATGGCCTATAGCCATGCCGTACATGCACAATATGGACATGCAATGTAAAGACAGAAGCTAGACAGTCCCAAGAGATGCACTTTCACAGTTATGAACATGGCCAAACAGCAAGCATAGATAAGGGAAACATAGCATGCAAGAAATAGGGGCCAAAAGAGGGGTAAAGAAGCAAGTGGTATAAGCAAAACCCAAACTGAAAAATTTCCTTCTACAACACTGAAGATGGACCAAAAATATGAACATTTACAGTATATGGAAGTCTCAAAATCAGTATACAAATATGCTAAAAATGTGATGTAAAATGAAGCTCAAAAGGTGCTAAAACATGAAGTATACAAAATAATCACCAAACAGGAAAAAAGTGTGAATGAAACATGAAGTATAGGCCAAAACAAGGCCACTTTAAGTTCGGACCAAGGTCCAAAAACAGAAGCAAAGAGGGCTATCAATTTATACAAAAATGGGGCCAAATAGGGGATATAACTACAAGTGACATATGGAAACACCAAACAATGTTGAGCCCTTCTCCAATGTTGAAGAGAGGCTCAAAATATGCCTCAAATCAGTTTACAACATGCTCGAAAATAAATTGCTCATAGGTCAAAAATAGCATGCAAAATTGTGACATACAAGATGGTCAATGAAGCAAGTGTATTATGGAGGGCTCAAACAGGGTTGAGCCCTTGATGAGAAGTGAAGATGAGCTCAAAATATGGCCCTTTTCAGTTAGGGCCGAAGCTCAACACAAAAAGCATGCATGGCTTACATATTGATTAAGAAAAAGGGTCAAAAGGGTAAAAGTGTAACTTACCCTTGAAGATCTAGACTTTGGTTGCTTCTTGGATGGATTTGCTGCTCTTTTGGCCTTCAAGAACCCTTCTTTGTTGCTGGAAATGAGATAGTGGTGGTAGGACTTGGTGGTGTAGAAGAAATGAAGGTTAAGGAGTTAGGGTTTTTTGAAGTTTTGGGAGTTATAACAATGGAGTTTAGGGTTGAGCCTTGGAGATGAATTTTTCTAACCTAGAAGAAGAGGACCCTCAGCTGGTTATAAGGATCAAAGAGGGGTTGTAAAAGGGGGGTGCAAAGGAGAGCATAACTCTCTCCCAAAATATCCCCCGGATACAGAAAATATCTGGGGGATATTGCCTCACAGCTGGAAGGGGCACAGTGAGGAGAGCACGGCCGGCCGCTCACTTTTGCTGGAGGTGGCCGGCCGGCCACACCCCCTAGCCGGCCGGCTAGGGGTCAAAAGGATCAACCAGCTTTTCTGGCCGGCCAGGTATTGGGGAGGTAGGCCTATGTGTGCACAACACAACCATGTAATTGAAATTCCAAGAAAGTGGGCCCAAGGGGTTCAACAATGGCTCGGAAAGAGGGGGTCAAAAGGGTCAAGTTGACTTACTGGCCGGCCATGAACTTTTAGGGGCCTCTCAGGTGTGTACATCACAGATATGTGGTTCAAAGTTCGAGAAAAAAGGTCCAAGGGGTTCAACATTAGCCCGGAAGAAAGGGGTCAAAAGGGTCAGGTGACCTTAATGGCCGGCCACCAACTTTTAGTGGCCTCCCAGATGTGTAGATCACAGATATGTGGTCGAAAGTTGGCAACGCTAGCTCTAAGGTATTCAACATTAGCCCGGAAGTGCGAAAAACGGGCGCCGGGAGGCTCCGGAAAAGAAATAACTGGTTGCTGCAACAATTGCTGGCCTCCCACCCTTCAGTGACCTTCCCTGTGATAAAACAGAGGTACCTGCCAAAAATGAGCGAAAACCGTTGCAAAACGAATGTTCCGGAGCAAAAACACGCAGTTCGGGGTCCCGGAAATGGGCTGTTAAGCACCGAAAATTGTATTCGACCTCGAAGCGGGTTTCTCTGCCCCCAGTGTCCCTCAAAATGTATGAAATAAGATGTATGCCAAAAAAATCAGAGCAATAGGAGATGGTTAAGCGGTCCCGAACCGAGGCACACGGCCTGACGGCTCCGAAAACCGGGAACCGGACTCCGAAATGGGCAAAATGGCCTACGGCCACCAAATGTAGCCTACGGACATTGAGAGATGGTCTACGGGACCTCTCTCTCCCCTCAGGAAAAGAAACAGAGAAAACCGAGTCTGGTTCGCAAACCGAGACAAGGCACAGAAAAGGGTTCGGAAGTCCGGAGGCAGGGCTTACGGCCGCGACCCTGAAACTTCTGAACGAGCACACTATGCAACATCACCAAGCGCTCAATCGGTGACGTCTGAGTCTTAAGGTCGGTCAAAAATGGGGTGTCTGCAGTTGCCCCTCTTTGACAGAACTCGGAAGTCACAAGTGACGGGAGTGAATGTCAAAGCCAAAAGACGACCCATTTTTGACAAGGCCGAAGACTTAGACAAACATACAGGATAGACAGAGATGTGCCCGCAGGCATGCCCGCAGGCAGGGGGGGCAAAATGCAAATGATATGCGAGAAGCCGAAGGTAACCCAATGATCATGCAAATGCAGCAGGCTGTAACGAAGCAAGTATTCGCAAATAGATGCAACAGTTTTAAGCAAGAATGCAAAGCAACAACTACATTTCATGCAGTTAAGAATGCGGAGGATTATTCAATCTCCGCCACGTCTCACACGGAGAAGATACGATACCTGCGCGATTCGTCTGGTCGCACCAGCCTCAATTGAACCGTACATACAATATCGTGCCTGCAAAAGAGAGAAATTGCAACAAGCACAATATGCTAACAACATGTATTTAATGCGATTTCGGAAGTTTGACACACGCAGCGTCGGTGAGTGAATGCATCGCAATGCAAGAATGGAATATGTGTGACAACGCATGCTCAAACACGGAGGTACGCCAATATCAAGAAATGTTCATGACAATGTGAGTATGCCGATGAGAATGCAAGTTATGTGCATGAAAGTACAAAAATGAGCATGAACCAGAGTGCCATTCGTCGTAAAACAACGAGTATGGAAACGCGTGTTTCGGCGAGGGTAACTCGATCACGGCCTCCGATCTGCTTCTTTGAAAGGTTACAGCTCCTTCAAAAAGGATACACTTTGATTTCGATGCATGATGATGAGACACATGTCAGCACTTGAAACTGAAGTCCCGACGGAGCAATTTCGCGACCGGAAGTGTACGTTTCTTGAACTTTTTCAGGTCCCGGGAACCCCGATCTTCCTCAAAATTTGCAGAGAGCTAGGTGAGCATGTGGAGATGATGGCCGGCCGTTTATCTTCCCAAGGGGGGGTGTCCAACCGTTTTCCACAAAAGCCAATGGCTGGCCGGCCATTTCTGCAAAAAGCAGATGGCTGGCCAGCTAAAAAGAGGGGCCGGCCGGCCATGCCCTTTTTCCGAGGGTATTTTGGTCTTTTTGCCTCCTTTTTTTTCATGCCTTTTCACCCAAGGCTTGAGGCCTATAAATGGCAGCCGAGCCTCACTTCATTCCTTGCCTCTTTCAACACTTTTCTCCCCAGTTTTGAGTTTTACGCGCGTTTTCCAACGCCCCGCGCAAATTGTTTTCGTAAAAACACTTAATTTTAAACACTTTGGAGCGATTAAATTCCGGCTTCGGAGCTTCTTTTTGCATTTTCACCACTTGAGGTAAGTTCATCTTAATATTTAGAATATTTTCTCGGGAGTTGACTTTTGTTGACTTTTATTTCCCGAGAGTTGACTTTTGTTGACTTTTGCCAATTTTTGCTCATTTTGCTCATTTTTGCTCCCCTTTTGCAGGTTCTCGAAAATGGCAGGCAATTCTCCTCACGGTGGAGGTTTTCTGGGTGCTGGGGACGATTTCGATCCTATGACTCTTCCTCCGAGGACTCGACCTTTCATGCCCGAGAGGTACCGTCCCGCAGTGCACGTCCTCCCTCGTGCCGTTTTCCGTCATTTTACCAGTTTTGACGAGAGAGCACCCGCAGATCTGCTTCTCAGAGAGCCGGAGCAGCATCTCTCTCACGAGGCCCGAGAGGTATTTACCTCATCTTCTGTATTTTACATTTCGCACCCTTGCCATGTTTAAACATTCAGCTTGTGACATAGTACTTGCCTTACATCTTTGAACATGTAGTTTCAACATTCAAACTCCCGAACACTCGGTTCATTAATTAATTGCGAACACACAGCCCACATTAAAACACATGGCTCAAACACTGATTTGTTGAACACACAGCCCGAATTCCAAGGTGAACACACAGCCCACACTTTAAATGGAAGTTTGAACACGCAGCCCAAAATTCAAATTTTCTGAACCCACAGCCCAGATAGATAGTGAACACGCAGCCCACAATTCAAATTCTCTGAACACGCAGCCCAGGTAGATAGTGAACACGCAGCCCACAATTAAACTGAAAGTTGAACACGCAGCCCAAAATTCAAATTCTCTGAACACGCAGCCCAGGTAGATAGTGAACACGCAGCCCACAATTAACTGAAAGTTGAACACGCAGCCCAAAATTCAAATTCTCTGAACACGCAGCCCAGGTAGATAGTGAACACGCAGCCCACAATTAACTGAAAGTTGAACACGCAGCCCAAAATTCAAATTCTCTGAACACGCAGCCCAGGTAGATAGTGAACACGCAGCCCACAATTAACTGAAAGTTGAACACGCAGCCCAAAATTCAAATTCTCTGAACACGCAGCCCAGGTAGATAGTGAACACGCAGCCCACAATTAACTGAAAGTTGAACACGCAGCCCAAAATTCAAATTCTCTGAACACGCAGCCCAGGTAGATAGTGAACACGCAGCCCACAATTAACTGAAAGTTGAGAGTTGATTATATTGAACACACAGTCTGTACACTTCACTTCTGAACACACGACTACTTCATTTTATTTGTATGCAACTTATTTCACTTCATCGGCACTCAGCCCATTTCATCTTATTATTGACACATATATTCATTCTGAATGCAGGGTGGTTCCCGCAGTGTGCGAGGATATGGTTCCACCGCGGCGCGGGATTGGTATGCTGAGCTCCCGGAGGGCGTCAGGGATTTGGTAGACTTGGCAGGGTTTAGGTCCTTCTGCGCCGGGTTGTCACGATGTCCTGCCAGGAGGACCTTGATGGCAGCCCTAGTAGAGAGATGGTGGGACACCACCAATTCCTTCCATTTCTCTGCTACCGGGGACATGACCATGACCCCTTTTGACTTTGCTGTATTGACCGGCCTTGATGTCGGGGGTTGGGCCATCCCATACGATGAGGATATGGGCGAGTGGGAGGCCGCCTGGATGTATTTGTTGGGGGCTCGCCCACCTGTTGATAGGGTTTCAGGGAGAGTCAGATACACTTGGTTCTCCTCCCATTTCCGGCGGGCGGAGATGGTGCCCGAGACTCCTGAGGAGACAGAGCAGTATGCTCGTGGTTTCCTGATGTTCCTCTTCGGGACTACCCTGTTTGCCGACAGAGGGAACACCATTGGGCTATATCTGCTGAGCGCTCTAGTCGACCTATCACAGGTCAGTAGATATGATTGGGGTGGCGCTGGCCTGGCTACCCTCTACTTTTACATGAGTGCGACCTCCCGCGGGCGGGGCGATTTGCTTGGCGGCTACTGGAGAGCTTGGGAGGTACTTTCTGTCTCCTTGATTTACATTTCTGCTCTTCATTACTTGTACATTGCACATACAGCACACTTTTACAGTCTGCATTTTGCTCTCATCATTTCGTACTTACATTCTGCACTGCTTTTCTCAGCTATGGGCTTATGTATACTTCCCATCGTTAGCCCCAGTGCTGGAGGTGGTGGGGATTCCCGTGACCCCATATTCATTGATATTTGAGGGCCCGCACCGGGCGAGGCCTCGAGAGACCTTGGTTCGCCTGCGAGAGTACTTCGACACTGTGCGACACTCAGAGGTACTTCAGAACTTTCAGTTCTTTTCATTTTCATCTTTGATTTGCTCTGTATATTCTCGTTCTCTGATTGGTTTATACATTTATCATCCGCAGATTACTTGGCAGCCTTGGGCACCTCTGGGTGATGATCTCCTACTTCGGTATACCGGAGCATCAGGCATCTCTCGGTATAGGGTCCTGCTCGAAGGGCCAGTTGGCAGAGTCTGGTTCCTGGGGGAGCGCTTTCTGTGCCAGGTACGGGGATATCTTTCTCAGGATGTTCCCGCGGTACCTCCAGCTAGTATGCGGACCGCTGACAGGCTCTCTTACTCAGAGGTAGTCGGCGCCATGCTGGGCAGTGATGCTTTGTTATATGTTGCGGAGGGGGACTACGCCACCTACCGTCACATATATTTGATGCCCCCATTGACAGAAGCTCGTATTCCGATGATGAGACCTGCCGGTATGTCATCCTCGGATCAGGCTCGGGCTCGAGCTACAGACATCCCTTCTTCTAGCCGGGCTGGCACATCTAGAGGTGGGAGTAGACCAGCTCCCCCGGCTCCGTCGATTCATCCTCATGTCGGATGGCCAGATATGCCCACTGAGTTGATGGCGTGGCAGTACGGGGCTAGCTCTCCGATTCCGATTCCACTAGAGCCTCTGACGCCCAGTGATCGATACGCCATTGATCCGGACTCACCGCCGGTATGCTCCACTTTTCATTCATCATTCAGATGTTTAGACATTCTTCTGTTCACTGATGATTATGAGCTCATTTTTGCAGCCATCGCGAGGGTACATGGAGGAAGTGGTTGGGCTGGTGGCCACGCTCGAGGGCATGGTCCTACGCAGGGAGGCACAGTTGTCTATTGCAGGCATTCGGGTATCTTTCAGTTTTCCTGGCATTTATCATACTTCTGATGACATGCTGATTTCTACTGCATTGATAGACTATTTGTGTAGAGCACATCTGACACACACCTCACTTGTACATTGTATTTACATGCACCCACTTCATGTAGCCTTTGCTTATATCTGTATCCGATGTACATGTTTGGACTGATGTATTTGATTTGAACTCCTTATTTCCAGATGCCTACATGGTCCGGTCAGCCGCAGGCCAGGCCACCTGGGCCTCATTGGGGAGCTGGGCCATCTGGGCCTTATCAGGGAGCTGGGCCATCCGGGCCCTATCAGGGGGAGGGGTCATCTCGGCCTTCCCGAGGAGCCGGGCCATCTAGGCCTTATCGAGGAGCTCGAGGAGGGCCTGTCCGCAGACGCAGAGCTTATGTTGTGGAGGAGGAGCCTGATGAGGAGGAGGAGGAGGCTACCGACCGTCAGTTCGAGACATCTGTTGAGGAGGGAGGCTCCGGTTTTGGCTCGGGGAACAGAGGCGATGCTGAGGAGGATCCTGAGGATGACAGCTCCGACTCTGATGATGGTGTGGAGGTTGTCCCGCAAAAGAGGACTAGGCGTGCTTCTCGTTCCCGCTCCCGAGGATTTTGATGCTGCTTATTTCCATGCTTTATTTTTCTTTTTACTAGTAGTTTGTAGCACTTTGCACATTGTTAGGCAGTTTTATTTTTGTAAAACCTGTACCTTTATTTGTTGTAAAGTATGATGAAATGAAATAGCTTTTGGAAAGGTGTTTGTACTTTTAGCATCGTATCGCATCAATTTGTTTTGCACAAGAAATGAAATTGAATGGTAATGCGCATTGTAATCACCAAATCAGGTAGTGAACCGACGCAACAAACTAAACAACCCAACTTACTAAGATATAACAGAATCTTTAGCAAGTTTACAACTCGATAAAAAAAAGCAACAATGCAAACAAACAAGACTCTAACAAAATTTGCTTAAACAGAGAGCAATGACTCAAAAACACAAAACACGTCCGCTCGACAAACAACTCGATAAGCAAAGTACAACAACTCGATAAGCAAAACTCAACAACAAAAGGTGTACTTCTGACGATCTGGGCATCGGAACGCGTCTGAAATGAAGGCCTTCGGCTCTCCTGTTGTATGGCAATGCTTGGAGTTCTCCTTCGAAGAGCAAAACAGGGCCGAGGGGACACACTGCAACATTGCCAGTCATCCCTGGGAGCTGGCCGGCCAGAGATATGCCACGGCATGGAGGACTAGAGAGCTTCTGGCCCCTGCTTCAACCTTCAGTTGCACTTTGTTAGATGAATGTGTGGATTGGCTCAAAGAGGAGGTACAAGTTGGGCCCAGCTTGGCATCAGATGCTCCGTCCAGCTCTGGAAGGGGACACAGAGATACTTGATTCAACTATGCCCCTAATTTATTGCTTATTAGTATTTTCAAGTTTTCTTTATGATTGTACTAAAAAGCAACCTCGATTGTAATGCAAGAGCAGGAGAACTCTATTTTGAAATCAATGAAATTGAAAGTTATGGTACTGAAAATTTTCCACTTTTGGTCCAAAAATGGTCTAAGTCGTAAAAAGATTGATTTGAACAAAGTCAACTTTTATTAAAACTTTTCAAAACTATTTTCGATGTGGATCAGAACTGGACACGCCGAAAATCTGTCACTGAAATGCACAACCCCAGATCCCTGCAACTGGAAAGTTGCCCCTAGTCTGAAGAACAATGCGGCACTCCAAAGCAACGGAAAGTTGCCCCTAGTTTGAACAGTACTGTACCGGAGATCACGGTAAATGCTGATAGATAAAGATGACTGAGATGATCGAAATGGACAAAGTTGATCGGGGAAAAGTTTATGACTGAACTTCAAGACGAAGCTGCCTACGTATCCCAAAGATGGGAATCAAGTCTTACGTAGTTCAGGCTTAGGTTCGCTCGAGTATTTTCATTCTCCTTTTGCGCTCTAACTTTTGCCAAGGCCGCCCTTTGCGGGTTTTCAACCTTGCGAGCTCAGTTTTTATATTTTCTAATTTTTTGTGCTCTGAATCTTGCCTAGGTCGCCCTTTCGGGTTTTCGGCCTAGCGAGCCTCTCAAGGATAGTATTTCTTCAACTTGTCCATATTGATCGGTTGTGAGAACTCCAAGCCATCTAGATCCATCAGAACCACAGCCCTACCTGACCAGATAGCTTTGATGATATAAGGACCAGTCCAATTGGGTTTGAACTTGCCCCTTGGGTCGTGGATGGGAGCTCGGTTGTCTTTGAGCACCAAATCTCCCTCTTTCAGATTCCTGGACTTAACCTTCTTGTTGAAAGCCCGGGCGATTCTGCGTTGATAGCCTTGGATGTGGTACAGTGCTTTCAGTCTTCTTTCATCAAAGAGCATGAGTTCTTCGAATCTGCTTTGCTGCCAATCTGCTTCGGCTATCTGGCATTCAGCCAATACTCGTAACGATGGAACCTCAATCTCAATGGGTAGAACAGCCTCCATTCCATAGACCAATGAATATGGAGTTGCTCCAGTAGAAGTTCTGATTGAAGTCCTGTAACCCCACAAAGCAAATGGCAGCTTGTCTGGCCAATCTCGATAGGTTTCCACCATCTTCTGTAGTATATGCTTGATATTCTTGTTGGCGGCCTCAACCGCTCCGTTGGTCTGCGGCCTGTATGTAGAGGACTTATGGAAAGCCACATTGTATTTCTCCAACAAGTCTATCACTTCTTTCTTGAAGTGGGAACCATTGTCTGAAATTATTTCGTTTGGCACCCCGTAGCGACAGATGATGTTGTTCCTGATGAACTTTGCGACATGCGACGCCTTCAACACTGCGTATGATTGGGCCTCGACCCACTTTGTAAAGTAATCTATCGCTACCAGGATAAACTCATGCCCGTTTGACCCCTTCGGGGTAACAGCTCCGATCACATCAATTCCCCAGACTGAAAAAGGCCACGGCGAAGTCATGTTGTATAGTTTTGACGGTGGGATGTTCATGCGATTTGCGTGAATTTGACATTTGTGGCATCGCCGAACAAAACCAATGCAATCTTCCTCCATGGTTGACCAGTAGTAGCCCTGTCTGAGGATCTTTCTGGCCAGCATTACTCCATTCATGTGTGCACCGCACTCCCCCCCATGGATGGCTTCCATCAGGCGTTTTGACTCTTCAGCTTCTACACAGAGCTTATGCATTCCCAGATGGCCCCTTTTGTACAAATTTCCCCCGCAGATAATGAACTGAGCAGCCATTCTTCGGACAGCCCTCTTATCCTTGGCATTTGCCCCCGGTGGATATGCCTCCTTTTCCAAGAAGTTCCAGATGTCGTAATACCAGGGGTTGCCGTCTTGAACCTCATCTATGGCGGAAATCGACTCATATGCCCGCGCAAACTTCTGATCGATAATAACTGGACGCATCCGGACTCCGGACGGGATGTCTATCATAGAAGATAGAGTTGCTAATGAATCTGCAAACCTGTTGTTCTCTCTTACGAGGTGGGTGAAATTTAGCTTCTCAAACCGAGGAATTAACAAATCCAAGGTTTGGTGGTAGATTATCATCCTTTCCTCTTTGACCTTCCAATCTCCTTTTGCTTGAGACACAACAAGGTTCGAGTCCCCAATGACGTCCACTCGTCTTGCCCCTAGTTCCAGGGCTGCTTCCAGGCCAGCAATACATGCCTCATACTCTGCTTCATTGTTGGAAACTTTGAACCGGAGCTTGAATGCTAAAGGAATACGGGAATCATCAGGCGCTATCAGCAACACCCCTATCCCATACCCATACTGGTTTGACGCTCCATCAAAGTACATTGTCCAGGTTTCATCTTCAACGTGCAGAATGGCTTCATCTGGGAATAGATACTCAACCGCTTCATCCCCCTCAACCGGGTGGTCGGCAAGGAACTCCGCTACCGCTCTGCCTTTCACTGACTTGCGCGTTACATACTTCAAATCAAATTCGGAGAGCAACAGCAGCCATCGAGCTAGCCTACCCGTAAGTGCTGGTTTCTCGAAAAGATATTTGATGGGATCCAATCGCGAAACCAACATTACAGAGTGAGCTAACAGGTAGTGCCGCAGCTTCCTGGTTGCCCATACCAAGGCCAAATAAGCCTTTTCCAGCGGTGTATAGCGGGTTTCGTAATCTAGCATCTTTTTGCTCAGATAGTATATGGCCCTTTCCACTTTGTCTTCTGACTCCTGCGCGAGCATGCAGCCCATGGTGGTCTCAGTTACCGAAAGGTACAGTATCAACGGTCTCCCTGACTCTGGCGGTGACAACACGGGTGGGTTCTGTAGATACTCTTTGATCTGCTCAAAAGCTGCTTGACATCGGCCGTCCCATTGGAATTTCTTTCCTTTCTTCAGGAGACCAAAAAGTGGTTCACAAGTCAAGGTTAGTTTAGAAATAAACCGCCTTATGAATTGCACTTTACCCAGAAAGCCTCGCACCTCCTTTTCAGTCCTTGGTGGTGGCATTTCTAAGATGGCCTTGATTTTAGAAGGGTCGACCTCGATGCCCCTTTGTGTGATCAGAAACCCTAGCATCTTCCCCGCTGTAACACCAAACGTGCATTTCTGGGGGTTCAGTCGCAGCCGAAACTCTTTGATCCTCTGAAAGAATTTTTGTAAGGCGGTGTAGTGGCCCTCTCTATCTTTGGACTTGACAATCATGTCGTCCACGTACACTTCGACCTCCTTATGGATCATATCATGTAATATTGTAGTTGCTGCCCGTTGATACGTAGCTCCAGCATTTTTCAACCCGAATGGCATCACTCGATAACAATATGTACCCCACGGGGTAGTGAACG
Organism: Camellia sinensis; assembly: GCF_055761805.1. NCBI lineage: Eukaryota > Viridiplantae > Streptophyta > Magnoliopsida > Ericales > Theaceae > Camellia > Camellia sinensis. Next base: position 185,524,936 of record NC_138964.1, read on the forward strand.
CAGTCTTCTCCCGGTCTTCGGGTGCCATCACTATCTGATTATAGCCTGAGAAACCATCCATAAACGAAAGCAAGGCGTGTCCTGCCGTGAAATCCACCAATTCATCGATGTGCGGCAAGGGGAAGTCGTCCTTCGGACTGGCCTTGTTCAAATCCCTGAAGTCTACACAGACCCGAATTCTGCCGTCCTTCTTTGGCACCGGGACTATGTTGGCCAACCAAGTTGGATATTCAGACACCAACAGGAACCCTGCGTCAATTTGTTTGGTGACCTCTTCCTTAATCTTGAGGGCCCAGTCCGGGCGAATCCTTCTGAGTTTCTGTTTGACAGGGCGGGCCTCTGGATCAAGAGGGATCCGGTGCTGTACAATCTCAGGATCGATTCCAGGCATGTCTTCATAGGACCACGCGAAAACATCTTTGAAATCTTTTAATAAAGCGACTAAGCGCTCGCGCTCCTCTGAAGACAACGTGGACCCGATCTGGACCAGCCGCGGGTCCTTCTCAGTACCAATATTCACGGAAGTGATTTCATCGATTAAAGGTTTAACAAATCTTTCCTGCTCTTGATCAATTAATCGTTGCAAAACTGGAGGAATTTCTTCCTCACTATTTTCATCAAAATTTTGAAAATCCTGATTTAAGCAATAAATCAAGGGCACAGAAAAATACTCGGAAACTACATCCACATCATTCTCATTAAATACTTCCAAGCCGTCAGATTCCTCTGTTACAACAGACTCAAAAGAAAATGAAAAAGACGACCTAGACAGGACTGTGGTATCCGGGTTATCACTCCCAGGAATACCGGACTCAGACTCAGTCGAGCTGGAATCTGATTCCGACGCAGAAGATTCGGCAGAATCAGATTCCGGCTCACTACCTGACCCGGAACTGCTAGATAAAAAGCCTTCTTCATATTGCCAGATGAGAGAAGGTGCGATAGATGCATCCAAGATCGGCGCTGGAAAGCCTGCAGCTATTTCATCTCCAATCACAGAAACCGAAGAGTTATCCCCCAAGCACTCTTGGCTGATCGGAGGATCTGATAGTAGACTCGCCAGTGCTACCCCCATTTCCAGCTCTGTACTCTCGGGATCCACTGCTTTACATTTCTCAATCTCGGTTGGTGGGTCTGTCTGCGCCTCGGCAACGTCATCCCCAGATAATCGTATGTCGAAGAAGATTTCAAAACCAGGCACGCGCTTCCCCTTTGCGTTTAGCCATGGCTCCGGGAAGCCGCAGAATGGAAAATCTTCCCCCTCCCGGACGAAACGTCCGTTCAGGGTACCCCAGATGGGCCTGTGCATTAAATCAAATGGCTTCCCGGCCTTCTTTGCTCTGGCCTTCCGGCCATTTCCTTCCCTTTCCTCACCCAATCTTCCTTGGTGGGCAGATAACCCAGTCCGAAGGCGTGGGGGTTGTGTGGCACTTCGGCCAACACTGAGACGCCCTTCCGGCCGCTTCTCCCTAATCCCATCCCAGGGGTATGCTTCAGCTTGTTCATGAGGTATATGGATTGTGCACTAACATACATGCCCTCATTCGCAGCCATGACATTCTGCACTACTTGAGCCTCGGCCAAAGTGAACCCCGACAAAAACACATCCTCCGTGCCGTGCTCGATCTCCAAGACGGGTGTAGACACCTCCGGCGGGGGATGGATCGATGAATTTCCAAAAACGATTGCTACCCCTTTCCCGTGAGGGTATTTCAGCATTTGATGAAGGGTGGAAGAGACTGCTTTGACCTGGTGCAACCACGGTCGTCCCAAAAGTAAGTTAAAGGTTGCGGGAACGTCCAAGATATGGAATTCGATACTGTGTTGTCCTGGACCAACCTTAGTTTGAATTTTAACAGTCCCCATCACCTCTCTGCTGGTATTGTCATATGCCCTGATCACTTGGGTGGTTGGGACGAAATCTACGGGCTTCAACCCGATTGCATATGCCGTTCTGGTCGGGCAGACGTTAATCGCAGACCCGGTATCAACAAGTACCACCGGTATCCACTTATCTCTACATTCCACAGAGATGTAGAGAGGCTTATTATGATTTGCGCCCTCAGGCGGTAGCTCCTTGTCTGAAAAAGTTAATGCCGGGGAACCTCCTCCCGGAAAAACCAGCCCAACCAGCTGTTCAGGCGTGGTGTCTATAGAAAGTTTCGACTTGTCCATGGCAGATAGGACAGCTTCCCTGTGCACTCGTGATGCCATTAGCAGTCCCCAGATGGAGATGTCTGCTTGTATTTTCTTTAATTGTTTCAACACAGCCTCGTCTTCAATCTGCTTCTCCTTCTGTCTCTCTACTTCTCTGTCTTTCCCGGATGCTTCGGGTTGGTCTAGGTGTGGGGGCTTGAAGTACCGCCCACTTCTTGTCATATGGTCCACTTCATCCAGATACCAAGTATCATCTGGTTGGTTATTCCCCCAGTCCTCATCGGTGTGGGCAAGACACAAATCGTCATCTTCCCACCACATTCCACTGGCAGCCAACAGGCACCTGTCTGGCTCCGGTCCACTCGCATTTTCAGTGCTCTCTGTCCACATGCTCACAGCATTGCTTGTCTTTGTGCACACAGCACTTTCGGTCTCCTCAGGGCCCTTCGCCTTTCTGGCTCTCTCAGTTTCCTCAAACTTTCCTTGTTCCAACTGCGTCAGTACAGCTGTTTGTTCAATACTTCCTACATCCGTAATGCCCATGTCCTGAGCGGAATTATTAACACCGGCGCTCTTCGGCGGTACAACTTGATTTTCGGCCGTTCCGGCCACAACTGATATTTCTGCCCCTGCCGGGCTCTGTTTTGGTTGAGCTTCCCCCACTGCATCCGGTTGATCTTCGAGCCATCCCGTGGCCTCCTCTAATCCCTCATAATCATTCCAGTTAATGGACGCTTCCTCCAGCTCCTGATCATCGAGAAATTGCAAGTTAGCAAAGTCCTCTTCCACAATTGTCGGCTCATCTGCCCATAACTCAGATCCCTCCCCTCGGATCATGCATAGCTCTCCTGTCTCGGGAAATTTTACACTTAGCCCAGTTCGGCTCGTTGATAGGATGTACTTGCTTGGATCATAAGCCCTTTCAGCAAAACTCTGCCCAGTCCCAGATTCAACAGATTCGGTCTCTCCCAAAATCTGCCCTGCCCTGCCTTCGACGGTCACCACCATCGGTTCTGGTTGGGTTTTGGAGGTGTCCACCATGCACAAGAAGTCAGTACAATCAGGGAGGAGCACTTCCGGCTTGGGTAGGTGGGTGGGAGTAATGTAGATGCTAGGATCGTAAGATGCGACCCCAGTCTGGATAAAATTAATTCTTTTGGGAGGAGGAGCTTGGTTATGTGATGGGAGAGGGTTGGTCGTAACATTGGGCCGGTCGGGAGGTGCGATCACCTGTTTGTCAATAAGATCTTGGATCTCATGACGCAGTCTGTAACAACGGTCGGTGTCATGACCGTGTTGTTGGTGGTATGCACAGTATTTTGACGAGTCATATGAGGGGGGAAGTGGATTTGGTAATGGCTTTGGTTCTAGGGGTTTTAAATGATTCTTTCTGATCAGTATTCCTAGAACTTTGGTTAGAGGCATATATAGTGGAGTAAAGGTTCTTTGGCCTCGGGGTTGGAATCGGTTGTTTTGTGAGTTACTTCCGGACGCGCCGGAGAATGGTGTGGCAGTCATGGGCCTTGGAGAGGGAGGGGGAGTGGTGGTGACCATACCAACTTCCGAGGCTCTTGTATTAGCAGAGCCACTCGGGCCTGCATTGTTATTGCGATTGAAGGTCCTCCTCGGTTGTTCTCTGTCCTGGTCAAGCAGTCCTTGCCTCATAGCATCTTCTATTTGCACCCCCATATCATGTAAATCTGCGAAAGTAGGGAAGGGGACCACAATCATTCTTTGCATTAACTTGGGGTGAAGATTGCGCACAATCATCCGAATTTGATCTCTGTCAGTGGGCCTTAAAGTCATCGTCGACGCCTTTGCCCTCCATCGGATCACAAAGTCCGAGAAAGATTCCTTGGGCTCTTGCCTCGTCGTTTCAAGATCACGGGTTGTGATCTCGATCTGTGTGTTATATGAATATTGTGTGACAAAGGCCTCAGCCATCTCGTCCCAATTCTTCTTCACCTCATCCGATAATCTCGCGTACCAATGGGAGGCCACACCCGACAGGGTTCGGCCGAATAGTGAGAGCTTTTGCTGTCGCGTTAGGCCCATTGGCCGTAAGACATCCGCAAACAGTCGGATATGGACCATGGGGTCACCAGTCCCGTCAAAACGGTCTATTTGTGGCATTTTGAACCTATCGGGGAGTGTCACGGCCTCCTCGGTATATCCATCTCCGATATCCGGCATAGCCTTAGCCCCTTGGGATTTCTTAAAGAGTTTCTCCAATTTGTTCAATTTCAGAGCCGTATGATCAACCTCGTCCTCGGATGGAGAGTCCGGGTGATTGGATGTATGAGCCTTGGACAGTTGTAATGGAATCGGGGGCGGTGTCGGCCCCGTTGGAAGACTCGTGTCCTCTTGTAAATTTTGGACAGTCGGTACAGTATTTTGGGTGTTCAGAGGAACGTCCTGAATAGCAGGAGCCTTCTCGGGTAATGGGACCCCCGCTGGAGGAGGGATTTGTTGTGAAGCAGACGCTGTGTTCTGTTGTTGCAACCTGGTAATCAACTCAGCCTGTTGGGCCATGACTGTGGCCTGCTGTTTGGAGAATTCCGCTTGACGGACGGCATCATCGTGCATCTGTTTCATGCTTTCCTGCATCTGGCGCATTAGAGCCTCCATCCCCGATGTATTCTGTTGCTCCATCTGTCTAACTGGTATGTCTATTTCTGCAGTAGTAATTGAGACCTCAGTCCTATAGTCCTCTGATGGAGTAACCCACTGCCCTGACAACCTCTGTTCTGACACACTGCGCCTTTTCGGCTTCCTTCTGATAACAGGGGGTAGAGAATAGAACACTGGCTGTCCGTCTATCAGATCCTCAGATCGGTGGAGTCGACGACCTCGTGTCCAAGGTGCTTGAGGAATGCCTGTTGGGTCGGAAGCAATCGTGCTAAAACTGACCCTAGCAAAAGATAAATAAAGCGAAAAGGAAATAAATAAACAGATAAACGGGCAGCATAACAGCTTAAAACAAAATGCAAGACACATAGTCGGGCATAATCAACACACAGTCAATAAGCTGAAATATACACTGTCCTCAAACACTGATTATCATCCCTGTATCATTGTTCCCTAAAACAGAATCTGATATCCGCAGATAAATAATCCTCAAATACTGGCTGATGCCCGCAGGCTTGATACCCGTAATAGAAAACTGATGCCCGCAGGCCTGATGTCGACAACGCTGAACTGATGCCCGTAGGCCTGATATTGTCAATACTGAACTGATGCCCGCAGGCTCGATACTCAAACTCATATACTGATCTGATGCCCGCAGGCCTGATACTGCCAATACTTGAACTGAAGCCCGCAGGCCTGATGCCCAATCTCATATACTGATATATGCATTCCTGTAGAGACGCACTCTAAAGCACATAACAGATAAGTGAGAGCCAAAACACCCCTATGTTGGGGTAAGGTTTCCCTGTCCTATTTTGTCAGGAGCTAGGGTTTCACTATGCACACAGCGGTTTCAAACAACTTATAAACGGGTAAGCAGCCTGTCCTAGTTTGGAATGGTCACTATGGATCCGAATATGCACTAGGTCGAATGGTCAAAGAGGGTGCCCCGGTAAAACCGGGGTTTGTGTTCCCATACTGGCAGAGCCCACAACCGGTCAGCCTTATGGTCATGCCTTGACAAGACAAGCCTCCGGCAAACCGTTCAGGAATAGCAGATGGCAAACACGGTGTCCTAGGCGCACCAATGCAAATGCAATGCAAAGAAACACACAAGTGTAGTCAAAAACAGATATCATGAGTTCGAGTCAAGTTCTCTAAATCCCCAGCAGAGTCGCCAGAAACTGTAGACGTCCCCCGAACGCCCCGGGAGGGTTAGTCCCGTTCTGTTCATTTGGGGTTACTACAGCTCGGACTCTTAAAATGTCACGGTTCTAAGTCTGAACCAAAGAGTCCAAATCCGGCAAATCGTTTTAGGAAAACTGATTTTTGAAAGAAGTGCCAAACATGGACTGCTTTGCCAGATACAGAGTCGCCACCTAAATATTTTATTTTGGGAAATTTAGGAAACCCTGACTCGGTGCCAAAAGGCCACGTGTCCGTCATCACCAAAGTTGCCTCGGCTCGGGAACTTGGGTACGATTGGGGAAGGTCACTTCGTGAGCACCCCCGCTCGCCCGGTCATAGACTGGCCTCTACTAACCATGATATCAATTTTTGAAAACATTGCGAGTTCTTATTCCGGTTTATTAGCCTAGGTTACTACGTGATGCTCACAGCATATAAGTATAGACCAGGTCACCTGGATTGGAACAAAACACTTCTTGTTTGTTTTCGAAAATGGTTTGCTATCCGCAAGTAGGCTTTGAAACATTTTGATGATTTACTCCAATTCAGATAACCCAACCTTCACCCACAGGCATTCAGACAGTTATATCAGATAAGCACATAGCCTCATGGTAAGCATGCTATTCATGGCATTCACTCACACGCATGCAAGGATGCTAAAGCATAAAAACTTACCGAGTACTCCAAGCCAAAATAGATACTTATTAGAAATCATGCATGAATCCTAAGTATACAGAAATGCCTAATGCAACACATGCAAAATGCAACTATAGCAGGCTCGGCTATTCTAAGATGGCATATGAAATGCTACAACTATCATGTATTCAACTTTGAAATTGAAAGTACAATGCAGTTAGTATGATGCGCCGAGCCCGGTGCATGCAATACAGATGAATGAATGCAAACATGCTGTCATACTGTATGCTAATTTAAATATGCCCTAATCTAACCATCATAAGCGGATAAATAAAAGGGAGAAAGACGTGGGGTTGGAAGACATACATCACACTCACGCACACTTATTACAGTTGTGGCCCTCGCGCAGAGGGTCCGAATAAACAATACAGTCCGAATATTACAGTCCCGAATAAAAGAATATTACAGTCCGAAATATTACAAAGTTCTAATTAATTAATGAATTAGCTAAGAAAGCAAATAAAACTGGCGTGCAAGCCAGGGACTGCCTTGCTTCTGATGGATGATGCATGTCCGGATTGTCTTGCGCGGAAATCCACCGGAATGCCCCAATTAGCCTCTGTTTACACCTGTTCTTGAAATGCGCCCAAGTCCCAAAAGGTTGTTGATTCTTTGTTTTGCTGCAACAGAGAGCAGGAAAGGGGCATAGCAATGTATCTGCACAGATATATGCATGTCTCGATCTTCGTGCCACCAATCACGCATACCGAGGCATGATGGCCGAGGAATCGAAATGCACAACTCAATATAGGATGAATGCACATGGAACTACAGCTAAAACCTAACTCCATCATGGATAATCCGGAGTGTCGGTGACTGGGGAATTGAGACACATTCCGTCACTCGGAGTACGAAATGTACCTCGTTTCCCGTGCCCGGGCTAACTCCTATTCCGGACATGATGCAATATGCATGATATGCATGAAATGCAACTAATATATGATCCTAACATACACAATGCTATGAAAATGAGGTGCCTCGAAGTACGTGTACACAGGCACGCAAACCGAGGCGATGACAGATGCGATGAAAATGAGGTGCCTCGAAGTACGTGCACACGGGCACGCAAACCGAGGCGATGACAGATGCAATGAAAATGAGGTACCTCGAAGTACGTGCACACGGGCACGCAAACTGAGGCGATGATAGATACAATGGAAATGAGGTGCCTCGAAGTACGTGCACACGGGCACGCAAACCGAGGCGATGATAGATATGATGAAAATGAGATGCCTCGAAGTACGTGCACACGGGCACGCAAACTGAGGCGATGATAGATATGATGAAAATGAGGTGCCTCGAAGTACGTGCACACGGGCACGCAAACCGAGGCGATGATAGATATGATGAAAATGAGGTGCCTCGAAGTACGTGCTCACGGGCACGCAAACTGAGGCGATGCTAGATGCAATGAAAATGAGATGCCTCGAAATGCGTGCACACGGGCACGCAAACCGAGGCAGTGGCAGAATATGATGAAATTATATGGAAATGACAAATGGGCTTATACCAACATGAGTGAGCCTCAGCTACACTCACATCGGATGCCGTCGGATAAAAAAGGAGTGCCTCGAAATGCGTGCACACGGGCACGCAAACCGAGGCGATGCTAAAATGACATGGCAATGACAAATGGGCTTATACCAACATGAGTGAGCCTCAGCCACACTCACATGGGATGCCAGCGGATAAAAAAATGGAGTGCTTCGAAATGCGTGCATACGGGCACGCAAACCGAGGCAATGCTAAAATGACATGGCAATGACAAATGGGCTTATACCAACATGAGTGAGCCTCAGCCACACTCACATGGGATGCCAGCGGATAAAAAAATGGAGTGCTTCGAAATGCGTGCACACGGGCACGCAAACCGAGGCAATGCTAAAATGACATGACAATGACAAATGGGCTTATACCAACATGAGTGAGCCTCAGCCACACTCACATGGGATGCCAGCGGATAAAAAAATGGAGTGCCTCGAAATGCGTGCACACGGGCACGCAAACCGAGGCAATGATGAAATGTAATGAAACATAGCCAAAATGATATGCAAGCATGCCAATGGAATTTCAGCAACGAAATATGGGGGAAAACAGTCCCGAAATGAAGCGAAATGACATGAAATGCAAGGAAAAGTCCCGAAATGCAACATTAAGCACCCGAAATGGCCTATAGCCATGCCGTACATGCACAATATGGACATGCAATGTAAAGACAGAAGCTAGACAGTCCCAAGAGATGCACTTTCACAGTTATGAACATGGCCAAACAGCAAGCATAGATAAGGGAAACATAGCATGCAAGAAATAGGGGCCAAAAGAGGGGTAAAGAAGCAAGTGGTATAAGCAAAACCCAAACTGAAAAATTTCCTTCTACAACACTGAAGATGGACCAAAAATATGAACATTTACAGTATATGGAAGTCTCAAAATCAGTATACAAATATGCTAAAAATGTGATGTAAAATGAAGCTCAAAAGGTGCTAAAACATGAAGTATACAAAATAATCACCAAACAGGAAAAAAGTGTGAATGAAACATGAAGTATAGGCCAAAACAAGGCCACTTTAAGTTCGGACCAAGGTCCAAAAACAGAAGCAAAGAGGGCTATCAATTTATACAAAAATGGGGCCAAATAGGGGATATAACTACAAGTGACATATGGAAACACCAAACAATGTTGAGCCCTTCTCCAATGTTGAAGAGAGGCTCAAAATATGCCTCAAATCAGTTTACAACATGCTCGAAAATAAATTGCTCATAGGTCAAAAATAGCATGCAAAATTGTGACATACAAGATGGTCAATGAAGCAAGTGTATTATGGAGGGCTCAAACAGGGTTGAGCCCTTGATGAGAAGTGAAGATGAGCTCAAAATATGGCCCTTTTCAGTTAGGGCCGAAGCTCAACACAAAAAGCATGCATGGCTTACATATTGATTAAGAAAAAGGGTCAAAAGGGTAAAAGTGTAACTTACCCTTGAAGATCTAGACTTTGGTTGCTTCTTGGATGGATTTGCTGCTCTTTTGGCCTTCAAGAACCCTTCTTTGTTGCTGGAAATGAGATAGTGGTGGTAGGACTTGGTGGTGTAGAAGAAATGAAGGTTAAGGAGTTAGGGTTTTTTGAAGTTTTGGGAGTTATAACAATGGAGTTTAGGGTTGAGCCTTGGAGATGAATTTTTCTAACCTAGAAGAAGAGGACCCTCAGCTGGTTATAAGGATCAAAGAGGGGTTGTAAAAGGGGGGTGCAAAGGAGAGCATAACTCTCTCCCAAAATATCCCCCGGATACAGAAAATATCTGGGGGATATTGCCTCACAGCTGGAAGGGGCACAGTGAGGAGAGCACGGCCGGCCGCTCACTTTTGCTGGAGGTGGCCGGCCGGCCACACCCCCTAGCCGGCCGGCTAGGGGTCAAAAGGGTCAACCAGCTTTTCTGGCCGGCCAGGTATTGGGGAGGTAGGCCTATGTGTGCACAACACAACCATGTAATTGAAATTCCAAGAAAGTGGGCCCAAGGGGTTCAACAATGGCTCGGAAAGAGGGGGTCAAAAGGGTCAAGTTGACTTACTGGCCGGCCATGAACTTTTAGGGGCCTCTCAGGTGTGTACATCACAGATATGTGGTTCAAAGTTCGAGAAAAAAGGTCCAAGGGGTTCAACATTAGCCCGGAAGAAAGGGGTCAAAAGGGTCAGGTGACCTTAATGGCCGGCCACCAACTTTTAGTGGCCTCCCAGATGTGTAGATCACAGATATGTGGTCGAAAGTTGGCAACGCTAGCTCTAAGGTATTCAACATTAGCCCGGAAGTGCGAAAAACGGGCGCCGGGAGGCTCCGGAAAAGAAATAACTGGTTGCTGCAACAATTGCTGGCCTCCCACCCTTCAGTGACCTTCCCTGTGATAAAACAGAGGTACCTGCCAAAAATGAGCGAAAACCGTTGCAAAACGAATGTTCCGGAGCAAAAACACGCAGTTCGGGGTCCCGGAAATGGGCTGTTAAGCACCGAAAATTGTATTCGACCTCGAAGCGGGTTTCTCTGCCCCCAGTGTCCCTCAAAATGTATGAAATAAGATGTATGCCAAAAAAATCAGAGCAATAGGAGATGGTTAAGCGGTCCCGAACCGAGGCACACGGCCTGACGGCTCCGAAAACCGGGAACCGGACTCCGAAATGGGCAAAATGGCCTACGGCCACCAAATGTAGCCTACGGACATTGAGAGATGGTCTACGGGACCTCTCTCTCCCCTCAGGAAAAGAAACAGAGAAAACCGAGTCTGGTTCGCAAACCGAGACAAGGCACAGAAAAGGGTTCGGAAGTCCGGAGGCAGGGCTTACGGCCGCGACCCTGAAACTTCTGAACGAGCACACTATGCAACATCACCAAGCGCTCAATCGGTGACGTCTGAGTCTTAAGGTCGGTCAAAAATGGGGTGTCTGCAGTTGCCCCTCTTTGACAGAACTCGGAAGTCACAAGTGACGGGAGTGAATGTCAAAGCCAAAAGACGACCCATTTTTGACAAGGCCGAAGACTTAGACAAACATACAGGATAGACAGAGATGTGCCCGCAGGCATGCCCGCAGGCAGGGGGGGCAAAATGCAAATGATATGCGAGAAGCCGAAGGTAACCCAATGATCATGCAAATGCAGCAGGCTGTAACGAAGCAAGTATTCGCAAATAGATGCAACAGTTTTAAGCAAGAATGCAAAGCAACAACTACATTTCATGCAGTTAAGAATGCGGAGGATTATTCAATCTCCGCCACGTCTCACACGGAGAAGATACGATACCTGCGCGATTCGTCTGGTCGCACCAGCCTCAATTGAACCGTACATACAATATCGTGCCTGCAAAAGAGAGAAATTGCAACAAGCACAATATGCTAACAACATGTATTTAATGCGATTTCGGAAGTTTGACACACGCAGCGTCGGTGAGTGAATGCATCGCAATGCAAGAATGGAATATGTGTGACAACGCATGCTCAAACACGGAGGTACGCCAATATCAAGAAATGTTCATGACAATGTGAGTATGCCGATGAGAATGCAAGTTATGTGCATGAAAGTACAAAAATGAGCATGAACCAGAGTGCCATTCGTCGTAAAACAACGAGTATGGAAACGCGTGTTTCGGCGAGGGTAACTCGATCACGGCCTCCGATCTGCTTCTTTGAAAGGTTACAGCTCCTTCAAAAAGGATACACTTTGATTTCGATGCATGATGATGAGACACATGTCAGCACTTGAAACTGAAGTCCCGACGGAGCAATTTCGCGACCGGAAGTGTACGTTTCTTGAACTTTTTCAGGTCCCGGGAACCCCGATCTTCCTCAAAATTTGCAGAGAGCTAGGTGAGCATGTGGAGATGATGGCCGGCCGTTTATCTTCCCAAGGGGGGGTGTCCAACCGTTTTCCACAAAAGCCAATGGCTGGCCGGCCATTTCTGCAAAAAGCAGATGGCTGGCCAGCTAAAAAGAGGGGCCGGCCGGCCATGCCCTTTTTCCGAGGGTATTTTGGTCTTTTTGCCTCCTTTTTTTTCATGCCTTTTCACCCAAGGCTTGAGGCCTATAAATGGCAGCCGAGCCTCACTTCATTCCTTGCCTCTTTCAACACTTTTCTCCCCAGTTTTGAGTTTTACGCGCGTTTTCCAACGCCCCGCGCAAATTGTTTTCGTAAAAACACTTAATTTTAAACACTTTGGAGCGATTAAATTCCGGCTTCGGAGCTTCTTTTTGCATTTTCACCACTTGAGGTAAGTTCATCTTAATATTTAGAATATTTTCTCGGGAGTTGACTTTTGTTGACTTTTATTTCCCGAGAGTTGACTTTTGTTGACTTTTGCCAATTTTTGCTCATTTTGCTCATTTTTGCTCCCCTTTTGCAGGTTCTCGAAAATGGCAGGCAATTCTCCTCACGGTGGAGGTTTTCTGGGTGCTGGGGACGATTTCGATCCTATGACTCTTCCTCCGAGGACTCGACCTTTCATGCCCGAGAGGTACCGTCCCGCAGTGCACGTCCTCCCTCGTGCCGTTTTCCGTCATTTTACCAGTTTTGACGAGAGAGCACCCGCAGATCTGCTTCTCAGAGAGCCGGAGCAGCATCTCTCTCACGAGGCCCGAGAGGTATTTACCTCATCTTCTGTATTTTACATTTCGCACCCTTGCCATGTTTAAACATTCAGCTTGTGACATAGTACTTGCCTTACATCTTTGAACATGTAGTTTCAACATTCAAACTCCCGAACACTCGGTTCATTAATTAATTGCGAACACACAGCCCACATTAAAACACATGGCTCAAACACTGATTTGTTGAACACACAGCCCGAATTCCAAGGTGAACACACAGCCCACACTTTAAATGGAAGTTTGAACACGCAGCCCAAAATTCAAATTTTCTGAACCCACAGCCCAGATAGATAGTGAACACGCAGCCCACAATTCAAATTCTCTGAACACGCAGCCCAGGTAGATAGTGAACACGCAGCCCACAATTAAACTGAAAGTTGAACACGCAGCCCAAAATTCAAATTCTCTGAACACGCAGCCCAGGTAGATAGTGAACACGCAGCCCACAATTAACTGAAAGTTGAACACGCAGCCCAAAATTCAAATTCTCTGAACACGCAGCCCAGGTAGATAGTGAACACGCAGCCCACAATTAACTGAAAGTTGAACACGCAGCCCAAAATTCAAATTCTCTGAACACGCAGCCCAGGTAGATAGTGAACACGCAGCCCACAATTAACTGAAAGTTGAACACGCAGCCCAAAATTCAAATTCTCTGAACACGCAGCCCAGGTAGATAGTGAACACGCAGCCCACAATTAACTGAAAGTTGAACACGCAGCCCAAAATTCAAATTCTCTGAACACGCAGCCCAGGTAGATAGTGAACACGCAGCCCACAATTAACTGAAAGTTGAGAGTTGATTATATTGAACACACAGTCTGTACATTTCACTTCTGAACACACGACTACTTCATTTTATTTGTATGCAACTTATTTCACTTCATCGGCACTCAGCCCATTTCATCTTATTATTGACACATATATTCATTCTGAATGCAGGGTGGTTCCCGCAGTGTGCGAGGATATGGTTCCACCGCGGCGCGGGATTGGTATGCTGAGCTCCCGGAGGGCGTCAGGGATTTGGTAGACTTGGCAGGGTTTAGGTCCTTCTGCGCCGGGTTGTCACGATGTCCTGCCAGGAGGACCTTGATGGCAGCCCTAGTAGAGAGATGGTGGGACACCACCAATTCCTTCCATTTCTCTGCTACCGGGGACATGACCATGACCCCTTTTGACTTTGCTGTATTGACCGGCCTTGATGTCGGGGGTTGGGCCATCCCATACGATGAGGATATGGGCGAGTGGGAGGCCGTCTGGATGTATTTGTTGGGGGCTCGCCCACCTGTTGATAGGGTTTCAGGGAGAGTCAGATACACTTGGTTCTCCTCCCATTTCCGGCGGGCGGAGATGGTGCCCGAGACTCCTGAGGAGACAGAGCAGTATGCTCGTGGTTTCCTGATGTTCCTCTTCGGGACTACCCTGTTTGCCGACAGAGGGAACACCATTGGGCTATATCTGCTGAGCGCTCTAGTCGACCTATCACAGGTCAGTAGATATGATTGGGGTGGCGCTGGCCTGGCTACCCTCTACTTTTACATGAGCGCGACCTCCCGCGGGCGGGGCGATTTGCTTGGCGGCTACTGGAGAGCTTGGGAGGTACTTTCTGTCTCCTTGATTTACATTTCTGCTCTTCATTACTTGTACATTGCACATACAGCACACTTTTACAGTCTGCATTTTGCTCTCATCATTTCGTACTTACATTCTGCACTGCTTTTCTCAGCTATGGGCTTATGTATACTTCCCATCGTTAGCCCCAGTGCTGGAGGTGGTGGGGATTCCCGTGACCCCATATTCATTGATATTTGAGGGCCCGCACCGGGCGAGGCCTCGAGAGACCTTGGTTCGCCTGCGAGAGTACTTCGACACTGTGCGACACTCAGAGGTACTTCAGAACTTTCAGTTCTTTTCATTTTCATCTTTGATTTGCTCTGTATATTCTCGTTCTCTGATTGGTTTATACATTTATCATCCGCAGATTACTTGGCAGCCTTGGGCACCTCTGGGTGATGATCTCCTACTTCGGTATACCGGAGCATCAGGCATCTCTCGGTATAGGGTCCTGCTCGAAGGGCCAGTTGGCAGAGTCTGGTTCCTGGGGGAGCGCTTTCTGTGCCAGGTACGGGGATATCTTTCTCAGGATGTTCCCGCGGTACCTCCAGCTAGTATGCGGACCGCTGACAGGCTCTCTTACTCAGAGGTAGTCGGCGCCATGCTGGGCAGTGATGCTTTGTTATATGTTGCGGAGGGGGACTACGCCACCTACCGTCACATATATTTGATGCCCCCATTGACAGAAGCTCGTATTCCGATGATGAGACCTGCCGGTATGTCATCCTCGGATCAGGCTCGGGCTCGAGCTACAGACATCCCTTCTTCTAGCCGGGCTGGCACATCTAGAGGTGGGAGTAGACCAGCTCCCCCGGCTCCGTCGATTCATCCTCATGTCGGATGGCCAGATATGCCCACTGAGTTGATGGCGTGGCAGTACGGGGCTAGCTCTCCGATTCCGATTCCACTAGAGCCTCTGACGCCCAGTGATCGATACGCCATTGATCCGGACTCACCGCCGGTATGCTCCACTTTTCATTCATCATTCAGATGTTTAGACATTCTTCTGTTCACTGATGATTATGAGCTCATTTTTGCAGCCATCGCGAGGGTACATGGAGGAAGTGGTTGGGCTGGTGGCCACGCTCGAGGGCATGGTCCTACGCAGGGAGGCACAGTTGTCTATTGCAGGCATTCGGGTATCTTTCAGTTTTCCTGGCATTTATCATACTTCTGATGACATGCTGATTTCTACTGCATTGATAGACTATTTGTGTAGAGCACATCTGACACACACCTCACTTGTACATTGTATTTACATGCACCCACTTCATGTAGCCTTTGCTTATATCTGTATCCGATGTACATGTTTGGACTGATGTATTTGATTTGAACTCCTTATTTCCAGATGCCTACATGGTCCGGTCAGCCGCAGGCCAGGCCACCTGGGCCTCATTGGGGAGCTGGGCCATCTGGGCCTTATCAGGGAGTTGGGCCATCCGGGCCCTATCAGGGGGAGGGGTCATCTCGGCCTTCCCGAGGAGCCGGGCCATCTAGGCCTTATCGAGGAGCTCGAGGAGGGCCTGTCCGCAGACGCAGAGCTTATGTTGTGGAGGAGGAGCCTGATGAGGAGGAGGAGGAGGCTACCGACCGTCAGTTCGAGACATCTGTTGAGGAGGGAGGCTCCGGTTTTGGCTCGGGGAACAGAGGCGATGCTGAGGAGGATCCTGAGGATGACAGCTCCGACTCTGATGATGGTGTGGAGGTTGTCCCGCAAAAGAGGACTAGGCGTGCTTCTCGTTCCCGCTCCCGAGGATTTTGATGCTGCTTATTTCCATGCTTTATTTTTCTTTTTACTAGTAGTTTGTAGCACTTTGCACATTGTTAGGCAGTTTTATTTTTGTAAAACCTGTACCTTTATTTGTTGTAAAGTATGATGAAATGAAATAGCTTTTGGAAAGGTGTTTGTACTTTTAGCATCGTATCGCATCAATTTGTTTTGCACAAGAAATGAAATTGAATGGTAATGCGCATTGTAATCACCAAATCAGGTAGTGAACCGACGCAACAAACTAAACAACCCAACTTACTAAGATATAACAGAATCTTTAGCAAGTTTACAACTCGATAAAAAAAAGCAACAATGCAAACAAACAAGACTCTAACAAAATTTGCTTAAACAGAGAGCAATGACTCAAAAACACAAAACACGTCCGCTCGACAAACAACTCGATAAGCAAAGTACAACAACTCGATAAGCAAAACTCAACAACAAAAGGTGTACTTCTGACGATCTGGGCATCGGAACGCGTCTGAAATGAAGGCCTTCGGCTCTCCTGTTGTATGGCAATGCTTGGAGTTCTCCTTCGAAGAGCAAAACAGGGCCGAGGGGACACACTGCAACATTGCCAGTCATCCCTGGGAGCTGGCCGGCCAGAGATATGCCACGGCATGGAGGACTAGAGAGCTTCTGGCCCCTGCTTCAACCTTCAGTTGCACTTTGTTAGATGAATGTGTGGATTGGCTCAAAGAGGAGGTACAAGTTGGGCCCAGCTTGGCATCAGATGCTCCGTCCAGCTCTGGAAGGGGACACAGAGATACTTGATTCAACTATGCCCCTAATTTATTGCTTATTAGTATTTTCAAGTTTTCTTTATGATTGTACTAAAAAGCAACCTCGATTGTAATGCAAGAGCAGGAGAACTCTATTTTGAAATCAATGAAATTGAAAGTTATGGTACTGAAAATTTTCCACTTTTGGTCCAAAAATGGTCTAAGTCGTAAAAAGATTGATTTGAACAAAGTCAACTTTTATTAAAACTTTTCAAAACTATTTTCGATGTGGATCAGAACTGGACACGCCGAAAATCTGTCACTGAAATGCACAACCCCAGATCCCTGCAACTGGAAAGTTGCCCCTAGTCTGAAGAACAATGCGGCACTCCAAAGCAACGGAAAGTTGCCCCTAGTTTGAACAGTACTGTACCGGAGATCACGGTAAATGCTGATAGATAAAGATGACTGAGATGATCGAAATGGACAAAGTTGATCGGGGAAAAGTTTATGACTGAACTTCAAGACGAAGCTGCCTACGTATCCCAAAGATGGGAATCAAGTCTTACGTAGTTCAGGCTTAGGTTCGCTCGAGTATTTTCATTCTCCTTTTGCGCTCTAACTTTTGCCAAGGCCGCCCTTTGCGGGTTTTCAACCTTGCGAGCTCAGTTTTTATATTTTCTAATTTTTTGTGCTCTGAATCTTGCCTAGGTCGCCCTTTCGGGTTTTCGGCCTAGCGAGCCTCTCAAGGATAGTATTTCTTCAACTTGTCCATATTGATCGGTTGTGAGAACTCCAAGCCATCTAGATCCATCAGAACCACAGCCCTACCTGACCAGATAGCTTTGATGATATAAGGACCAGTCCAATTGGGTTTGAACTTGCCCCTTGGGTCGTGGATGGGAGCTCGGTTGTCTTTGAGCACCAAATCTCCCTCTTTCAGATTCCTGGACTTAACCTTCTTGTTGAAAGCCCGGGCGATTCTGCGTTGATAGCCTTGGATGTGGTACAGTGCTTTCAGTCTTCTTTCATCAAAGAGCATGAGTTCTTCGAATCTGCTTTGCTGCCAATCTGCTTCGGCTATCTGGCATTCAGCCAATACTCGTAACGATGGAACCTCAATCTCAATGGGTAGAACAGCCTCCATTCCATAGACCAATGAATATGGAGTTGCTCCAGTAGAAGTTCTGATTGAAGTCCTGTAACCCCACAAAGCAAATGGCAGCTTGTCTGGCCAATCTCGATAGGTTTCCACCATCTTCTGTAGTATATGCTTGATATTCTTGTTGGCGGCCTCAACCGCTCCGTTGGTCTGCGGCCTGTATGTAGAGGACTTATGGAAAGCCACATTGTATTTCTCCAACAAGTCTATCACTTCTTTCTTGAAGTGGGAACCATTGTCTGAAATTATTTCGTTTGGCACCCCGTAGCGACAGATGATGTTGTTCCTGATGAACTTTGCGACATGCGACGCCTTCAACACTGCGTATGATTGGGCCTCGACCCACTTTGTAAAGTAATCTATCGCTACCAGGATAAACTCATGCCCGTTTGACCCCTTCGGGGTAACAGCTCCGATCACATCAATTCCCCAGACTGAAAAAGGCCACGGCGAAGTCATGTTGTATAGTTTTGACGGTGGGATGTTTATGCGATTTGCGTGAATTTGACATTTGTGGCATCGCCGAACAAAACCAATGCAATCTTCCTCCATGGTTGACCAGTAGTAGCCCTGTCTGAGGATCTTTCTGGCCAGCATTACTCCATTCATGTGTGCACCGCACTCCCCCCCATGGATGGCTTCCATCAGGCGTTTTGACTCTTCAGCTTCTACACAGAGCTTATGCATTCCCAGATGGCCCCTTTTGTACAAATTTCCCCCGCAGATAATGAACTGAGCAGCCATTCTTCGGACAGCCCTCTTATCCTTGGCATTTGCCCCCGGTGGATATGCCTCCTTTTCCAAGAAGTTCCAGATGTCGTAATACCAGGGGTTGCCGTCTTGAACCTCATCTATGGCGGAAATCGACTCATATGCCCGCGCAAACTTCTGATCGATAATAACTGGACGCATCCGGACTCCGGACGGGATGTCTATCATAGAAGATAGAGTTGCTAATGAATCTGCAAACCTGTTGTTCTCTCTTACGAGGTGGGTGAAATTTAGCTTCTCAAACCGAGGAATTAACAAATCCAAGGTTTGGTGGTAGATTATCATCCTTTCCTCTTTGACCTTCCAATCTCCTTTTGCTTGAGACACAACAAGGTTCGAGTCCCCAATGACGTCCACTCGTCTTGCCCCTAGTTCCAGGGCTGCTTCCAGGCCAGCAATACATGCCTCATACTCTGCTTCATTGTTGGAAACTTTGAACCGGAGCTTGAATGCTAAAGGAATACGGGAATCATCAGGCGCTATCAGCAACACCCCTATCCCATACCCATACTGGTTTGACGCTCCATCAAAGTACATTGTCCAGGTTTCATCTTCAACGTGCAGAATGGCTTCATCTGGGAATAGATACTCAACCGCTTCATCCCCCTCAACCGGGTGGTCGGCAAGGAACTCCGCTACCGCTCTGCCTTTCACTGACTTGCGCGTTACATACTTCAAATCAAATTCGGAGAGCAACAGCAGCCATCGAGCTAGCCTACCCGTAAGTGCTGGTTTCTCGAAAAGATATTTGATGGGATCCAATCGCGAAACCAACATTACAGAGTGAGCTAACAGGTAGTGCCGCAGCTTCCTGGTTGCCCATACCAAGGCCAAACAAGCCTTTTCCAGCGGTGTATAGCGGGTTTCGTAATCTAGCATCTTTTTGCTCAGATAGTATATGGCCCTTTCCACTTTGTCTTCTGACTCCTGCGCGAGCATGCAGCCCATGGTGGTCTCAGTTACCGAAAGGTACAGTATCAACGGTCTCCCTGACTCTGGCGGTGACAACACGGGTGGGTTCTGTAGATACTCTTTGATCTGCTCAAAAGCTGCTTGACATCGGCCGTCCCATTGGAATTTCTTTCCTTTCTTCAGGAGACCAAAAAGTGGTTCACAAGTCAAGGTTAGTTTAGAAATAAACCGCCTTATGAATTGCACTTTACCCAGAAAGCCTCGCACCTCCTTTTCAGTCCTTGGTGGTGGCATTTCTAAGATGGCCTTGATTTTAGAAGGGTCGACCTCGATGCCCCTTTGTGTGATCAGAAACCCTAGCATCTTCCCCGCTGTAACACCAAACGTGCATTTCTGGGGGTTCAGTCGCAGCCGAAACTCTTTGATCCTCTGAAAGAATTTTTGTAAGGCGGTGTAGTGGCCCTCTCTATCTTTGGACTTGACAATCATGTCGTCCACGTACACTTCGACCTCCTTATGGATCATATCATGTAATATTGTAGTTGCTGCCCGTTGATACGTAGCTCCAGCATTTTTCAACCCGAATGGCATCACTCGATAACAATATGTACCCCACGGGGTAGTGAACGCAGTCTTCTCCCGGTCTTCGGGTGCCATCACTATCTGATTATAGCCTGAGAAACCATCCATAAACGAAAGCAAGGCGTGTCCTGCCGTGAAATCCACCAATTCATCGATGTGCGGCAAGGGGAAGTCGTCCTTCGGACTGGCCTTGTTCAAATCCCTGAAGTCTACACAGACCCGAATTCTGCCGTCCTTCTTTGGCACCGGGACTATGTTGGCCAACCAAGTTGGATATTCAGACACCAACAGGAACCCTGCGTCAATTTGTTTGGTGACCTCTTCCTTAATCTTGAGGGCCCAGTCCGGGCGAATCCTTCTGAGTTTCTGTTTGACAGGGCGGGCCTCTGGATCAAGAGGGATCCGGTGCTGTACAATCTCAGGATCGATTCCAGGCATGTCTTCATAGGACCACGCGAAAACATCTTTGAAATCTTTTAATAAAGCGACTAAGCGCTCGCGCTCCTCTGAAGACAACGTGGACCCGATCTGGACCAGCCGCGGGTCCTTCTCAGTACCAATATTCACGGAAGTGATTTCATCGATTAAAGGTTTAACAAATCTTTCCTGCTCTTGATCAATTAATCGTTGCAAAACTGGAGGAATTTCTTCCTCACTATTTTCATCAAAATTTTGAAAATCCTGATTTAAGCAATAAATCAAGGGCACAGAAAAATACTCGGAAACTACATCCACATCATTCTCATTAAATACTTCCAAGCCGTCAGATTCCTCTGTTACAACAGACTCAAAAGAAAATGAAAAAGACGACCTAGACAGGACTGTGGTATCCGGGTTATCACTCCCAGGAATACCGGACTCAGACTCAGTCGAGCTGGAATCTGATTCCGACGCAGAAGATTCGGCAGAATCAGATTCCGGCTCACTACCTGACCCGGAACTGCTAGATAAAAAGCCTTCTTCATATTGCCAGATGAGAGAAGGTGCGATAGATGCATCCAAGATCGGCGCTGGAAAGCCTGCAGCTATTTCATCTCCAATCACAGAAACCGAAGAGTTATCCCCCAAGCACTCTTGGCTGATCGGAGGATCTGATAGTAGACTCGCCAGTGCTACCCCCATTTCCAGCTCTGTACTCTCGGGATCCACTGCTTTACATTTCTCAATCTCGGTTGGTGGGTCTGTCTGCGCCTCGGCAACGTCATCCCCAGATAATCGTATGTCGAAGAAGATTTCAAAACCAGGCACGCGCTTCCCCTTTGCGTTTAGCCATGGCTCCGGGAAGCCGCAGAATGGAAAATCTTCCCCCTCCCGGACGAAACGTCCGTTCAGGGTACCCCAGATGGGCCTGTGCATTAAATCAAATGGCTTCCCGGCCTTCTTTGCTCTGGCCTTCCGGCCATTTCCTTCCCTTTCCTCACCCAATCTTCCTTGGTGGGCAGATAACCCAGTCCGAAGGCGTGGGGGTTGTGTGGCACTTCGGCCAACACTGAGACGCCCTTCCGGCCGCTTCTCCCTAATCCCATCCCAGGGGTATGCTTCAGCTTGTTCATGAGGTATATGGATTGTGCACTAACATACATGCCCTCATTCGCAGCCATGACATTCTGCACTACTTGAGCCTCGGCCAAAGTGAACCCCGACAAAAACACATCCTCCGTGCCGTGCTCGATCTCCAAGACGGGTGTAGACACCTCCGGCGGGGGATGGATCGATGAATTTCCAAAAACGATTGCTACCCCTTTCCCGTGAGGGTATTTCAGCATTTGATGAAGGGTGGAAGAGACTGCTTTGACCTGGTGCAACCACGGTCGTCCCAAAAGTAAGTTAAAGGTTGCGGGAACGTCCAAGATATGGAATTCGATACTGTGTTGTCCTGGACCAACCTTAGTTTGAATTTTAACAGTCCCCATCACCTCTCTGCTGGTATTGTCATATGCCCTGATCACTTGGGTGGTTGGGACGAAATCTACGGGCTTCAACCCGATTGCATATGCCGTTCTGGTCGGGCAGACGTTAATCGCAGACCCGGTATCAACAAGTACCACCGGTATCCACTTATCTCTACATTCCACAGAGATGTAGAGAGGCTTATTATGATTTGCGCCCTCAGGCGGTAGCTCCTTGTCTGAAAAAGTTAATGCCGGGGAACCTCCTCCCGGAAAAACCAGCCCAACCAGCTGTTCAGGCGTGGTGTCTATAGAAAGTTTCGACTTGTCCATGGCAGATAGGACAGCTTCCCTGTGCACTCGTGATGCCATTAGCAGTCCCCAGATGGAGATGTCTGCTTGTATTTTCTTTAATTGTTTCAACACAGCCTCGTCTTCAATCTGCTTCTCCTTCTGTCTCTCTACTTCTCTGTCTTTCCCGGATGCTTCGGGTTGGTCTAGGTGTGGGGGCTTGAAGTACCGCCCACTTCTTGTCATATGGTCCACTTCATCCAGATACCAAGTATCATCCGGTTGGTTATTCCCCCAGTCCTCATCGGTGTGGGCAAGACACAAATCGTCATCTTCCCACCACATTCCACTGGCAGCCAACAGGCACCTGTCTGGCTCCGGTCCACTCGCATTTTCAGTGCTCTCTGTCCACATGCTCACAGCATTGCTTGTCTTTGTGCACACAGCACTTTCGGTCTCCTCAGGGCCCTTCGCCTTTCTGGCTCTCTCAGTTTCCTCAAACTTTCCTTGTTCCAACTGCGTCAGTACAGCTGTTTGTTCAATACTTCCTACATCCGTAATGCCCATGTCCTGAGCGGAATTATTAACACCGGCGCTCTTCGGCGGTACAACTTGATTTTCGGCCGTTCCGGCCACAACTGATATTTCTGCCCCTGCCGGGCTCTGTTTTGGTTGAGCTTCCCCCACTGCATCCGGTTGATCTTCGAGCCATCCCGTGGCCTCCTCTAATCCCTCATAATCATTCCAGTTAATGGACGCTTCCTCCAGCTCCTGATCATCGAGAAATTGCAAGTTAGCAAAGTCCTCTTCCACAATTGTCGGCTCATCTGCCCATAACTCAGATCCCTCCCCTCGGATCATGCATAGCTCTCCTGTCTCGGGAAATTTTACACTTAGCCCAGTTCGGCTCGTTGATAGGATGTACTTGCTTGGATCATAAGCCCTTTCAGCAAAACTCTGCCCAGTCCCAGATTCAACAGATTCGGTCTCTCCCAAAATCTGCCCTGCCCTGCCTTCGACGGTCACCACCATCGGTTCTGGTTGGGTTTTGGAGGTGTCCACCATGCACAAGAAGTCAGTACAATCAGGGAGGAGCACTTCCGGCTTGGGTAGGTGGGTGGGAGTAATGTAGATGCTAGGATCGTAAGATGCGACCCCAGTCTGGATAAAATTAATTCTTTTGGGAGGAGGAGCTTGGTTATGTGATGGGAGAGGGTTGGTCGTAACATTGGGCCGGTCGGGAGGTGCGATCACCTGTTTGTCAATAAGATCTTGGATCTCATGACGCAGTCTGTAACAACGGTCGGTGTCATGACCGTGTTGTTGGTGGTATGCACAGTATTTTGACGAGTCATATGAGGGGGGAAGTGGATTTGGTAATGGCTTTGGTTCTAGGGGTTTTAAATGATTCTTTCTGATCAGTATTCCTAGAACTTTGGTTAGAGGCATATATAGTGGAGTAAAGGTTCTTTGGCCTCGGGGTTGGAATCGGTTGTTTTGTGAGTTACTTCCGGACGCGCCGGAGAATGGTGTGGCAGTCATGGGCCTTGGAGAGGGAGGGGGAGTGGTGGTGACCATACCAACTTCCGAGGCTCTTGTATTAGCAGAGCCACTCGGGCCTGCATTGTTATTGCGATTGAAGGTCCTCCTCGGTTGTTCTCTGTCCTGGTCAAGCAGTCCTTGCCTCATAGCATCTTCTATTTGCACCCCCATATCATGTAAATCTGCGAAAGTAGGGAAGGGGACCACAATCATTCTTTGCATTAACTTGGGGTGAAGATTGCGCACAATCATCCGAATTTGATCTCTGTCAGTGGGCCTTAAAGTCATCGTCGACGCCTTTGCCCTCCATCGGATCACAAAGTCCGAGAAAGATTCCTTGGGCTCTTGCCTCGTCGTTTCAAGATCACGGGTTGTGATCTCGATCTGTGTGTTATATGAATATTGTGTGACAAAGGCCTCAGCCATCTCGTCCCAATTCTTCTTCACCTCATCCGATAATCTCGCGTACCAATGGGAGGCCACACCCGACAGGGTTCGGCCGAATAGTGAGAGCTTTTGCTGTCGCGTTAGGCCCATTGGCCGTAAGACATCCGCAAACAGTCGGATATGGACCATGGGGTCACCAGTCCCGTCAAAACGGTCTATTTGTGGCATTTTGAACCTATCGGGGAGTGTCACGGCCTCCTCGGTATATCCATCTCCGATATCCGGCATAGCCTTAGCCCCTTGGGATTTCTTAAAGAGTTTCTCCAATTTGTTCAATTTCAGAGCCGTATGATCAACCTCGTCCTCGGATGGAGAGTCCGGGTGATTGGATGTATGAGCCTTGGACAGTTGTAATGGAATCGGGGGCGGTGTCGGCCCCGTTGGAAGACTCGTGTCCTCTTGTAAATTTTGGACAGTCGGTACAGTATTTTGGGTGTTCAGAGGAACGTCCTGAATAGCAGGAGCCTTCTCGGGTAATGGGACCCCCGCTGGAGGAGGGATTTGTTGTGAAGCAGACGCTGTGTTCTGTTGTTGCAACCTGGTAATCAACTCAGCCTGTTGGGCCATGACTGTGGCCTGCTGTTTGGAGAATTCCGCTTGACGGACGGCATCATCGTGCATCTGTTTCATGCTTTCCTGCATCTGGCGCATTAGAGCCTCCATCCCCGATGTATTCTGTTGCTCCATCTGTCTAACTGGTATGTCTATTTCTGCAGTAGTAATTGAGACCTCAGTCCTATAGTCCTCTGATGGAGTAACCCACTGCCCTGACAACCTCTGTTCTGACACACTGCGCCTTTTCGGCTTCCTTCTGATAACAGGGGGTAGAGAATAGAACACTGGCTGTCCGTCTATCAGATCCTCAGATCGGTGGAGTCGACGACCTCGTGTCCAAGGTGCTTGAGGAATGCCTGTTGGGTCGGAAGCAATCGTGCTAAAACTGACCCTAGCAAAAGATAAATAAAGCGAAAAGGAAATAAATAAACAGATAAACGGGCAGCATAACAGCTTAAAACAAAATGCAAGACACATAGTCGGGCATAATCAACACACAGTCAATAAGCTGAAATATACACTGTCCTCAAACACTGATTATCATCCCTGTATCATTGTTCCCTAAAACAGAATCTGATATCCGCAGATAAATAATCCTCAAATACTGGCTGATGCCCGCAGGCTTGATACCCGTAATAGAAAACTGATGCCCGCAGGCCTGATGTCGACAACGCTGAACTGATGCCCGTAGGCCTGATATTGTCAATACTGAACTGATGCCCGCAGGCTCGATACTCAAACTCATATACTGATCTGATGCCCGCAGGCCTGATACTGCCAATACTTGAACTGAAGCCCGCAGGCCTGATGCCCAATCTCATATACTGATATATGCATTCCTGTAGAGACGCACTCTAAAGCACATAACAGATAAGTGAGAGCCAAAACACCCCTATGTTGGGGTAAGGTTTCCCTGTCCTATTTTGTCAGGAGCTAGGGTTTCACTATGCACACAGCGGTTTCAAACAACTTATAAACGGGTAAGCAGCCTGTCCTAGTTTGGAATGGTCACTATGGATCCGAATATGCACTAGGTCGAATGGTCAAGGAGGGTGCCCCGGTAAAACCGGGGTTTGTGTTCCCATACTGGCAGAGCCCACAACCGGTCAGCCTTATGGTCATGCCTTGACAAGACAAGCCTCCGGCAAACCGTTCAGGAATAGCAGATGGCAAACACGGTGTCCTAGGCGCACCAATGCAAATGCAATGCAAAGAAACACACAAGTGTAGTCAAAAACAGATATCATGAGTTCGAGTCAAGTTCTCTAAATCCCCAGCAGAGTCGCCAGAAACTGTAGACGTCCCCCGAACGCCCCGGGAGGGTTAGTCCCGTTCTGTTCATTTGGGGTTACTACAGCTCGGACTCTTAAAATGTCACGGTTCTAAGTCTGAACCAAAGAGTCCAAATCCGGCAAATCGTTTTAGGAAAACTGATTTTTGAAAGAAGTGCCAAACATGGACTGCTTTGCCAGATACAGAGTCGCCACCTAAATATTTTATTTTGGGAAATTTAGGAAACCCTGACTCGGTGCCAAAAGGCCACGTGTCCGTCATCACCAAAGTTGCCTCGGCTCGGGAACTTGGGTACGATTGGGGAAGGTCACTTCGTGAGCACCCCCGCTCGCCCGGTCATAGACTGGCCTCTACTAACCATGATATCAATTTTTGAAAACATTGCGAGTTCTTATTCCGGTTTATTAGCCTAGGTTACTACGTGATGCTCACAGCATATAAGTATAGACCAGGTCACCTGGATTGGAACAAAACACTTCTTGTTTGTTTTCGAAAATGGTTTGCTATCCGCAAGTAGGCTTTGAAACATTTTGATGATTTACTCCAATTCAGATAACCCAACCTTCACCCACAGGCATTCAGACAGTTATATCAGATAAGCACATAGCCTCATGGTAAGCATGCTATTCATGGCATTCACTCACACGCATGCAAGGATGCTAAAGCATAAAAACTTACCGAGTACTCCAAGCCAAAATAGATACTTATTAGAAATCATGCATGAATCCTAAGTATACAGAAATGCCTAATGCAACACATGCAAAATGCAACTATAGCAGGCTCGGCTATTCTAAGATGGCATATGAAATGCTACAACTATCATGTATTCAACTTTGAAATTGAAAGTACAATGCAGTTAGTATGATGCGCCGAGCCCGGTGCATGCAATACAGATGAATGAATGCAAACATGCTGTCATACTGTATGCTAATTTAAATATGCCCTAATCTAACCATCATAAGCGGATAAATAAAAGGGAGAAAGACGTGGGGTTGGAAGACATACATCACACTCACGCACACTTATTACAGTTGTGGCCCTCGCGCAGAGGGTCCGAATAAACAATACAGTCCGAATATTACAGTCCCGAATAAAAGAATATTACAGTCCGAAATATTACAAAGTTCTAATTAATTAATGAATTAGCTAAGAAAGCAAATAAAACTGGCGTGCAAGCCAGGGACTGCCTTGCTTCTGATGGATGATGCATGTCCGGATTGTCTTGCGCGGAAATCCACCGGAATGCCCCAATTAGCCTCTGTTTACACCTGTTCTTGAAATGCGCCCAAGTCCCAAAAGGTTGTTGATTCTTTGTTTTGCTGCAACAGAGAGCAGGAAAGGGGCATAGCAATGTATCTGCACAGATATATGCATGTCTCGATCTTCGTGCCACCAATCACGCATACCGAGGCATGATGGCCGAGGAATCGAAATGCACAACTCAATATAGGATGAATGCACATGGAACTACAGCTAAAACCTAACTCCATCATGGATAATCCGGAGTGTCGGTGACTGGGGAATTGAGACACATTCCGTCACTCGGAGTACGAAATGTACCTCGTTTCCCGTGCCCGGGCTAACTCCTATTCCGGACATGATGCAATATGCATGATATGCATGAAATGCAACTAATATATGATCCTAACATACACAATGCTATGAAAATGAGGTGCCTCGAAGTACGTGCACACAGGCACGCAAACCGAGGCGATGACAGATGCGATGAAAATGAGGTGCCTCGAAGTACGTGCACACGGGCACGCAAACCGAGGCGATGACAGATGCAATGAAAATGAGGTACCTCGAAGTACGTGCACACGGGCACGCAAACTGAGGCGATGATAGATACAATGGAAATGAGGTGCCTCGAAGTACGTGCACACGGGCACGCAAACCGAGGCGATGATAGATATGATGAAAATGAGATGCCTCGAAGTACGTGCACACGGGCACGCAAACTGAGGCGATGATAGATATGATGAAAATGAGGTGCCTCGAAGTACGTGCACATGGGCACGCAAACCGAGGCGATGATAGATATGATGAAAATGAGGTGCCTCGAAGTACGTGCTCACGGGCACGCAAATTGAGGCGATGCTAGATGCAATGAAAATGAGATGCCTCGAAATGCGTGCACACGGGCACGCAAACCGAGGCAGTGGCAGAATATGATGAAATTATATGGAAATGACAAATGGGCTTATACCAACATGAGTGAGCCTCAGCTACACTCACATCGGATGCCGTCGGATAAAAAAGGAGTGCCTCGAAATGCGTGCACACGGGCACGCAAACCGAGGCGATGCTAAAATGACATGGCAATGACAAATGGGCTTATACCAACATGAGTGAGCCTCAGCCACACTCACATGGGATGCCAGCGGATAAAAAAATAGAGTGCTTCGAAATGCGTGCACACGGGCACGCAAACCGAGGCAATGCTAAAATGACATGGCAATGACAAATGGGCTTATACCAACATGAGTGAGCCTCAGCCACACTCACATGGGATGCCAGCGGATAAAAAAATAGAGTGCTTCGAAATGCGTGCACACGGGCACGCAAACCGAGGCAATGCTAAAATGACATGGCAATGACAAATGGGCTTATACCAACATGAGTGAGCCTCAGCCACACTCACATGGGATGCCAGCGGATAAAAAAATGGAGTGCTTCGAAATGCGTGCACACGGGCACGCAAACCGAGGCAATGCTAAAATGTCATGGCAATGACAAATGGGCTTATACCAACATGAGTGAGCCTCAGCCACACTCACATAGGATGCCAGTGGATAAAAAAATGGAGTGCCTCGAAATGCGTGCACACGGGCACGCAAACCGAGGCAATGATGAAATGTGATGAAACATAGCCAAAATGATATGCAAGCATGCCAATGGAATTTCAGCAACGAAATATGGTGGAAAACAGTCCCGAAATGAAGCGAAATGACATGAAATGCAAGGAAAAGTCCCGAAATGCAACATTAAGCACCCGAAATGGCCTATAGCCATGCCGTACATGCACAATATGGACATGCAATGTAAAGACAGAAGCTAGACAGTCCCAAGAGATGCACTTTCACAGTTATGAACATGGCCAAACAGCAAGCATAGATAAGGGAAACATAGCATGCAAGAAATAGGGGCCAAAAGAGGGGTAAAGAAGCAAGTGGTATAAGCAAAACCCAAACTGAAAAATTTCCTTCTACAACACTGAATATGGACCAAAAATATGAACATTTACAGTATATGGCAGTCTCAAAATCAGTATACAAATATGCTAAAAATGTGATGTAAAATGAAGCTCAAAAGGTGCTAAAACATGAAGTATACAAAATAATCACCAAACAGGAAAAAAGTGTGAATGAAACATGAAGTATAGGCCAAAACAAGGCCACTTTAAGTTCGGACCAAGGTCCAAAAACAGAAGCAAAGAGGGCTATCAATTTATACAAAAATGGGGCCAAATAGGGGATATAACTACAAGTGACATATGGAAACACCAAACAATGTTGAGCCCTTCTCCAATGTTGAAGAGAGGCTCAAAATATGCCTCAAATCAGTTTACAACATGCTCGAAAATAAATTGCTCATAGGTCAAAAATAGCATGCAAAATTGTGACATACAAGATGGTCAATGAAGCAAGTGTATTATGGAGGGCTCAAACAGGGTTGAGCCCTTGATGAGAAGTGAAGATGAGCTCAAAATATGGCCCTTTTCAGTTAGGGCCGAAGCTCAACACAAAAAGCATGCATGGCTTACATATTGATTAAGAAAAAGGGTCAAAAGGGTAAAAGTGTAACTTACCCTTGAAGATCTAGACTTTGGTTGCTTCTTGGATGGATTTGCTGCTCTTTTGGCCTTCAAGAACCCTTCTTTGTTGCTGGAAATGAGATAGTGGTGGTAGGACTTGGTGGTGTAGAAGAAATGAAGGTTAAGGAGTTAGGGTTTTTTGAAGTTTTGGGAGTTATAACAATGGAGTTTAGGGTTGAGCCTTGGAGATGAATTTTTCTAACCTAGAAGAAGAGGACCCTCAGCTGGTTAAAAGGATCAAAGAGGGGTTGTAAAAGGGGGGTGCAAAGGAGAGCATAACTCTCTCCCAAAATATCCCCCGGATACAGAAAATATCTGGGGGATATTGCCTCACAGCTGGAAGGGGCACAGTGAGGAGAGCACGGCCGGCCGCTCACTTTTGCTGGAGGTGGCCGGCCGGCCACACCCCCTAGCCGGCCGGCTAGGGGTCAAAAGGGTCAACCAGCTTTTCTGGCCGGCCAGGTATTGGGGAGGTAGGCCTATGTGTGCACAACACAACCATGTAATTGAAATTCCAAGAAAGTGGGCCCAAGGGGTTCAACAATGGCTCGGAAAGAGGGGGTCAAAAGGGTCAAGTTGACTTACTGGCCGGCCATGAACTTTTAGGGGCCTCTCAGGTGTGTACATCACAGATATGTGGTTCAAAGTTCGAGAAAAAAGGTCCAAGGGGTTCAACATTAGCCCGGAAGAAAGGGGTCAAAAGGGTCAGGTGACCTTAATGGCCAGCCACCAACTTTTAGTGGCCTCCCAGATGTGTAGATCACAGATATGTGGTCGAAAGTTGGCAACGCTAGCTCTAAGGTATTCAACATTAGCCCGGAAGTGCGAAAAACGGGCGCCGGGAGGCTCCGGAAAAGAAATAACTGGTTGCTGCAACAATTGCTGGCCTCCCACCCTTCAGTGACCTTCCCTGTGATAAAACAGAGGTACCTGCCAAAAATGAGCGAAAACCGTTGCAAAACGAATGTTCTGGAGCAAAAACACGCAGTTCGGGGTCCCGGAAATGGGCTGTTAAGCACCGAAAATTGTATTCGACCTCGAAGCGGGTTTCTCAGCCCCCAGTGTCCCTCAAAATGTATGAAATAAGATGTATGCCAAAAAAATCAGAGCAATAGGAGATGGTTAAGCGGTCCCGAACCGAGGCACACGGCCTGACGGCTCCGAAAACCGGGAACCGGACTCCGAAATGGGCAAAATGGCCTACGGCCACCAAATGTAGCCTACGGACATTGAGAGATGGTCTACGGGACCTCTCTCTCCCCTCAGGAAAAGAAACAGAGAAAACCGAGTCTGGTTCGCAAACCGAGACAAGGCACAGAAAAGGGTTTGGAAGTCCGGAGGCAGGGCTTACGGCCGCGATCCTGAAACTTCTGAACGAGCACACTATGCAACATCACCAAGCGCTCAATCGGTGACGTCTGAGTCTTAAGGTCGGTCAAAAATGGGGTGTCTACAGTAGTGAAGTGGGTACAAACAATAAGCAATAAACCACCACCATTGGGATATTAAACACTCCAACTAATTGCAAAATCATATGATAGGATTTAATTTGAATACATAAAAATCTCAAACCTGATAGAGACCCTCCAGAGAAATGATGCCCACCAATATGTGCCATGAGAAGACCAACCCAAGATCCTCAAAGCTCCCAATTTATAAAGTAACCTGGTTCTGTAATAGAGGTCGATGTTGTGTTGGAGGAGACACTGACTCAACTCAACTAACTACCAAAACCAACCAACAATCAATAAGTAATCAATATAACTCTAGAAATATAATTGGGAAGATCATTAATGCAATAGATGACTTCTTAGAACAGCAATTAAAGACCTCAAATACTTAGAAAGTGTCAGTTACTCTACACTTTCTGGCCTTAAATGCAGCAAAAGAAGTTTGGCTGTTTTGTGATGTCCCAAGACACAGTTCACCCAAAAAGCATGACACTTTTAACTCTTTGGAAAAAAGAAAAATCTTTGCAAAGTAAAAATCACATGTTCGTTAACACATCCCAGCAAAAAAGCAAAATTGAATAGTTTTTCAAAAAGCTTAGATGCATAAATACATATATATATATATATATATATACATATATCGATCAATATATCTGTTGTCTTAATTGGGGAAATTACAATTTAGTGGAGCTTTCACAAAATAATTACATATTCATGAAAAAGTTCAAGACTTTAACCATTAAAATTTATAAACTTCAACTGAATTGAAATTTCCCCTTTAATTTAAAGGGTATAAGATCGATGTAAACCTTGGAAATCGATTCATTTTCGACACAGTGAAGATACAAAAATTCAAATCCAGTACAAGATCAGCAAAAACAGTAAAGGACGAATCAAAATGAAACAGAAAGGTAATCGAAAAACAAAAATGAAACAGCAATTCAACAAAATAGTCAAGTTACCTAAGAGATTCAACGGATTCGGGTGATGATTGAAACCCTAGAAGAATCGGCCGTTTCTGTAGAGAAAAGAAGGTTGGAAGATTGAGCGATGAGAGGTGGATCGGAGGCAGAAATTAGGGTTGGAAGAGGGTGAAGATGAGAGAGAGAAAGAGGGCGAGGAGGAGACGAGATCGATGATCCACGAGATCGATGATCTTTTCTCTCTCTCTCTCTCTCTTCTTTGCCTGGTTGCCCCATCAAAGACTGAACAGATTGGGGATTTTGGGTTTTTGGGGGGAGGGGGAAGGGGCAGCGGGAATCGAAAACAAGAAACAGATTGGGGATTTTGGGTTTTTGGGGAAGGGGGAGCGGGAATGGAAAGAGAGAGGGGGGAACCGGGCGGGAATGGGAAAAGGGATGGAAATTTTTTTGGATTTTTTTTACTTTTATTTTCATTACAAATAAATATTTAAATAATAAAATGACTTTTTTTTTTGCAACAGAAGATATCATTGCTAAAAAAAATTATTTTTTATTAAAATAATTTTTTTTATAATTAATGAATTTTTATTTTTATTTTTTCATTTAGTAAGGTTGAAAATTTATTTGTTTCATATTTATTTTAATGAATAAAAATTTTTTTTTTTTTTTTTATTTGGTAGAAGTAGGGATAATATTTTCCATTAAAATAAAGTTAATTTTTTGTGGTCAATGTGGCATTTGCAGTGGTAGTAGTGGTAATAATGGAATGGCATTTGCAGTAGTGGTGAATGTGGTAGAGAAGATGGGTGGTGAGAGAGAGACAGATAGAGAAGAGAGATAGAGAGAGAGAAAGAGAGACAGACAGACAAACAGAGACAAAGTGATGAGCGAGAGAGAGACAAAGTGGTCGCTAAAAGTGCATTTTCTTGTAGTGGAAAGCTCGGTAAATAGAGAAGAGATGAGGGAGAGAGTGAACAAGGTGAACACAATGGGGGAGAGAGACAAGCAGACAGACAGACACATAGAGAGAAAGAGAGAGAGAAGAGCGAGAGACAGACAAACAGACACAGAGAGAGAGAGAAGAGTGATGAGTGAGAGAGAGAAGAGAGGTAATATTTTGTGGTAGAGAAGAGGAACCGACAGTAGTGGTGAAGGTGGTGGACAAGAGATGATGGTAGTGGTGGTGGTGGTGGTGGTGGTGGTAACGAAGGAGATTAGTGGTGAAGTTGTGGTAGTAGTAGAGTAGATGGAGTAACAGGGGTGAAAGAGAGGTAATGGTAGTAGTAGTAGTGGCAATAGTGGTAGTGGTGATAGTGGAGTGGTGGCGATGGTAGTAGTAATAGTAGTCGTAGAGGTGAAATGGCGACCGTGGTAGTAGTGGTGGTAGTGAAATGGCGTTTGCAGTAGTGGTAAAGGTAGTAGAGGAGATGAGTGGTGAGAGAGAGAGATGAGCGAGAGGCACAGAGAGAGAGAGAGAGAAAAGAGATGAGATAAGAGATAGATGAATGAGAGACACAGAGAGAGAGAGAGAGAGACATACAGAGAGAGAAGAGTGATGAATGAGAGAAAGAAAGAAAATAGAGAGAAAAATATGAAAAAATGGGTGAAAAGATATAGATAAAGAGAGAAACAGAGAGAGAAGAAAAAAAAAGAGCGAAAAGAGATAAACGAGAGAGAGACAAAGAGAGATGAGCAAGAAAGCGAAAGAGAAAAAAAAGAAGAGACAGAGAAGAGAGACAAAGAGAGAAGATAGATGAAAGAGATAGAGAGAAGAGAGACACAGAGAAAAAGAGAGACAAATAGAAAAGAGTGATGAGTGAGAGAAAGAAAGAGAAAAGAGACAGAGACATAGAGAGAAAGAGAGGGACGGACAGACAGAGAAGAGTGATGAGTGAGAGAGAGACAGAGAAGAGAGACAGAGACACATAGAGAAAGGGAGAGACAAACAGACAGAGAAGAGTGATAAGTAAGAGAGGGAAAGAGAAGAGAAACAGAGACAGAGAGATAGGAAGATGAAAAAATGGGTGAAAAGAGAAATATTCAAAAGAGTAAGACGACGTCGTTTATAGTGGATGGATAAATCGGGAAGGAGCTCGATAAATAGAGAAGATGAGAGTAAGAAAGTAAGCAAGGTGAACATAGTGAGGGAGAAATAGAAAAATAGACAAGTAGAGAGAGAGAGAGAAGAGTGATGAGTGAGAGAGAGAGATAGGGAGAGAGATAGACAGAAAAAGAGATAGAGAGAGAGAGAGAGAGATAGAGATAGAGGGAAAGATAGAAAAAGAGAGAGAAACAAGAGATGAACGAGAGATAGACAAAAAGAGAGAGAAATAGAGCGAAAAGAGATGAGCGATGGAGAGACACAGAAAAAGAGAGACAGAGAGAGAAAAGAAATGGGCGAGAGAGATAGAAAGATAAGAGAGAGAGAGAAAAGAAATAAGAGAGATGAGCGAGAGAAACAGAGAGAAAAAACAGATGAGAGAGATAAAGAGAAGAGAGATAGGCGAGAGACACAGAGAGAAAATGAGAGAGAGAAACAGGCAGACAGAGAAAGAAGAGTGATGAGTGAAAGAGATAAAGAGAAGAGAGAGAGATAGAGACAGAGAGACATGAAGATGAAAAAATGAATGAAAAGAGAAATGTTACATCAAAAGAATAAGAAGACATTGTTTTTTTAAATTTTTTTTTGCGACAGAAAAAAGTACTAGAATTTATTCAAACCATTTTGTGACTGTATATATATGAAGCTGTCTCAAAACCACAATCACTATGCTAAGTTAGAGTTTTCCAAAAACTCTTTTGAGAAAATTATACTTTCTTGTTTTCCGTGTTATATTGTTTTTACTGAATTTTTTTAATATTTTAAGTATTTTTTTAAAATTTTTAGACACACCTAACATAAATACACCTAAAAATTTAAAAAATTGTAAAAAAAAACTTTTAAAAATTCACTAAATACCAAAAATATAATAATTCAATACATTTTTTTTTTGTATTTTTATGTATTTATTAATTTTTAAAAATATATTTTCATATTTTTTTTAGATACATCTAAGTAAGGTGCATCTAAAAAATTATTTAAAATTTTAAAAATATTCACTAAAAATTAAAAAAAAAAACACGAAAGTCACTTTTTGCGACGGCAGAAAATGCCGTCTAAAAAAAGCAGAGTATTTGCGACGGCACAATTTGCCGTCTCAAAAAAACAAAGTATTTGCGACGGCAAAAAACCGTCGCAAATACTCTGTTTTTTTTGAGACGGCAAATTGTGCCGTCGCAAATGCTATACTTTTTTGAGACGGCAAATGGTGCTGTCGCAAATACTCTGCTTTTTTGAGACGGCATTTTCTGCCGTCGCAAAAAGTGACTTTTTGAGACGGCAAGTGTGCCGTCGCAAATAGTCCCGTCTCATATACCTACTTTTCTTGTAGTGACCAATGCTATTTTAATTAATAATAAGGGTTAATTATACTTTCCACATATGTAGTTTGATTTAAATTTTATCTTAATTCTTATATTTTAAAATGAATATTTTTAATTTGGTCCTTTTGTATAAATTGAATTTTAAAATTAATAATTTTGAGACACTTGTCAATTTTTTAAGATATACACATAAACAAAATTAACAAAAATTTAAACAAAAGAACCAAATTGAAATTAAATTTAAAGTGTATAGATCAAATTGTTCAAATTAAAATAATTGAGACTAAAGTGAAATTTATATAAAATTGTAGGGCGAAAAGTATAATTAACCCTAATAATAAAGATATATTTTTGGGTTATGTAGTATAACATCATATATATATATATTATTAAAAATAGTATTTTTTTAATACTTAGGTGGCACATTATAAGAACTTACTTTTTTTTTTTTTTTTCTAAGAGAGTCACGCCAGTATGTATTTTCTTAATTACATTTAGAGTTCTACACAAATACAAACCAATTTAAATTATACTAACTTTACATATTTTATATGGACTCTATTTGACAAATATTTATTTTCTATATATTTTTCATGGTAAATTTTAGTTCTTTCAATGGTATTAGAAATTTTTTTTAATGCAAAATTGTCTCTTTTTTTTTTTTTTTTTTTTTCCATACATTATTCTAGAAAAATGCTTGAGACTCCTACTTTTTAAAGACCCCCATTTTTTGAAGACCCCCACAACCCCCTTTGGATCTCCACCATTGATCAATGGTGGAGATTCCGGTGGAGATTCAAAGGGAGTTGTGGGAGTATCCAAAAAATAGGGGTCTCAATCATTGTTGATTAGTCTATACCTAATACCAATTCTATATTATTCTATATTATGGATTTATCATTTAAATTTTATAGTGATTCTATATATGAAATTATATTTCATTTTCTACATTATTTTATATAATCACAACTTACAAGAGGAAAAACCTGCACAACAATAATACTCTCGAAAAACCTCTATTGAGTTACTTTTTCAATTGTTGAATAATAAATTCTTTTATGTTTTGACATCATATTACAAATGATTAATCACTTTACACACTGAAATGTATCTATCGTTTGAATGTTTTTATTATTTGTTCTTTTTAGATTTAGGGGTCGTCTGACATTGTCTAATAATATAGCAAACTTTTTTAGCCTAGGACTTTTTTAAGCTGGCTTTTTTAGCCTTATTTGGTTTTTGTTTTGAGACTTTTTTTTTTTTTTTTTTTTTTTGTGAGAGAAAAAGTGTAATGATTATGGATAAAAAGTAGTATTTTGCATTATTGTCTTATATAGCATATTTTGTCTTTTTGTGCTTTTTTAGCTCCAATGAGAAAACCAAACGAGGGCTTAGATGTTATTATGTGATTTTTTCTTGGTTAATTGTTGTTGAAATTATTTTATATAGTTAATATTTTAATTTAATTAAGATTGTTTATTTTATAATCTTATAATTTAATATACATATATATATATATCATATAAAATCGTTATATGATAATATAACTACAACATATTTATATTTAATTTTTTTAATATATTTTATATAATTTCTATTTCTACATATTTTTATTTTCTAAATGAATATAAAAAAAATTAAATCGTTAGAATTACTTTTAATTTTATGTTACTAATTCTTCTTTTAATTTAATTATTATTTTTAATGTCAATATGAGCATTTATTTTACTATTTTATAATTTAATATATATTATACAAAATTATTATCTGATAATTACACTTTTATAATACGATAGAACTAAAATTATTAAAATATACAAATAATAAACTAAAATTAATATATATAAGTATTCAAGTAACAATTTTATAAAATGATAGCATCAATATTATCAAAATTAAAATTAATCTTTTTATAACACACATTGTATTATCAAATATTTTTTATGAAAAAACACGTACATTCAACTGCTAGTTTTTTAATTAATTTAATGCTCGCCCAGGCCAGTATTTATCTAAAAAAGTTAAGTGAAAATTTTGAGGGAGAAAAAAAATTAATTGTTTGACCTAGCTTAAAAAAAATTAAAATTAAAATTAAGCCTTTCTTAGTTCACTTTTTTTTTTTTTTGGGTAACAATTTAGGTTTTGTAGCTTTTTAACACTTTATTGCAAAATGACTAACTTGCCCTTCTATATTTATGATTTTCTCTTTTTCATTTGGGTAAATTACAAATAGACCTTCTAAGATTTACTTAAAATACGAATTACTCCTTATGGTTTGGAAAATTATAAATATCTTCCTGTTAGAATTTTTTATTTAACAGAATTAATTGAAAAATTGAAATTTATAACTGTTCACCTATATAATAATAAAATTTTCTGAACTATTAATTGAAATGAAATTTTAACATGATTAAAAACTGTTAATTAACTTGATTATTTATTAATAAAATGACCTATTTGCTATGAAATTAAAAATCTTAGGGACATAATATAATTTCTAAAACTATAAAAAATAATTTATAATTCAAATTAGAATAAAGTTTAAGACCCCACCCCCAATAATTTTTGTGCCATGTGGCACGTGTGATTGGAAAGTGTACGGGAAAGAAATAATTCTCCTCGTATAATCCTGTTGACTAAGTACGCGCTCCTCCGTACGACGTTGTTTTGTTGCCTGAAAACACAAACGTGAGCTAGCCGGCGAGTGTGTGCCGGAAACCTTTCCGATGCCTAAGTCAGCAAACTTGACAAATAGACAAAGCTCAATGTATTCAGAAAGCAAAATTATGTGTTGTGTTTTTTGTGTTACCTCCTCCAAGGTGATGTTTGTGAGCTTTTATAAGTTTCGAGTGGCACAATCCTAGTAGGACTTCTACTCCTCCATGTAGAGTCCTTCTAGGATTCATACTCCTGTAGGATAATGCTTATCCTTTTACACCCCCACTGCTTAAACCAAGTGGGATGGTTTTTACCATGGCCGAACTACCATTTTTGACCGAAGTAAAACTGGCTATGCTGAGCCACAGAGTAGGCCGAACTATCCTTAGTTCAGTTCTCCCTTTACTCCTCCTTACCTCGGTTCTCTCCTGTTCAACCCATGGTATGTTTGGACCGAACCAACGATTCGCGACCGGTATAACTCCAAGACCGGTCTAACTTCAAGTTGCTTCCGGACCGAAGTAGCTTTACAATTCCTGAGCCGAAGTAACTTCATCTCTTTTGGCCGGAGTAACCTTATCTCTCTTGGGCCGGAGAAACTTCTCGGCCCTTTTTTACCCAGTCCTTCGTACTTTGGGCCATAAAGTCCATCTCATAGCTCGGCCCAATTTTCACCAAAAATTACCCTCTCAGAAAGAAAAAAATATATATATATTTGACGTACTGGGGTTGCTAGGCGTGCCCCACTCGGGGTCCTAGCACCCACCAAGGATCCTCTAGAGTTTTTTTTTCCTAAAGTTTTCTAAAGTGGTGTGTTGTATGGTTGAGATTTAATGCTAAAAAATTGATGTGAAACTGATGTGACTTGTCATTAAATCTCAACCATATAATACACCACTCTAGAAAATTTAAAAAAAAAAAAACTCTAGAAGATCATTGCTCCTTAGCACTGTTGTTTAAATAAATGTTAGGT
Organism: Camellia sinensis; assembly: GCF_055761805.1. Lineage (NCBI taxonomy): Eukaryota > Viridiplantae > Streptophyta > Magnoliopsida > Ericales > Theaceae > Camellia > Camellia sinensis. The sequence goes on from NC_138964.1 coordinate 185,564,528, forward strand.
AGTGTGTTTGTGATTCACGCTTTTCATTTTTATATGAATGATATTATCACATTTGTGTAGGGCAAAATGATGAAGTCAAATTGCATCATAAGAATGGCAGCAAAAGGACCTACAAACAACAGGGCTATATGCATATATATAATTAAAACATCTCAACCGTCGAAAAGTCTAAATTTAATTTTTTTTTGCCAAAGATTTACGAACTAATTTTTATTTTATTTTATTTTATTTTTTTGGTCAATAAGACCTTATTTGAGAACAAATTATTTTAATAATTTTTTAATTTTTTATTAAAATATGAGATAAAAAAACTTGTATGTTTGAAATAACTTTTTAGTTTTTGACGAAAAGATATGCAAACACTAGAGAGAGAAAAATGAATCTTTGACTTTTTAGTATAAATTATAGACTTTTTAATTTTTTTGATAATTTTTTGACTTTTAAACTTTTACTTCCCAAACGAGACCCAAGACATACTTCTGTCAAAGGATCAAACTATCCTTTCCATTCTACACGATATCTATACAAAAAAAAATTCTTTTCTCATAAACCCATTTTTTGGGGTAATTATTCAATAATTTTGGAATATGGACACTTGATATTCCATAGTATTATGATTAGTAGAGAAGGTGGGTACAAGGGGTATTATGTTGGGTGATTGAAGGGAAATGATTTGGAGACCTAAAATTATCCCCCCTAATCCCCCTAATTTCCATTTTTGGCAACTTTTTCTTTCTTTTTTTTTTTTTTTACTTGATATGGAAATTAGGGGGATTAGGGGGGGTTTTTTAGGGGGATGTAGCATGACCCGTGATTGAAGAACATTAAAAACATATTAAATGATGATTAGTTAGAAAGTACAAACATGTGATACTCTGAAAATATTAAACAATTTTCTTTTTTTTCTCTCTTCTTTTCTCTCTCTCTCTCTCCAACGTTGAGTTTTTCGGTTTATCACCACCACCATCATTATCATCATTTTCAACACTACCACCATCATCGTCTTTTTCTCACCACCACAATCATCGTCTTCTTCTCCGACCTCCTTACCATCACCTTCGTCGCCGCACAAACTAGAGAGTAGTATATCTTTTTCTCTACTGAGTTTTGGGTTACTACCACCACCATCTCCATCTTCAACACTACCACCATCATTGTTTTTCTCTTCTTCTTCGACCTCCACTTTGTTGCTGCTGTCATCTTTTTTTCCTTTTCAAACCCTAACCGCCGTCGTCGTTTAGATTTGCAAGTCAAATGCACAACTTTTTCAAATACAAGATCCAATGTCTTCATTTTCTTCAAACCCTAATGTTGTGTTTGGTTGGGAGATTTGGAAAAGAATTTGAAAACGAAAAGGGAAAAGGTAAGTGAAATATGAATAAAATATATCTACATTTCACATAGTTTCATACACTTTTTCTCTTTCCCTTTCCAAATCCCTTCTCAAATCCTCCAACCAAACATAGCGTAATTGTTTTCGTCGTCGTCCAGATCTACAAGAACAGCTTGATTTCATAGAGAAAGAGAGAGAGAGCTGTGCACTGGACAGATGACTTTTAAGCTTTTTTTTCTAGGTTGTGGTCTTGACAATCCCTCTGTTCTTGGCCATAGCAGCAGAGCCATGGTTCTCTCGAGAGATCGACGAAGACGAGTATAAGGTACTTACATCACTGGTGTCACTATTATTAGAGGAGTGCAGGTCTGGTTTGGAGATGTTTGGTTTACCCAAGTACCAAATCTATAAGTTTTGGCCAACGATGCTTTTCTCACATTCGCATTCAAGCACATCGCAACGCTGTCTCTTTATCCCTTCCGGGCATTGTCAGCGTGGCCATTGGCACATTTCTGTTCTTAGCGGCCATGTTATCATCATGTGGCTTTACCTATAAACCAGATACTTCTCCTCTTCAATCCCCCCATCGCGTCTCTTTCTCTCATTGTGTCTAATTCATCTTTATGGTCTCAAGTTATATTTATAGAGATTAGTTTTGGTAACTCCTTGATCAAACTAGGTAATCAATCTATTTGATTGGTCTGGATGCATGTTTGGTTTGGAGTCATGTTTCGTCTTACTTCAAGATTGTATAAATATACGAATCTACTTGTGTATATATATAATGTAATGTAATTGTGCATGTGATGTTGTAAGGCAACATGGGATGAAGATGTGAGGTTTAAAGTCAGATATAGGGCTCAGATCTGTTGAAATGAATGAATATTTGTTTTATTTATTTATTTTTATTTTTTTGATATCAGATTTCAATTTTTTGTTGTTTTCCATCTTGAAGAGAAAGATGTTGTTGTTGAATTTAAATAGATAGATTTTCAAAACATAGAGATTTGTTGTTGAATTTGAATTTTATTTGTAGAGATAGTGAGAAGAGAGATAGAGAGAATTTGAACAGATAGATTGCAATAAATAGACTTTTTCAGCAAATAGATTTTTTGAATAACATAATTTGAACCAATAGAAAGAGAAATCCATAGATTTTAAATAGATAGAGAGAGAAACCTATAGATTTTAAACAAATATGGAAAAAATTGAATAGATAAGGTAAAAAAAATTAAATAGATAGGAATAAATTGAACAGATAAGGAAATTTTTTGAATAGATAGAAATTTTTTTGAACAGATAAGAAAAAAATTGAACAAATAGTCAGCAAATAAATTAAGAGGTAAAATTGAAAACAAAATGTCCTTCAAAACAAATAAAAGGACTCCTCACCAAACTATTTCACAAATGGTGGATTTCTCATCAATAAAAAATATTTACTGAACCTAATGTCTTATACCCTTCTTATCTTAAATTTATCACCAATTTACTCTTAAAACATTTATTTCTATGCATTTTTCTGTATTTTAATGAAACAACAGAAGAAAAATTATATTAACACAAAATATTACAATGTAATGAAAGTACAAGCATTTTAAGCATATATGCAGGTAAATCTTGTACTTTCATCACTTTGTAATCATGAGCCAACCTTTTGTGATAGACTTAAATATTTATGGATCCTATATTTTTTTTAATGCACCAATAAGTTTTAAAACATTTATTTTGCCCCAACACTAGGCTAAAACTATTATTTTGCAAATGAGAACTTATAAATAAATAAGTTGATCAATAGAATCCGATCCCTCTAACATTTTTCTACAATTGTTCTATTTTTATTATGTGTAACTATCCTTTCTCACTTAAAAATAGTTAGGAAAAATTACAACAATAAAAAAAAAAGGAAAAATTACCCAAAAATCCCATTTAGGAAAATGTTGCTCCATTTAGTCCTAGAAGTTTTCTTTCAAACTAATTAGTCCTTTTATTTATGGTGTATTGTTTTTGTTTAATTTGGGGGTCGTACAGTTTACTTGTTTACCCTTAGGTGTGATTTTGGTTTTGATTTTTTCTTGATGTTTGGGTGGATTGGTTATGGTATGGTGTTATCTTTCAAATTTTTTGTGGGCGATTGCGTGGAGTAATTTGTAGGGTTTGTGATGTTTAGCCATTTGATGTAGGGGTTGTTGATGGTTCTGATTTTTTTTTTTTTTTTGGATTTTGCTACTGATGTTTGGGTGGTTTTATTAAAGTATGATGTTACGTTTCCAATTTTTTTTTGTTAGGGTTTCTACCATGTTTATTGCCCAGTAGAATATCTACCATGGTTCTTAGAACTGATGTATTCAGGTGAAACTTTAATAGTTACTGAACTCACTCAAGCTAAATGACCGCTTGTAACTTAGATTACGATAGGTGCAATTGACATGGCAACTGGTTCAGAATATCAGAGGATGCCTGTATTATTTAGAATATTCTCAATAGGTACTTCATTTTCACTTGATCAAATCCATCAAAAACATGAGATGAATTAACAATTTTATGAGCTAAACCAATATTTTTACTGTTCCAAAATGGTACAATTACTACACTGCTAATTACAAACTCAATGATGAATAATTCCCAAAGTGACCATTAAATTTTAAATTCCTAATAACATAATTTCTTTCCTTGAGAGACAGCTTGGCCCAACAATAGGTTGGAGGTTAATGTTGCTGCCATTTCGTGTGGTTTTATGATGTGGAAACGCGGGTCGTTGATGTAGGTACATTAGTCTCGGGTCGATTGTAGGTTTCCTAACATTGCCGGTTTGCTTTTTTGTTTCTTGTATAGCAGATGCGTTTGTTTCCTTGCAGCCAATCAGGTTGACATTTGGATGGTCAAATTTGAACGGGTCCTCCCATCTGTCTCACGGTCACATCCTTTCCTGCATCGACTACTTGTCACAACAGTAACTTCAAATTATTAGTTCAATTGACAGCAGCAAGAACACACAAATAAAAAAATTACGAAAAAGGGAACTGTTCCCATGGATGCTTTCCAATGTAGATATGAACGTAATCACACATAGCCAAACACGAACAAATTAAAAAATCCAACTTCACAGAAAACTGAACAATCAAAAAAAGAAAACCAACACTGTAACACTATCACGCACACAAGGCCCACTACATACATGAGCCTGAGAATGCACCTTCATTAACATGCACTTTCAGAAACATGTACACAACCAACAAATCATTGCCGACATCATGCAATCCATTAAAACTCCAACACACCTACAATTGCAAGAACACACAAATAAAAAAAAATTATACAAAATGGAAACTGTTACCATAGATACTTGCAAACGTGGATGTGAACGTAATCACACATAGCCAAACATGAACGTATTACAAACTACAAAATAACAGTAAATTGGACAATCAAAAAAAAAAAAAAAAAACACTCTTACCACTCACATAGAAGACCTACTACATACATGAGACTGACAATGCACCTTTATTAACATGCACTTAAGAAACATGCACACAACCAACAAATCATTGCCAATAACATGCAAGCCATCAACATTCCATAAAGATTCCAACATACTTACAATTGCACACATTGACATAATGGATTCATTAATACAATAGAAGTTGGTTAATATTTACTAACATGGAAGTCACACGTCCTAATGTTTACGTGGACAAACGCAATCAAATCCTACACAAAAGGCAACAAAATCTTGTACCACCAGTACAACAAAACCCCACTTAAACCAAACACATTTCAGAAGGCTTCCGTTAAGCATCATAAGCATCTACATCACCATAAAAATTCCCTTCCACTAACATAGACATCCAAAACAATCTATATCATTACTAACACAAATGCAACTGCAAAAAACAGGGGACTCATTGCTTGCATCGCAACAAAACAAAACAACCAGTTTATTAATAACTCCACCAATGAACTCACGCCAATACATGATAACAACAAACACATACCACCAGAAAACACCTTCAGAATGTCAGGCACAATGTTACATTATTATAATTACATTCACAAACCGAGATGGCCCAATACATGACTTCACCCCATGCTCAACAAAAACCCTTACACACCCATTACATACAACCACACACTCAATACATGATCCAACATTGCCACACACCCAATTACAACGATGACGTACCATAAAATAGGGAAATGAAACATTAGAGACCACATACCTGACACCATTGTGCACCAACACAATCACAGCCACCAATGAGGGGTGGATGTGAAAACGACGCCGCTAGAGTAACGCCACTAACGTCAACCAATCCCCCAAAATCACACTGGTTCAAATGCACCCGACGACACTGTCACGACCCAAACCCAGTACCCAAAGGTTTAATTTCGTAACAAGATAAATAGAATAAAATAAAGTGATTCGGATAATTCTGTAGTTACAGCGCAAGCGGATAAATTAAATAAATTAAAATAAATAACTGGGTACCAACCGTTTACTTAAAAGGTAATAAAACATAGTTATTGGAGCTTCACTGTATTACAAGAGTTTAACAATAGAAGACATAAATCTAAAAAAAATAAAAAAAAAATAACATAGCGATTCATTTTCCATCTTGATCCCGCTAAACCTCGTCACCTGAAAGGGTTAACAGCTATAAGCACATAGCAGAGTGAGAAATATTATACTATGAGGGCACAAAATGGCCATGGATGTTTATTTAAACTAAAACATTATAAATTGAGTTGAGTTGAATACACAATTTAATTAAGTGTCAGAAACTGAAATAATCACTATAACCACGGTACATCACTAAGTGACTAGCACTATACTGGTCAATGGATCCATGACAAACACTGGGCCACATAGTGGTCAATCACTAACCCAATGGTTATTTAAGTCCCCAAGGCATGGGACTCCCGTGGTGGTATTCACAAAACATATTTTCACATAAGGTTATAGCCAATTATTCTTTAAAATAAAAACAAACATATCTATGGGTTTCTTTTTAAGCAAATAGGGTTCAGAAATAAAACCACGTAACTGAAACTATTATAAAACATAACTTTTATTAATATACTAATAAAATATAACTTGTATAAAATAGATTTTGGTAAGTCAAAACATACGTAAAATACATTTTGGTGACTCAAGGTATAATATAACTCACCTTAATAGTGACCCTTAGCCTTACTCCACTAACCCAACTTATTTACGTACCTCTCCCTCTCTCTTTTCTTTCCTTTTCTTTCTTTTCTTTTTCCTTTCTTTCCTCATTGATTTTCAATCATTCTTATGCTTCTGTTCAGCTCTTCCCAATTTATAGCGAAGTAGAAATGCCCCGAGGCCGACGCGTGGTGATCTAATCCAATTTCATAATCCACTCCGATCTCCTTCATTAAAACTTAGATTGTCACTTATCCATTAAATATATATATATATATATATATAAGATATTTATATTTTAACCCAGATTCTTAATATTACTATATAATTAAATTAATTCTTAATTAAATTACATTCTATCATATATCAATAGAAAATTAAATATTTATTTTACTACCACACTCATTATTATTATTATTATTATTATATTATTATTATTTATTCCCCTTTTTTTTTAAACTTTAATTTGTATTATAAATTTTATATTTGTGTTAATTTAGCCTTAAATAATAATCCCTAATTAATAACCCAACGCCATTTTAGATTTATACATTTATTCATTTAATAATCTATCATCACGTGCAACCATAAATATATATAAATAAAAATATTTATGTGGACTTGACTAAACGTTCGGGGTGTCACATTTCTCCCCTTCCAAACAGAAGTTTGTCCTCAAACTTGACGTACCTTAACCTTCGAAGAGGTGCGGGTATTTAGCTCGTATTTGTGCTTCGGTTTCCCACGTAGCTTCTTCGATGTGATGATTTTGCCATAAGACCTTTACCAACGGTATGGTCTTATTTCGGAGAATTTGATTACGATGATCGAGAATTTGCACTGGTTGTTCTTCGTAGGTGAGATCTTCTCGAACCTCCAAGTTCTCATAATCGATGACATGTTCTGGATCTCGGAAATACCGTCGGAGCATTGAAACGTGAAACACGTTGTGGATATTAGATAGCTCAGGAGGTAGTGCAAGGCGATAGGCTACTGGACCAATTCTTTCCAGTATCTCGAATGGCCCAATGTAACATGGGTTTAGTTTCCCGCGTTTTCCGAACCGGATTACTCCTCTTGTTGGGGAGATTTTGAGAAACACATGGTCCCTTACTTGAAATTTCAAGTCTCGTCTCCGAGTATCTGCATAACTTTTCTGGCGGCTCTGAGCGGTGCGAATTCACTGTTGAATGAGTTGGATTTTCTCACTAGTGACTTGCATGATTTCGGGGCCTAACAATTTCCTATCCCCGACCTCCGTCCAGCACAGAGGTGATCGACATCTTCTTCCATATAGAGCTTCGTACGGCGCCATTCCAATGCTTGCCTGGTAGCTGTTGGTATAGGCGAATTCCACCAAAGGTAGGTGCTCATCCCAGTTACCCTTGAGGTCCAACACGCATACACGTAACATGTCTTCCAACGTTTGGATTGTTCTTTCGGATTGCCCATCGGTTTGTGGATGATAGGCCGTGCTGAATTTCAGTGTAGTTCCCAAAGCTTCTTGTAATCTATTCCAGAAATGAGACACGAAACGAGGATCTCGGTCAGACACGATTGATACTGGGATACCATGCAACCGAACAATCTCCTTGATATATAAAGTGGCAAACTTATTTAGAGGGTACATGATTTTGATTGGTAGAAAGTGTGCTGACTTTGTTAATCGGTCTACTATAGCTCATATTGCATCATTCTTTGAAAAAGATTGTGGTAGCCCGACCACGAAGTCCATAGTAATGTGTTCCCACTTCTATTCAGGAATAGGGAGTGGTTGCAACATTCCTGCAGGTCTCTAATGTTCCGCTTTAACTTGTTAACAACGCAGGCATTTGGAGACATGGTTTGCTATGTCTTTCTTCATTCCGGTCCACCAGAAGTATTCTTTCAGATTGTGATACATCTTCGTATTGCCAGGATGGATTGCAACCCTCGAGTTATGAGCTTCTACCAATATCCTTTTCTTGAGTTCTGGAAGGTCGGGTACGCAAATTCGATTTCGAAATTTTAGTATCCCATTGTTAATTGTAAAGTCAGGATCAGGTGTGTTTCCTTGTTCCTCGTACTTTTTCTTCAAAAGTTTGTCTTCACATTGGCGGGCTCTAATTTCTTCCATCAACTCGGGTTCCACGATTATGTTGGCGAGCAATCCATGGATCTTGCGGGGAACGAGTGTACATGCCAAACTTTTGGTCATTTTTCAACTTAGTGCATCTGCTACTACATTAGCTTTGCCGGGATGATGATGAATCTCTATATCGTAGTCCTTCATGAATTCTAGCCATCGTCGTTGCCTCATATTCAATTCCTTCTGTGTAAACAGATATTTGAGACTTTTGTGATCAGTGTAGATTTCGCAGGCTACTCCATAGAGATAATGACGCCAAATTTTGAGGGCGAAGATCACCGCAGCCAATTCTAGATCATGAGTTAGATAGTTCCTTTCGTGAGTTTTTAGTTGGCGAGAGGCATAAGCAATGACCTTCCCATTTTGCATAAGAACGCAACCCAAACCATTGTATGAGGCATCGCTGTAACTTATAAACCCTTCTGCTTCCACGGGGAGCGCCAGTATTGGAGCCGTCACGAGTTTGTCCTTCAATTCTTGGAAGCAACGTTCCTGCTTGTCCGTCCATTCAAAGGGTGTGTTCTTTTGAGTTAGTTGGGTCAATGGTGAAGCTATCTTCGAGAAGTCTTGCACAAAGCGCCGGTAGTAGCCGGCTAGGCCCAAGAAGCTTCGAATCTCGGATACGTTAGTAGGTCGTGGCAAATCCACGATTGCTGTAACCTTTTGGGGATCAACTGAAATGCCATCTTTGTTAATGACGTGACTGAGGAAGTGTACACTAGTGATCCAGAATTCGCATTTCTTCAACTTGGCATAAAGTTGTGATCATGTAATGTCTGTAGAACTTTTCGCAAGTGGTGTTCATGATCTTCTGGCGATTTAGAGTATATGAGAATATCGTCTATGAAGACAATGACGAACTCGTCAAGATAGGGTTTGAATACTCGATTTATGAGGTCCATAAAGGCCGCTGGAGCATTGGTGACGCCAAATGGCATGACAAGGAACTCGTAGTGCCCATAACGGGTCCTAAAGGCAGTCTTTTCGATACTTTCCGTTTTGACTTTTAGTTGATGGTAACCAAAACGCAAATCAATTTTTTAGAACACTTGGGCGCCTTGCAGTTGATCAAACAAGTCGTCGATTCGTGGCAAGGGGTACCGATTTTTTATGGTGACTTTATTTAGTTCTCGATAGTCGATACATAACCTCATTGTACCATCCTTTTTCTTTACGAACAGCACCGGAGCTCCCCATGGTGAAGTACTTGGTCGGATGAAGCCTTTATTCAGTAATTCTTGGAGTTGAGTTTTTAGTTCTTTCAATTCTGTCATGGACATGCGGTAAGGGGTCTTTGAGATTGGTTGGGTACCAGGTTGAGTTTCAATGGTGAACTCGATTTCCCGATCAACTAGGGTGCCAGGCAGGTCTTCAGAAAACATGTCCAGAAATTCTCGAACTACAGGGATTGCATCAAGTGTGGGGGTTTCTTGTTAAGTAACAATCACATAACAGATACAACCACAACAACCCTTTCTTAGCAGTCATTGGGCTGTTATGAAGGATATAATACAGGGAGTGGGAGAGGCTCTAGTTCCTTCGAAGAGAAGCTCGAGTTGGTTTGGTGACCTGAGGAACACCTTTTTGGCTTTACAATCAATAGAGGCACGATTAGCAGCTAGCCAATCCATTCCTAAGATTATATCAAATGTACTAATGCCAAGGGGTATCAAGTCTACGTGTAAGGTTTCACCTTTTAAGGATACAGTGCAAGATTTGTACACATCAGTACTAAGGGTGGAATTTCCAGAGGGAAAAGACACAGATAGTATGTATCCTAAAGGTTTGGGTATTGGCGTTAACTTGGTAGCAAAGTGTGGTGTAACAAAAGAATGGGTTGAACCAGAGTCAAAGAGAACATGGGCTAAGTGACCACAAATAGAGAGTGTACCTGACACAACATTTTCAGTAACTTCTGGGTTTCCAGGCACCAAGGCAAAAGCTCTTCCTTGGCGTTTTTGGTCTTTTCTCGCTCCTTCAGGTACTGCGGGTTTTCGGACTGGTTCAAAGGGGCGGACGAGCTTTGGACAATTTCTTAGTAAATGGCCAACTTGGCCACATCTAAAGCATGCTCTCGTATCTTGACGGCATGGTCCCCAATGAGTCCTTCCACAGGTAGAGCAAGCTGGAATGATGCCACCTTTAGGGTCTGTAGGACTTTGATTGCTTGGACCGGTTGAACTGGTTGCGCTTGTATTTATTCTCTTGGGAGGTGCGACACTGGGCCTTCTATTATCTCTTTCCCAAAATCGCTTCCTCTGACTTGGCTCCCCAGATCGCAAAGCTTTAATTCCTTTTTTCGCAATGTATGCTCGATCTACCACCGCCGCGTAGGTTGGTAGTTTTAGAACCTCCAGCCTGTCCTTAATTTCAGGATCCAACCCTGCTTCAAATTTCCTGGCTTTTCGGGCTTCGGTGGGAATGACATATGTCGCGAACCGTGCCAGCTATGTGAACTTACTTTCATATTCGGCCACTGTCATGGTTCCTTGCCTTAGATGTATGAATTCTGACGCTTTTTGTTCCCGTAGTGAATCTGGAAAGTACTTTTCATAGAATACTTCTAAAAACCTCGCCCAAGTCACAATATCTTCTTTTTCCAAGGTAAGGAGCCACCATTCCTGTGCATCGTCTTTGAAGGTGAAAGTGGCAAAAGTCACATTCTGTCTTTCTGTGCAAGGTAGTGCGCGGAAGATTTTCTCCATGTCCCTGACCCAAGCCTCTGCTACTAGTGGGTTTGGACTGCCGATAAACGTGGTGGGTTTCAGATCTTGAAATTGTTTGATCGTAGTCGATCCTTCTCGTCTTTCTACTGTCCCATTGGTTATGCTGCTTTGTAAGGCCTGTAAAAAGTTAGTGACTGCCCTTTCCATGATCTGTTCCGTTGGGATGGTACCGCCGACTGATGATCCGTTTTCATTTCCTTCGTTGGCCATTACTACAAGGTAAAATGATGTAAGCGTGATATCATATTGAAACAATTTTGATACAACGTCATATGTAACATATTAGTTCTATTATTACCACATTTGTATACATCATATTAGTTTTGCTATTAATATCACCACTTTCATATATAATATAATAACTTTACCATCATGTTAACATTACCACATATACATCACATTAATACCAGATACATCATTATTACCATATATAAGGTGTCAGTCTGGCGGTCACCAAATCAATGTCTAATCCTACTAATACAAAAAGATTAGACTACTCATGGTCAGCTCACAAAAAGGGTCTTCTGGTCAGATATCTAAAATGACCCATTAGGCCACCAGGAGAACTGGCCTCGGAGAACTGGTCCATGAAACAACTCCGGAAACTCACTTTGCATGATGGACTCAAATTCCCACCCACTAAGCTCAACTCTGAAGCAACTCCATACTATCTGAACCACGTAAACAGGAGCACCGTGATCATAACCCCAGAATTCCCGTCCAGTAATCCGTATCGGTGTCTCCAGGTATAATGCACCGTCGGTAAAGTCCACAGCTGGGGTATAGATAATGTGCTGGGGAGGTGGTGTCGTGGTGCGAAGGTGGCTACTAGGATATGTAGGTCCCCTCATCTCTGCAAAGCCTACGGGTAGAGGTGCGACCAGAAAATGCGGTGGTTCTATATCTGGAGCAAGACCAACAACGTGGGTTGGCCCTATGTACCTTTCGCGGGTGCTATCTCGACTAAGTCTCCAGAATAATAAGTCCTCATCAGGGTCAGCCTGTAAGTAAACGGATCTTTCCATGAGATGGTCAAGTGTTGGATGGGCTTGCCTGACCAGACTCTCTGAGTCATCCCAGCCCTCTAACTGGTTCGGGAGGAGATGAGCTTCTAGGGGCTCGTACCAGAATAGCTCCAATAGGTTTGCCATGTCCTACAACACAAGAAAACTTAGCCTAGACATATATATAACATGACTTATATGCGTTAGACATATCACATAATAATGTAAGTTTAATACATTTTTTTTTTTTGGAAAATTATATAAAATTTTAAAAACTTGTACTATATATATATATTTTTTATTTATTCATTTAATTATTTTTTTTTTGAAAAAAAACAAACATTGCTCTGATACCACTTTTGTCACGACCCAAACCCGGTACCCAAAGGTTTAATGTCGTAACAAGATAAATAAAATAAAATAAAGTGATTCGGATAATTCTGTAGTTACAGCGCAAGCGGATAAATTAAATAAATTAAAATAAATAACTGGGTACCAACTGTTTACTTAAAAGGTAATAAAACATAGTCATTGGAGCTTCACTGTATTACAAGAGTTTAACAATAGAAGACAGAAATCTAAAAAAAATAAAAAAAAAATAACATAGTGATTCATTTTCCATCTTGATCCCGCTAAACCTCGTCACCTGAAAGGGGTAACAGCTATAAGCACATAGCAGAGTGAGAAATATTATACTATGAGGGCACAAAATGGCCATGGATGTTTATTTAAACTAAAACATTATAAATTGAGTTGAGTTGGATACACAATTTAATTAAGTGTCAGAAACTGAAATAATCACTATAACCACGGTACATCACTAAGTGACTAGCACTATACTGGTCAATGGATCCATGACAAACACTGGGCCACAAAATGGTCAATCACTAAGCCAATGGTTATTTAAGTCCTCCAAGGCATGGGACTCCCGTGATAGTATTCACAAAACATATTTTCACATAAGGTTCTAGCCAATTATTCTTTAAAATAAAAACAAACATATCTATGGATTTCTTTTTAAGCAAATAGGGTTCAGAAATAAAACCACGTAACTGAAACTATTATAAAACATAACTTTTATTAATATACTAATAAAATATAACTTGTATAAAATAGATTTTGGTAAGTCAAAACATACGTAAAATACATTTTGGTGACTCAAGGTATAATATAACTCACCTTAATAGTGACCCTTAGCTTTACTCCACTAACCCAACTTATTTACGTACCTCTCCCTCTCTCTTTTCTTTCCTTTTCTTTCTTTTCTTTTTCCCTTCTTTCCTCACTGATTTTCAATCATTCTTATGCTTCTGTTCAGCTCTTCCCAATTTATAGCGAAGTAGAAATGCCCCGAGGCCGACGCGTGGTGATCTAATCCAATTTCATAATCCACTCCGATCTCCTTCATTAAAACTTAGATTGTCACTTATCCATTAAATATATATATATATATATATATATATAAGATATTTACATTTTAACCCAGATTCTTAATATTACTATATAATTAAATTAATTCTTAATTAAATTACATTCTATCATATATCAATAGAAAATTAAATATTTATTTTACTACCACACTCATTATTATTATTATTATTATTATTATAATATTATTATTTATTCCCCTTTTTTTTTTAACTTTAATTTGTATTATAAATTTTATATTTGTGTTAATTTAGCCTTAAATAATAATCCATAATTAATAACCCAACGCCATTTTAGATTTATACATTTATTCATTTAATAATCTATCATCACGTGCAACCATAAATATATATAAATAAAAATATTTATGTGGACTTGACTAAACGTTCGGAGTGTCATAGACACAATGTTAGAGTATAGGGTTTTCGAAATCAAAGCCAACGTTATTTTGGGCAATTATCACTAATTATCTAACATTACCCAAAACTGGAGTATTACTCTGCACACTAACATCGTAACCCGATAACATTCCATGCTAATCTCTTCCGAATTAGTCGGATGCGAGGGAAAACCAAAAAACCCTCTATAGTACGCTTTTGGACAACGATGTAAATTCAACATCAGCAAAACATCCTTTCTACCTCTAACTTATACACAAGCATGTAGGCCAATGGGTCTTATTGGTCTAGAAGAAAAAATGTAAGACTAAATGGTTCATAAGATTTAAACCTATGATTTATTGGTGCTTTATCCCAAAAAAAAAAAAAAATGAAAATCAGAATTTAACTTTTATAACATATAAATCTTGAATTTTAATTTTATTTATTTAAATTCTGAAATAGTTTAGATTAAAAAGAAATAAAAAGTTTAAAGTTTAAATTTATAAAATTAAAAATTTAAGATTTGTTTTATAATTTTCTCATTATATTTTTATTGAAAACTCAGTTTTTATTTTATTTATTTTGTGTGTGTATGTGTGTGTGTGTTTGTTTTGATACAGAAAAATCTCACATCTTTCTGGAGGTCCTAGACAATGTATGTGTCAAGATTACTAAAATTTCTTGTTATTCTTTCTAGACTAGAAATTATAACTTGAAAGCTTACAACAACCTTTTTAATACAAGTTCTACTCAAGTCAAGACTTAGGTCTCGTTTGACAACTTTCTGTTTTAGTTAAAAAGTCACTATAAGTTATCACATCACTTTCTTTATTTTTTTTATAATTTTTTTGTAAAAAAATTAAAAATTATTAAAATAATTTATTTTCAAACGACACTTTAAACAGTAAAGAATAATCAAATCCACGTTCAATACCATGTTAATAGCAACTTGAAGCCCTTCCTAACGAAGTGTTGTGTTGAAACCAAGTGCCATGTTAAAGCTCAGTTGCTTTGCTTTGGTCAAATAACAGTCCTATTCTAAGGTCTTTGTTAACTTTCGCGGTTACCCATAATTAATTGTATATGCAATGTATAGAGAGAGAGAAACAAAGAAAAGTGGAAGGACTTTTCTTAAGCGTGCAACTTACGCCTTCCATTTACGCCTTTTCTGTTGCTGTCCTGTTTAATGTTTATATCTTCCATTTACGTTTTTTGTGTTAGTGGCATATGGTGTGCAACCTTAAAGGGTTGCACACCATAACAGGACCCAAAGTGGAATATTCTGACACAAAAAGACTAATCTCCTCAAGTTTGAATACAAAACCCTTGTAAAATAAAACAAAAGGTTGATTATGGATCCGTTTGGTTTAATTTTAAAATTATTATTTAAATATAAAGTTATATTTTAAATTTGAATAAATTATAAATATATTTTATGAGATTTATTTAAATTATAAATTTCTTTTTATAGTTCTAAAAATTACATTATATTCCTTAAAGTTTTTAATTTCATAACAAATAGGTCATTTAATTAATAAATTATCAAGTTAATTAACAATTTTTAATAATATTAAAATTTTATTTCAATTAATAATTCAGATAATTTTATTATTGTATAAGTGAACAGTTCGAAATTTCACTTTTTCAATTAATTTTGTTAAATAAAAAATTCTGACAGGAAAGTATTTGTAATTTTTCAAACCATAAGGGCAATTTGTATTTTAAGCCAACCTCAGGTGGTGTATTTGTAATTTACCCTTTAAGTTTTAAATTTTTAAATCATGATTTGAAAAGAGAAAATTTATTTAGTTATGAATTTTGAAAATAGTTTTAGGATGATTTGTAATTTTTTTATTGATTAATGCGTGAAATGTAAGAGAATGTGAGAAGAGAGATGAGAGATTGATTGATTGATTGATTGATTAATATATATATATATATATAACAAAAATGATTTTTCCCCCGAATTTCGTCCCCCCGAATCCCCCGACTGCCCAAAATGACGTCGTTTTGGGCAGTTTTTTTTTTTTTTTTTTCTTTTTATTTATGCAGTCTGAAAATAGAGGGGAAAAGGGAGAGAAGAGAAAGAGGGAGAGAAGAGAGGAGAAGAGAAAGAGAAGGGGAAGAGGATCGTCGCAGCTTGTCGCTCATCGTAACTTGTCGACCGATCGTCGTAGCTCGTCGCAGCTCGTCGGCCGATCGTCTCCGCCCCGCCTCTGTCTCTGCCTTCGCCCCCTGCCCAGCCCGGTTGATGTTGGCCCCTCCAGTCCTTCTTCTTCTTCCTTCTCTTCTTTTTCTTCTTCCTTCTTCTTTTCAAATTCGGGCCATTCCGGGGGGGGGGGCTTTTTGCTACATATCACTTCTCTATAAAAAAAGAGGAGAGTAGAGTAGAGTTTTGAAAATAATTTTGATTTATATTTTAAAAATTTGTTTAGTTATGAGTTTTGATCCAAATTATTATTTAAAAATAGAGTTGAATTTTGAAAAGTAAACTAAATGTTACCTATGTTTTTAGTTCATATAATTTTATTTTTAATAGTTTTAAATTAGTAATTTGGTTTTCCAAACTTTTAAGTGTAGTTTTAATTTGATCATTTCATTCATATTAAAGGCTAAAATTAATAATTTGAGATACTTATCAATTTTTTAAGGCATGTATCTATACTATTATTAAGTGAATGTCGAAATTAGTTTAGTAAAACATTCTTCTCCTCATGCCACGTGGTAATTTTATATGTACTAATATAAAAAAATTTATTAGGTTTCATCAAGAATATACATATCACTTAAGCAACATACATATTATGATATTAAATTCTTTATCATTTGTTTTTATTATTAGTTATCTGAATTGTACAAGTATCCTGTGTGCCATTTGCTAGTGTGAACAAAATTAACAAAAATTTAGATTGAAGGATCAATTGAAATTGAACTAAAAATGTAGAGTAAATTATTTAAATTGAAACAAAAAAGTGTTTGAAAAATGAAATTATTTGTATATATTTACTTTTCTCTTAATTTTGTAATTCAGTCAAAAGAGAGGGGGGGGGGGGGAATTCATTTTGCTTTTTAAAAATTTGTGAAACTATCATGAAATCGTGCCTTCGTTTGAGATGTGGGTTCACTTATTGATTTTTTAGTTATTTTAGTTTGGAGCTAAAAAATTTCGTTTGGGATACACTTTTTGATTTTTTGACTTTTGTGAGAGAAAAAATGAAATGATTATAGTTTAGATGTAACGTTTTGTCTTATTAGGCTAAAGCCTATTTTATCTTTTTGTGACAATTGTAGCCTAAGACCCACATTCCAAACATAGCCTGTGTATATTCTTCTTACATTACTTGTATTTATTTTATATCAAATTTATACTATTAAGTGAATGCTTAAATTAGTTTAGTTAAACCTTCTTCTCCTTATGCCACATGGTAACTTTATATATGTTATAAATAAAACAATTTATTAAACACAGTATAAATAAGTTTTAAACTCAAGACCTTAGGTTTCATTAAGAATATATTTATCACTTAAGCAACTACATATTATGATAGTAAATTCTTTATTCTTTATTCTTTATTCTTTATTATTAGTTATTTGAATTGTCACACATTGCGTGTGCCACTCGTTAGTGTAAACAAAATTAACACAAATTTAGATTGAAGGACCAAATTAAAATTGAACTTAAAATGTAACGACTAAATTATTTAAATTGAAACAAAAAAGTGTAAGAAAAATGAAATTATTTGTATATATTTATTTTTCTCTTAATTTTGTAATGCAGTCAAAAAAAGGGGGGGGGGGGGGGGGGGGGGGCTTCATTTTGCTTTTTAAAAATTTGTGAAGCCACCATGAAATCATTTTGTATACTCTTTTTACATTACTTGTATTTATTTTATATCACATAAATTAAATACATGACCTAAGGATACTGGGGAAGAGGAAATATTACTGTGGCCAGGAATTGTGGAAATTTATCCAAGTCTATTGTGATAATTTAAATGGTTGATATTAGAAAATTCGTCAAGTGTATTATTCGTAAAAGAAAAAAATTAATCAGATATTTATAATTTTATGACCAATTCTTAATTATTTTTAAATGTTATCAAAATCATGTTAACTGTTTATTTTTTAAAAAAACAAATGTGATTTTGTTATGGAGTTACGAATATTTAATTAATTTGATTTTTTTACGAATAATTTATTTGATAAATTATATAATATAAACGGTTTAGATTATCAAAATAAATCTTGGACAAACCCACAACAATCCATCTTCTAGCTATTAGACCAAAAATACGAGACTTAATTGTAATTTTATAACTGGAAACACTATGTCACATATAGTATAACTAAAGAAGAAAATGACATAATTTCATACTTTTGAGTCATAATTAAAAAATATATATATACATATATATCATAACTAAACACAATATGAGGTATAACTAAAGATCTCATAAGTCATAACTAAAATAATATCATAATTAAAGAAAAAATTTGTCATAACTAAAAAAAAAAGAGACATAATTAGGAATACAAATGGTATACCCTTTTTCAGTGGCGTAGTAAGGAATTCAGTGGAGAAGGGGCACAAATTAATGATAACATTAATTTTTTATTTATTTATAATAAACAACAATGAGATATTACTAAACTTAAATATTAAGAGTTCATTTGGATATATGTGAATTTTAAATTAAAAGATTTGAGATTAAATTTTGTACAAATATTAGGGAGTAACTATTTTATAGGTGGATTGAAAATTTAAAAAAGAAGATAAGTTGAGATAGAAATGAAATTCTATAAAACATACCGCAAAAAAGTGTCTATTATATATCACAATTATGATTTTCGTGGTCTTTAGTTATAACATATTATAGTGTTAGATATAATTTAGTTATAATTTCTTATGGTTGTTATTTTGGTTATGACTATATATCAAGTAATAGTTAGTTATGACTTATTCTGATATTAATTATGACTTATTATAATTTTTTTTATTTTTTTATTTTTTATAATTGAAGATGTGCTGCTTGATTATAATTTATGTAGTGGTCATTTTAGCTATAAATGGAAAGAAACACATAGACGATAAATTTCATATGTCAAATGTAACTAACAATCCAATAAATTTCATATCTTCATTGAAATTAATTATGTTTACATGTCAATAATGATAGACATCACAATTATATTGAAATTTTCATAAATAATAATATGACTTATCGTAGTCTCTTTATTTTTAATCAAAATAATCATTATTATTCTCATAATTTTAAAATGTCATTGACATTTCACTTTAAATAATATTTTTATAATTTTTTTATTTAAAATATTTTTTTTATGTTAAAAAATAAATAAATTCCCAAAACCAAGGGGCACGTGACCCCTCCCGAGCCTAATGTGCCTCCGCACTGCCCCTTTTAAGGAGCGTGTATATTAGAAATTCCCTTTTATAACTACTGATAATTCAGTTTACTCAACTGTTAGGGGTTGCTTGGGAATGCACTAAAAGTTATGTTTGGGATACTACTTGGGGTTAAAATAGCCATACATGACAAAATTGGCTATTTTAGTTAAATAAGATAAAATGTCACATCTAATTCATATTCATTTTATTTTTTCTCTCATAAAAATTAAAAAAAGTTAAAAAGTCTATCCCAAATGAGACTTTTTAGCCTCAGGCTAAAATAGTTGAAAAGCGAAAAAGCCAACCCACATACCGAACGAAGGTTAAATAAGTATATTTATTTAGGTCATATCAGCTCTATATTTTTCTATATCTTTTCATAAAAACTTAAAAAATACAGACAAACCTCATTATACTTGTGCCAAAACTATGATGAATTATAATTTCTTTAAAATTTATTTTATTTTGAGTTTTATCTAAAAGAAAATATTTTATTGGGCCATGACACACGTAGAAGTGTAAATTTGGCCTGGCTTGCGTCATGTCGGGCCTCGTGGACTCTTACCAAAATTCGGGTCAAGCCAGAAAATTAGGACTAGACTTAGGCCCGGGCCCAGGAAGTATTCGGGTCTTGGGTGGGTCGGTGGGGCTCGAGCTTGGCCCGGGCTTGGGCGAGCCTGGACAATTTTTTTTAAATATTTTTTTTATCAAAATTTTATTATTTTTTACTAAAAAATACACTGGGTCTCGAACAGGTTGGGCCTTGAGTGGGCCTTAAGCGGGTCGATGGGCCGAGCTAGGCTTCAAAATGATGGCCTAGGCCCAAGCCCAGGGTCTCGGGCTAGGCTCGGGCCTGGATCCAAACGGGCCTGCACTGGCCAGGCCCACCTCAGACTGCAAGCAGATTTCTAACGCCTCACAAATCACAGATCATTTTTACACTCCTAAGAACACGTACTGTCCATGAACTCATAAACAAAAAAAATTATTTACAATTTCACACTACCATGTTCATTGGCACGAAAATAAAATTAAAAATATTTTTTTAATATTTATTTTAGAAATGAAAAAAGAAATTTAAAAACTCAGTAATGTAAAAAGCATTTTTACAAAAAAATAAATACTCAAAGACCTCGTTTGGAAAGTTAGTTAGAATTTATTTAACTCATTAAAAGATAAAATAAATTTAAAAAGGATTTGGCTTCCCTCTAGTCGGACTGGAGAGTGTTGTCACGGGTCTCTTTTTTATAATATGAACCATTCAATGTATAGAACTCGTTGAGTACTATATACTCGTAAAAAAAAAATCATATTGATCGGATATCGATAGCTACGTGATCAAATCTGTTTTGTATAAAAAAATAGACGGTGAAAAAATAAACATTAACAGAAAGTTGATCCGATGAAATAGATATCGATATTTGATCAACGTGATTTTTTACAAACATGTAATACTCGATGAGTTATACACATTGAACGATTCGAATTATTAAAATAAGACTCGTGATGGGTCTCTACAGGCCCAACAAAACCCTCAAGAACTGGAGAAATTATTCAATAATCCCGAAGTACCACGCATTTGTACTCCCTAACTAATCACCATTCAATATGCCCCCTCATGTTCTCCAATCACCCAACACAATACCCCACCAACCTACCTTCTCCACCAATCATAATACTAAGGAATACTACATGTCTATATTTCAAAATTACTGAATAATTATCCCCAGAACTGAAGGGAAGCTGATCCCATTTTAAAAAGTCAAAAAATTATTCTAAACAAAATATTTTTAGCTGGATTAAAATTATTAATAAAACAAAAACCAGACTAAAATATTCATCCCAAACCACCCCTAAACAAGAAATAAAAAAAAAAACAAAATAAAAATTTCTCAAATCATTTTTTTCCCCCAAATGAGAACAGGGAAGCTGTCCCCCAAGCTCCTTCTCTCTCTCTCTGTCTCTCTCTCCCCTCGTCGTCGTCTTCTTCTCCTTCCTCTTCTTCTGCTTCAAAAGTCTCTTTTGACCATTCCCACCACCCCCTCCCCTTCTTCCCCTCTTCCTCCTATCTGCTCCAAACCTTCCTCTTTAACCCCCTCATTACATCTCTCTCTCTCTCTCTCTCTCTCTCCCCATATATATACATACCACACACACATCAAATTTGTGAATATGATTAGTAGGTATTTATTGGATTGTTGTATAGTTTGATCATCAATCTCTGAATTTTTCTTTTAATCTTCTGCAAAAAGAAGAAGATGGGTAGCTGTTTTTCTACTTCCAAGGTGAGTGGGTCAAACAGCAACACCAATTCCAACACCAACACCAACACTGCTAATAGACACCGCAAAGAGAGCACCAAACAGGCCTCAAAAGCGACAATCACCGCGAAGAACCGAGAAGGGTCGCATTATAATCAACCTAAAACGCAAGAGAATCACAAGAGACATTCTCAGCAACAGCAACAGAGGAATTCTCAGCAGACAAAGCCGAAGAGGCAAACCGGGGTTATTCCTTGTGGAAAACGAACCGATTTTGGGTATGATAAGGATTTTGATAAGAGGTATATGATTGGAAAATTGTTGGGTCATGGCCAATTTGGGTATACCTATGTTGCCACTGACAAGTCTAATGGAAATCGTGTTGCAGTCAAGAGAATTGAGAAGAACAAGGTATTTTTCTCAATTTTTTATTTCGATTGGGGAATTGGGTTTTGTTTGTTTGTTTGTTTTTATTGCCTAATTTAAATTTTGGTAATCAGAAGTTTCTTGTTCATATTGGTGAATATTTGTTGGAAGTTAATTATTCATGATCTGGTTTCATTTATTTCTCTTGGATGGTTGGTAGGGTTGTCAAAAATTAAGGGTCAAACCAGGAACATGTTATTCTGATTTGTTTCTGCTGAATGATTGTAATTTGTAAAGTATTCAACTTTCTGATAATGGGTATTTGTTTCAACGATCTTTTAAAGGGTTCACATTAGTTAGGAGTTTAGCAAATGATAATGGAAGTTTTGATATTCCGGGGCTTCTAACTATCACAAGTTTGTATAACTATCTTTCCATTAATGGTTGCTTCATGTAGAGGAAAGTGTGCTAATTTGCTTGCTTATGTCATCGAGTAATATATGGTTACTGTTATTCACATTGGTGGGATCTTAGATACAATTAGAAACATAATGGGTATACTTGAAATCATAGATAAAAGATTATTATCTGATATTTTAGTTGGCTTCTATTCTTAGACTTTACTGTTATTGTAATGTATTGAAACAAATTCTTGCATTTCATAACAGATGGTTCTTCCAATTGCTGTTGAGGATGTTAAGCGAGAGGTCAAAATATTGCAAGCCCTAACTGGTCATGAGAATGTTGTTCAGTTCTACAACGCATATGAGGATGATTCTTATGTGTTTATAGTTATGGAGTAAGTATTTCAAGTTTCTCTTCTAGATAATTCCACAATTGAGTTGTTTTCACCATTCTTATGTTGCATCTTTTTCTTTTATTTTTTATTTTTTGAGATCTTTGGTTTTGATATTTTTCATCTTATGTTTTGAATTACATACATCTATGTCTATGACCCTCTTCTTCCTCATTACATTCTCTTGATGAATACATGCTTTCTTTCCATCATCTTTTGTTAGGTTATGTGAGGGTGGTGAATTGCTGGACCGAATTTTGTCAAAGTAAGATTTTTAATTTTTTTTTTTTTTGTGTGTGTGTGTGTGTGGATGTTTTAGCATGGTTTTGGTGGTTGTTTCATGATGTATATTATAATATGAACTATGATTATAGTACTTACTGATGTTCTCGTTAAATCAGAAAAAATAGTCGTTATTCTGAGAAAGATGCGGCAGTAATTGTGAGGCAGATGCTTAAAGTTGCAGCCGAGTGTCATTTACATGGTTTGGTGCACCGTGACATGAAACCAGAGGTATAATTGCTCACTAGCAAAGACAGGCTTTTTAGATTATGTTTTCCAGATTACTGCCACATGATGTGTTTGTTATACAGTTTTCTTTCTTTCCTGTAGAATTTGATTTTTACATCTCTCTTTATTTACTGTAGAATTTTCTTTTCAAGTCAAAGAAAGAGGATTCGCCTTTGAAGGCCACAGATTTTGGTCTTTCAGACTTCATAAGACCGGGTGAGAGATCTATTCATTTTACATTTCTTAATCTAATGATGTGTGTTCCTGTAAGTCATATATTTTATTTTTGGGTCAGTTTTGTTTTGATCAACGGTCTCATATAAAATTTACTCTCATATTTTGGAGGTATTTGTTGCTCGCCAAATTTCTTTTCTGATTAATTTGTCGCAGAATTCAGGACTATTATATGCTGAATTACTGATTGATGCAGGGAAGAAGTTTCAGGATATTGTTGGCAGTGCCTACTATGTTGCTCCTGAAGTTTTGAAACGTAAATCAGGGCCGGAATCGGATGCCTGGAGCATTGGAGTAATCACCTACATATTGCTCTGTGGGAGGCGCCCCTTTTGGGACAAAACTGAGGATGGTATATTTAAGGAGGTGCTGTGCATTCTTAGCTTTCGATGTTGATATTTTCTTCCTATTGCTATTCTGTTTAGCGGTCTTCTCATAAATTATGTTCAAAATGTATCAATAGCTTTCCAGTGTGTCATCTGATATCAAATGCATTGGCATATCATGAAATGTTAGGTTGGTTAGGCCTCGTTTGGGATGATGGTTGTTTTAGTCAATGAAAAAAAAGTTGTATTTGGGATGATTTGTAGATTTTTTTTTTTTTTTGTAGTTGAATAGATGGTTGTGAGAGAAAAAGTGATTGATTAATGTGTAAGATATGATATTTTGTCTTATAGGCTATTTTAGTCTTTTTTTTGGGGGGGGCCTTATTGGCTATTTTAGCTTCAAACTATCATCCCAAACACCCCCTTAAGTAGGTGACGAGCATGTAGTTTGCTTGACATGCCAAGCGTATGCCCAACTGTTTCATTGATTCCCTGTTTCTATTAAGCCTCCGTTCTAATGGAGATCTTGATGCATAGCAGAACTGTAGCTCCAAACAGGAACACTACAGTGATTCAAGTCTGTTTTCACAGTTGACAACAGTAGAACAAATTTCCACTGATCGTAAGGAAAGCTCTTTCTGGATGTGATTTGTAATATGATTTTGTTAACGAGTCCCTCAGGACTAATCCTAAGACCCACGCAAAGTGCACCCTACACACAGGTCGGGCAAATCTTAGGCTATGCCTGTAGGCGTGGCCCCTAAGGGATTGATAACACTCAATGGGAGTCAAACTTCAGACCTGATGCTTCATGAGTTTAACAAGGTTAAAAATGTTGTATATTCTTTATAGTGGTGTGTGCTATAAAGAATGTACAACCATTTTAAGTGTTGTTTACCGATGGCCTAAGGGCACTTGTTAACAAGACCCGATGTAATATTGGAAGGTGTGCTCAATGGGTGCTCTTGGATCTCATTGTAGATGATGATTTTTCACAAGTACAATAGTTCTTTGGATCTGATTGTTTGTTGTTTTGTTTTTTGCTTATGCCATTATTATAATTCTATTTTTCTGACATTTTCAGGTTTTAAGGAACAAGCCTGATTTTCGTCGCAAACCATGGCCTACCATAAGCAACAGTGCAAAAGATTTTGTCAAGAAATTGCTGGTGAAGGATCCTCGTGCAAGACTCACTGCCGCCCAGGCCTTATGTATGTCTATATTTGTTATTTAAAAAGAAACAGATTGCTTTCTCTTTTGTCTTGCATCAAATGGAAATTTTAAGAATTCCTTAGCTACAGCTATTTGGGAAAGTTTTCATTGATCATCTTATTATTTATGAATGTTTTAGATTATATCTAGCTGGCTTTCAGCCTGACATCAACCGATTATGGACCACCACCGAAGTATTGTCATTCGGTTGTAGGAGAGGATACAGCCCTGAACCCTAACCAAACACCAGTTGGTGGGCGGGAAAACATGCACTATAGTGCAACCAAGGAGAAATGCTGCAAGAAATGGCAAAACCCGACTTTGATATAGGGACGTTTTTACCTATTAGGCATTTGATTATCAGGAGAACCAATTGCAACTCCGATAGAAACTTGAACATTTTTACATTCTAGTGATTGTCACGTTATATATGGTTCCACTATCTATTTTCTTAATTTCTTAAAGTAGGCTGTATTCATCCTTGATTGATGATGAAACCGTGTACTGTCTTCACATTTTTTCTTCTTCATATTTCCTTTTTCAAACGTGTATTTGATATAATGTATTGACTTTCTCCAACTTTTCCAGCACACCCATGGGTTAGAGAAGGTGGGGATGCTTCAGAGATTCCTCTGGATATCTTAGTCCTATCAAACATGCGACAATTTGTGAAGTACAGTTGTTTAAAACAGTTTGCTCTTCGGGTAAAAAAAAAAATGCTTTTGGTATACCACATTGAAAAATAGATACCCCTCATTATGTTTTGTTTACGGGGCGATCTATTGTCTTACAGGCATTAGCTAGCACAATTGGTGCAGAGGAGTTGGCTGATCTTCGAGATCAGTTTGATGCAATTGATGTGGATAAAAATGGTGCTATTAGTCTTGAAGAAATGAGACAGGTAGATTTTCCTTCCCATTTTTTAACAGTGGAAGATCAATCTTGAAGAAATTAGCATTCTTGTTTTAAATATATTTTAATTAGCATTCTTGTTTTAAATATATTTTAGTATATGGTTCGTTACATATGTTAAAATATGGTTGGTTTCAATGCAGGCCCTTGCTAAAGATCTTCCTTGGAAGTTGAAAGAATCAGGTGTTCTAGAGATTCTTCAAGCGGTAAGCCTATCTTTTAAAAATTACATATACAATTTTTACTTAGATTTTTTTTTTAATTTTTACTGTCACCAGCGCTTATCTTTTTCTCTAGTTTTTCTATACTAGAAAAAAAAAAGAGTTAAGCTAACAATTTCTTTTGAGAGGCTGCAATTTTAATTTTGAAATCTTGCATTATCCATTGGTGCTTTTCATTGGTTAGTTTTCTCTACTTTTGTCAGTTTTATGCTCCATTTGTTTCGGTTTTTCTACATTTTTTAGTGCTTGGTACGATAGAAATAAAAGTCAACATAAAACATTTTCCATGATCAATGGAAAACAAATTTATTTGGGGGGAAAATATTTTTTGAAAGGTTGAAAACATTTTTTGGACTAAAATCTTGTTAATGCCACCACACTACCACTGCCACCATCATCTCCACCAGCACCAGCATCACCCCTCAACGACTACACCAGCACCAGCACCAGCACCAGCACCACCACTAGCTCCACTACTACACCACCATCAATACTAATACAACAACTAGCACATTAGTTTTAAGCTCGCAACCAAACATAGGAAAACCTATTCTACGGAAAACCATTTTTTGGAAAAAAAGTTTTCCATTGAAAATGTTGGCTGTTAAAAAATGTTTTATGCTGCAACAAGCAGATTTGGGGACTTACTTTTTTAGCCAAAAAGTCAAAAAGTTACATTTTTAGCTAAAAAGCCAACACCTCATACCAAAAAGTCAAAGATTCTCTTTTCTCTCTACTTTTTGCACATCTTTTCATAATTAGCCAAAAAGTCATCCCAAACATATAAGTTTTTTTTACCTACTTTTTTAGCCAAATAGTTAAAAAGTTACTAAATTAGCCTGTTCCCAAACGAGGCCTGAATTTTTTGTATAAATTGAATTCTGATGGCTTTTATTTTTTTTTTTTTTGTTGCTGCAGATTGACAGTAACACCGATGGACTAGTGGATTTCACAGAGTTTGTTGCAGCCACTTTACATGTGCATCAGTTAGAGGAACATAACTCAGAAAAGTGGCAGCAGAGGTCACAAGCTGCTTTTGAGAAATTCGATGTGGATCGAGATGGATATATAACTACAGAAGAACTTAAAATGGTTAGTATTATGTCACCAGACTGGTAGGTTCTTTTCATTCTCTCCTGGAAAATTGAGATTGGGACTTGGCTGGTTGGCTGACCAAATCTCTTCTTTTACATACATAAATATAAATAATAGAAAAAAAGGGTTTCAAAAAAAATTAATATGGGGAAAATAGAGAAGATCATTTTGTTTTTTCTTTTCAAACCCTACATCCACACAAATTTAAACTTGGTTTCCAAGCCAATTGCATTGATATTACATGAATCTTGCTGAGATATGAAACAACTACAGATACAAGAAATTTGGTTAACTGGTTTTGGGACAAATATAGGTTACACGGTTGTTATAATAAATTTCATTTTTTTTTATAAAAAAAATTGATTATTCACAAGTATTGTTTTATAGAGTTACATTAGTATATTAGTTGAAATTTCTCGGCATGTTTCAAAATTTCTAAGAAATTACTTTTATCGCCTTCCAGCACACGGGCTTGAAAGGCTCCATAGACCCACTTCTTGAGGAGGCTGACATTGACAAAGATGGCAGGATAAGTCTTTCAGAATTCCGCAGGCTTCTAAGAACAGCGAGCATTAGTTCTTCAAGAAATGTTGGTAGCCGCTCTCGGAAAATGTAGATCACAAAAATTTGTGAGACAAGTGAGAGAGGGTAAGGGAGTAGTGGACTTCTTTTTTCAAAATTTTGGCTTGAAGATTGTACTCGGTAAGCAGGCTCTCATCTCTTTGTGCCTCTACTGCCAATTTGCGGACATTTTCTGGGACTTTGTGATGTACTTCAGGGACAGGGTATCTGGATAGGTCATGCGGACATTTTCTGGGAATTTGTGATGTACTTCAGGGACAGGGTATCTGAATAGGTTCATGTAGACATTGTGCCGAGAGGCCATTTGATGTAGTGTAGTTTCATTTGCCCCTTCTGGGAAAATAGCTGTCATATTAGTGTGCAGTTTCTATGGTTGTTCCAGTTCAAAATTTAACTTGTGACATAAATAAGTTATTAATGACATTGTTTGTTTTTAGATTTTTTTTTTGGTTTATTATTTTAAGTTTTTTTTTTTTTAATTACAATAATAACTTCAAATAAAATTATTACAAAGTACATCATTAATTTTGGGATACGCCATCTCACAATTAAACTTACACACTGTATCATGAATTAGGGTTTATAGTAACACCCACCTCTATCACCACCTATTCATCTTTTTCAAATTCCACTTTCAAAACCTATTTAGACTCAATACTTTGCCTGTGTTTGGCAAGGGTTTTTTCAGGTTTTTTTGGCTATTTTAGCCACAAAAAACAAAATAGGCTATTTTAGCCATAACAAACAAAACATCACATCCAACCTATAATCATTACATTCTTCTTTCACAAAAAAAGTCAAAAAAATCAAAAAGTCAAAAAGTCCTTCCCAAACCAAGCTTTTTAACCCAGGCTAAAATAGCCAAAAAAGCCAAAAAGTCAAAAAGCCAACCCACTTCCCAAACGGAGAATCTTTTGGCAGGAATAGTCCAGCAGTAACGGTGACAACTATTTGATTACTTACATTTCTCCGACAATGACAATGCGTGGAAATTTTATGGTAGCCACAACTCCATTAGACGAGAGGAGTACAACAATAAAAATTTAAAAGCTTATAGTTTTGATGTTGTTCTTAGCTCAGAGGAGATTGATTTTGTAAAGGTAAGTTTCTTGAAAAAAATAACAAAAATAATAAATATATTCGTCATTTTTTCAGGACTGAACTCCCTTATTTGTTCAGGAATCAATAATCGAACATTGTGTATTTATTTGAAAACCGGTAATCGAACATTTATTATTTGTTCAGAAATAGGTAATCGAACATTATTCATAGGTTCAGACTTGTTTTACTGAGAAAACTAAACCAATTATTATAATTTTTTTTCTGCAAGAAAAGAAGTTATTATAGCAAAACTAAGAAATTATGTGTATATATATAGAGAGGGAGATTATACTAACTGTGATTATAGTGGATAAGGTAGCAGAGACAGTAATCACATTACCTTCTCTTCTTCCTCTTTTTCTTCTTCTTCGTGGTCTTTGTTAGGTTTTTTTTTAGAAGTAGGGTTTTTTGGGACGTGAGAGTGTGCATTCAATGAGTGAAATGTTTTTACAAAGATAATTTTAATATTATTTAAGGGGAGAAAAATTTTTTTGAGGGTTCCAAAATTTACAAGTGCGGGTCTAAACAAATAAGAGATGTAAAATAATTCATGAAGTACTATTAGCACCACTCTTATTATAATCACTAACAAAAATCATTGTGTTCTTGCTCAACATATAGTTGTAATTGTTTTAAAACATCTGATGTGGGAAGTTGACTGGCTGGTGAGGTCTATATTGTTGAATTTCATAAAACCATTTGGGTATAAATTGGCTTTTGAGATTTTGGTTGGGGAGCTGAGTTTACTGTCTTTGAGCAATCGGAATATTAAACAACGATCATGTGATTGAATTCCTTGCCTCACCTTGACATGAGAGGGAAGGTCAATTTTACTTGAATCTTGAACCTGATCTTTAATCCTACAACGGTTGCAAAGGGAAAAGTTTTTATTGTCATTTTTTCATCAGTGCTAGCCCAGTCAAGGCTCATCCACGACCTTTGATTTTCCAAATTTGAAACAATTTACACGTGCTATTAAAATCTACACTGAAGGAGAAAATTTACAGGTTGTTTAAACAAGTTGAGGGATGTTTTGCACCTCGTATAAAGTTAAAAACTTTAATTAACATATAAAGATTAACTCCACCGAAAACCATGTCATTATAATCAGCATCCGATCATCCTGGCATCCAGAAATAACAATAGCAATGACGATTTCAGTTAGGACTTGGAATAGTGAAGCTAGTAGCGTCGTAGTGGAAGGTTGCATTGTTAGGGGGTCGTCGTAGTCAAATGGCATAGGCAAACAGAAGCATCTGAGTTCCTAGACGTTAGTTTATTGTGTGTTGTTGGAGGAGCTATCTTGGAAACCTTCTGAGGACGAATACCCGCTCGAAGAACTTCCATCTACAATACTTTTCCCCTTCCGTAGCGGTTTCTTGCTCTTTCTCTCTTCCGGTGACTGCTCCTGCATTAATGCAAACTACTGTAATCTCTATGTTTTTAACCTAGCTAAGATTTCTGCAATGTGTCAGCTCTATAAATCTAAAAACCAACCTGCTGTACTGTAGATCCTGGTGTCTTAAGTTCCAGCTCAGTCACCACATCATTGGAATCATCACTTTTGTCATCGTTGCTTCCCCGACAATGATCCGATATCTTGCATTTAGAATCTTGTTTGCTTGAAATGCGGGAAGTGGATGCACATTGGTAAGATGGCTGATCGATGTGGTGATTAGCCAGGCTCGGATACGGGATAAAAGTCGAACATGAATTAGGAATGGCACCGGGATTCTGATTTCCAAAGAAAGGGAATGGCTGCATAGCTGGGTGGTGCATTGGAATCGGGCCGGGGGGGACTGTAAGAGGAACTGGATATGAAAAAGGTGAAGCCATGACAAGTGAAGGATCAATAGTAGTCCATGGAAACATAGCTGCAAGTCTTTGCTGATATTGTAAATTAAGATTGTCAATGTCAGATTTCAGAGACGCCTTCTCTCCTCTGAGCTCATTCTTCTCCTGTGTCAGCTGTTCGAAAACAAAACCAAGTGATGAGATCAGCAACCGAGGGGCCATATAACCTTAAGAATTAACCATGAAAAAGCAATCACCTCACGAGATTCTTCTGAAAGTGCTGCACACTCGGCTTTTAGTCTGTTAACTTCGGCTGTTAAATCCTTCAGCACTTGGATTGTATCAGTGAGGATGGTTGCCTTGTCATTCTTGGGTCTATCAGGGTCTGTCAAATTTAACAATGTCAGTCTTTGAAAATAGCAATTGAGAACGACTATTGAATTTAATATTGTAGTATTTGAAATATGAATTACTTGATTTTACTTCCAAATGAAAAAAGAAAAGGGAACAACTTGGTTATACTAAGCGTGCATGCACAATACTAATTCTTCAGCTTTATAGCATGGTATAGTAAGCTGCGGCACAAGTGCCAAAAAGAAAAAGTTAAAGGACAAGCCAATGTAGTAACTTTATCATAGGTCTTCAACATGTCAACCTTAAAACTGTCAAAGCCAACTTACAGTGATGACCTCAGGTTTTTTTTTTTAATAATTTATTTATTTTATTATTGTGTGGGCAGATTAGGGGTGCAACTCGGGCGGGTTCAGTCGGGTTGGGGGTCTGTCCAAGCCCGACCCGAATTGTATTTGGCACTGCCCAAGCCCGCCCAAGCCCGACCATGAACCCGAACATTGTTGCCCAAGCCCGGCCCAAGCTTTGTATTTTGAACTCGGGTTGCCCGAATTGCCCGAATTGCCCAAGTTCAGAAACCTATAGGTAGATCTAAGGGTAGACATAAAAGATGCTAATCTAATGGTAGAAAACTAACCAAAAATAAATAAAAAATAAAAATTAAGACTAACTCTTTTACTTAATAGAAGACTAACCAAAAAAAAAAAAATAAATAAAAATTAAGACCAACTCTTTTACTTAATTTATATATATTACATAATTTATTAAATTATATATATATATATATATTATATATTATATATTATATAATTTATATAATATATTAAATTGAATTCGGGTTCGGGTTGCTCGGGTTGGCCATTGGTTCTGCCCAAGCCCGGCCCGAATTGCAATTCGGGCATCAAAAATCTGCCCAAGCCCGTCCAGATTACAAGATATAGTTGCCCAAGCCCTAAAAAAACTCGGGCTGGGCTCGGGTTGCTCGGGTTGAGCCCGCCCGAGTTGCACCCCTAGGGCAGATGAGTGTTGGAGAATGAGTAAGAAAGGTATCGTGAAGTTCATATATCATCATTTAAACATAACTTAAAACATAGTTTTACTCTAAGGAAACTGTGAAATCCTATGGTGGAAGGTAGGTGATGAGTGGCCTAGTTGAGGAGCCCTTTGTCAATTATGGTAGGTGCTGAGATGGCACAACATCACAGGAGGTGGAAGGGATGACAGCTGAGAGTCTTCGACAGAGAGCATGGCAATGGGGCTTCTAAGCTTGGTGGAGGAGAAAGTTATGGAGGAGACCGCCTCCTTATTTCAGGCTTTGAAGGCCAGCCACTAGCTCACCCATACACAATGTCACGTGCTTAGGTGGCAGGTGGCTCATCTTCCTTATTCTTTGCTTTTGTTTTTTTGAACATGGTGGCTCATCCTCCTTGGCCCGATAAACTGGAGGTTGCAGCTACCAAGAAGATGAAATACTTTGAATCCTCAGCAGCTGCTACGGGGTGGGTAGGCATGCATAGAGTACGAAGAACATCTCTCTCTCTCTGACTGGTGCAAGTTCCTCAAGGGAGGGACAGGATGAGATATTGACAAAACTTCAACTCTAGCCACCAAGCCACAAGATCACAGAGATCCTGCGTGATGGCAATGAGATCGTTTGATACCCTATAACAACTGCCAACCCTGAGGAGTTTTTCAGGTTCTGCTCTTGATCCAGGCAGACATGATACCATAGAGGTCTTTAAAAAAAGTATAGATTATATAGGAAATGTGCACTCGATCAGCGGATGGCTTGGCCGAGCTGAGGAAGAAGCACAAGTGTCATGCGGAGAAGGAAATCATCCATAGAGTAAGCATGCCTGACACTACCTATAGCATGAACTTGAGGTACAGGCATAAGGACACGCTTGGGTGTAGAACTGCTCAACCGCCAAGGATGTGAATGTGTTATCTTGATCAGAGAAGCTGATGTGCTCAGCCGGAGGTTCACTTGGCCTAATCAAGGGTTGCCTCAAGTGTTCTCATTCAAACAGATCAAGGATTGCCTCTAGTGTCCCTCGGTGCCTATACTATAGGGTAAGGCATTGTATATGTTAACATTGACTAGAATAACTCAACCCCGAAGGGGGAGCATATGGAGAGAGTTATGATTGGTCCGTGTATCAACTCACAACATTGATATGTGGATTTAAACCTATTGAAGGTGATGACATGGTGAACACATGGAGGTGACATGGCATGCCACCTAGGAGAAGCAGATAAACATGTATTACCAATAGGGCTTGATCAAATTCAGGAGGCAGAAATTAAATAGGTGTCCTTACGACCATGATGAGTGTGTTTATTATCATATGATTAATATCCATGCATGTGCTTGTCTGTGAATATGAAAACTGCAACAGGGGCAACAAAACATTGAATAAGGACTATAATGATTGTTATGTCAATCATACACCTATTTAATGAACAACATCAGTCCAATTTCTTTAACTTAAGAATATAAAATCTTGAAAGTTTGTATCATTCCCTTTATAGATAATAACAATGGTCACTCGTACAATTTTAGATGTAATCTCAACTTCATATTACAACTAATTTTATTGGATGGAATGTGCAAAAATTGGGATGCGGTTTTCCGTGCAAAATTTAGAGGGATAGGGAAGATTACAAAACTTAATTGACAAAAAAACAAATTAACTCTCTTCTAGTTCTGGCAACAAAATTAGTTTAGGGGTGAATGTGATAATGCTCGGATTGCCAAGCATGTGAGCTCAAGTTAAGAGCAGCCACTTATCACTTATTGGGGATCAACAATGGAGAAACCAGCCTTTTAGGGTGACTATGGAATGTGGTATAATAGAGGTCAATGCATAATAAGAGATTGAGGACATAGTGGAGGTTGTTGGGGGATAACAGGATAGAATTAGCTTTGGACAGTTTCCTGGTCTGGAAGGTGTGTAAAGGTCAAGTCTCATGCTTATAAGTTCATCAGTTACTCCTTTCCCTTAAAAGGAATTCAAGGGCTAAAGTTCTTTCCAATGTAGCCTTTTCTAGTTGGGTGGCTGCTCATCGGAAGACTCGCACTATCTGAGAAGCACAAACAATTCTAAGAAGTTGATGTGTCCATGTCATGTCTGTGTTGGATACCGACACTTGTTGGAAATACGTCCAAACGTGTCTTATTATTTTTATAGAAAAAAGAAAAGAAAAGAAAATTAGACCTAGACACTCTTTGTCCATCGCTTAGATACAAATTAAACATATTACTTGTTTGAACAAAATAACTTAGGATCCAATGATAAAAGGAAAATAATGTAGACTTGTTCCTACAATCCCTCATTTAAACTTTAGAAGTTAATATTATGTTGTATAATTTTTATTATCTTTGAATGAAATATTCATATGTGGCATATAATAAATATGTAAAACTACATATTTTGCACTTGTTCTTGACATGTCATGCCTTACATTAAAAAAAAAAAAAAAAATTTACCGTGTCAACATGTCTATGTAATGTCATGTGTTTGTGTTTGTGCTTCTTAGCTCACTATTGGTAACTCGAGTGAAAGAAGGTAAGCCATCCCTTGATTGGTGTTGTATGTGCAAAAATGCGGGAGGCATTGTTGATCAACTTCATATTTTTTATAATTACCCAAAAAAAACTTCATATTTTTTATTAGTAGAAATATATACAAGGCTAAGAAAGCAAGCCAAACACACCCAACTCTAACAAAATGATTTATACAATCCTTACATGTCATACGATGCAAGAAAATCTAAGAAATGTTCCAAGTTAGGATTCGTCCTCCTCCAAGCCCATCCATACAAAATGGTCAAAAAGAAAATTTTAAAGCTTTATAAAGGTTATTCACACCCTGAAGCATCCTATTGCGTTCAACCAAATAATCCACATTAAGCACAATGGACCCAAAAGCCACACCTTCCCTCGATGTTTCCCCACCATACCCCTTCTCCAACAATATCAAAATGTTGCAACATCTCTTAAAAATGCTGCCTAATACATCCCAAACATTAACAAAATCAGATCCATCATAACATCACAACAAACTAGAAGTTGCTTCCCAAATTCCCCATCTAACTTGCATAAACAACACCCATTGATAATAACTTGTCGCCTCTTAATTAGGTTGTCAATGGTTAGATTTTTCTCATATGCTGCATTCCAAACAAAGAATGCCATGTTGGAAGGTGCCCCAGAAATTCAAATCCATTTCCATGAGAACAACTCTCCATCCCCTGTAAAACCCCCCACAAAAAAACACTTCACCTCAAATTGCCGCTTTAAGATAAAGCCCACCAAAAATAATCATGACCATCCCCTATGCCCCTCACCTTATAGAGCAGGTGAAAAAAGCCTCATTAACTTCCATCCCCAATCTTGAACATTCCTCCTAAGAGGAACATACCCCAAAAATTTTGATGTCTCAATCTCCTTATATAATTTGCCACCGAAGCCTCTTTATCAATCACAAGGTTAAAAATGGCAGAGAATGTACTCTCTAAAGCACCTTGCCCATATCATCAATGACGCCAAAAGTTCACCCTCACTTGCCCAACCTTCAAACTTTTAAGTGGCACAAATAGATACCAAACCCTACAGATGACTTTCTAAAGCCCATACCCATATGGAATTGTGACCAAAATTGAAGTCCAATCTTTGAAGAACTACTATATTTCACCACCACTACCCTCCTCAAATATTATTCACACAAGAAAACCCTCCTCAAATATCCATTCTTCTCAATTTCTAATTTCCAAAGCCATTCCCCTTGGAGGGATTTGTTAAATATTTCAATCTCCCTTAGAAAAAAAGTACCAAACAATTGATTGTGAAAAAAAAAAAAAAAGAGGAAAGAATTTGATTGTGCAGTCCATGTAAGAGGAAGAAAATAATAAATGATTGTGAACTAACAAAGAAAATATATTTGAATACAGAACAAGCATGTTTACCAAAAAGGATAATATTCAAAGGCAACCATGCTTTACCTAGTGCATTTCCTAGATCAAGAAAATGCTCATTTAGCCTATCCCTCCTCAATTTTTCACGGTCTGCCTTCTGAACTTTTCTTGCAGCAATTGGATCTTTTACTTCCACCTCAGGCATTTGTCTATGAAAACATCCAACCCAAGAGAGAAGAATAAAACGAGACGAAAAATTCAAATGAATCTAAAGTAACAAAGCATTCTTCCAATTCGATGCTGAAACTTTTGCAATCCATGTAAAGAGCCAAGAATACTCTTCGAAAGCCTAATATGTGAATGAAATTTGGACACGTTAATAGAGCCTTTACTTTAACATGTTTAAGGGTAGGATCCCAACCCGCTTTCATTTGCAAACATAGATATTATTTAGCAGTTTTGTCACTTAAATTACTCAGCAGTTTCAAAGTTACATAAATGTAAATATTATAAAAAGGGTCATGCTAATAACAGCAGATAGGGCTGTCGTTAAGATTGAAAAATGCCAAAATAATTAGAATCTCAATACACCTTTCACATATTTCCACATATTTTTACAACTTTTTACTAGAACATCAAGACTAATGACCACCATTGAGCATAAAACAAAGTTCAGGAGTTAGGACCAGGACTGGCCCTGATGAGAGGCAACCAAGGCAGTCGCCTCAGGCCCCCAAATTTGAACAAAATTTTGAGGCCCCCAATCAGGGGTAGGCATTGTGTCGTGTTATTTCAGTTTGTGCTAGAATTACTTCAATACTAACCTAATCCATTCATTTTTTATGTTATTGTATTGTTTCATTTTTAGTTCGTGTCCAGTTAATGTGTTATGTCAAAACTTTCACTCTCAGTTAAAAATACCAAGTGTCATTTTCGGTTCGAGGCATCTTGAAAATTCTCACCCTTAGAGCATCTCCAATGGTGTGTTATATGGAATGCTATTGCTATATTTTACCTTAAAGCTTCAAAATTTTCACTCCAATGGTAAGGCATTTGGCTTGCTATATATTACCTATAAGTAAACATTGTGTCTATATCTCTCCTCTAAGGACTCACAGATAGCATTTTGATTTAACATTTTATGAGAAAAGTTGAAAAAACATTCATTGTGCCATTAGAGCAAGATTGCTAAAATAAAACATTTTAACACTATTTTTTGCTAAATTATAGCAATAACTAGCTCTTTATCCAACCAATGGAGATGCTCTTAGATTCATTTGATTAAATATGCAAGTAGAATTTGTGTGTATTAGCAAATATATATACATATATTTTGATTAGTTGAAATCATGATAAACTTTAATAATTAAAGTCATAAACTTTTTCATGAGTATGTAATTATTTTAAGACAATACCACTGTCATGAAATTTCCCCTTTTAATTATGCATAAAAGGTCCAATTTGAAAAGTTAGCATAGGACCCGAGGGCACCGAATAACTCAGGGCCATCCCTGGTTAGGACACCAAACCAGAGATGCTAAAATTGTATTGAATCACACTTATATGGAAGAAATTAAAAGAGATTTCTTATAAGCAATACAATCAGAATCAACAATGAGGCTAATTATGGCTATATACTACTATTAATCATGCATTTCCTTTAAACATAGCTAATAAATAGTAAGCTATAAGACATACACACGAATACAGGTATTATATATTGAATTTGACTGTATAAAAAAAAAAGATCAAACCTTGGCTCGGGAAGCGAGTTGGGGAGTGGATGAAGAAGAGTGCAGTGAACAGAGGTGGTTGTAGGGACATGATTGGAATCAAGGGGTTGAGAGAAATCGTTGGTTTCCCATTGATCCATTATTGACTGCAAGAACAGAGCAAAGATTGCCAAAAATCTAGGGTTTATTTTGGGAATCGGTGGAGATTTGGATTTGATTACAATTTTATAGAAGAGATGGAACTTGTGCTTTCCACGAGCCACGAGCACAGGCGCACCAACGCCAGGTGTCCCCTCTTATTCGTTTTCCATGTGGGTCCCCCACTCTCTCTGAGTCAAACCAACTGAGCCAATGAGGTTTTTTTTTTTTTAAATTTTTTTATTTTATTGAGTAAACAGATAATTGTTAAAAAATTAAGTAAAGTATAAGGTATTAGATTTAGTGGATATTTTTATTGGTGAGAGGTTTTGTGAAATAATTTGGTGAGAATTTTTTTTATTTATTTTGAAGAATATTTTGTTTTCAATTTTATCTCTTAATATATCTATTGATTTTTTTATTCGTTGACTTTTGTTGACTATCTGTTTAAATTTTTTTCCTATCTAAATAAATTATAAATACACAAGTTTTATTTAAAATATAGATTGTTCTATGTGATTTGAAAAATTATAAATATTTCATTGTCAAAATTTTTTATTTAACAAAATTAATTGAAAAAATAAAATTTCTAACCACTCTCATTTACAATAATAAAATTATTTTAATTATTTAATTGAAATAAATTGATTAACTTGATTATTAAAAACTATTGATTAACTTGATTATGTATTAATAAAAGGGACTATTTATTATTATGAAATTAAAAACTTTAAAGGGTGTGATGTAATTTTCAGAATTATAGGAGTAATTCATATTTTAAACAAATCTTATGAGGTATATTTATGAGAGGGAGAATTATGAGCTGGTTATGGGCCGAGTTAGAGGCCGAGCAAATTGGAGGCCCAATGGTGCGTCGGGCCGCGATAATTTTGGATTTACCCGGAGTTGGGGTTGCTCAGAGATGGACCGAGCCACTTGGATCTGCGCAGGTGATAACCGCGCAACTTGCGTTGCTCGGTCGATGGCGCGCACCGTTAGCTCGGTCGAGAAGCTTGTGCCAGAAGCCCGGCTGGATGGCCTTTGGTTGACCGGTACGACCAGTCTGAAGGTCGGCTCCGCCGGAATGCTGCCGAGCATGGCTGGAAAGGATCTCAGTTTTTGGAGCAATTGGGCATGGAACACAGCATGGCCGTCGACAGTCGAGAAGATTTAGCCCGGCTACCGAGCTCCCAGTAGAGTGGGCTGGCAGTCGGGTTAGGTGATGTTCAGCAAGATTTGTGCTGATAGATGGGATAGCAGAACCATGTGTCGAGAGATCATTGGGAGTAGATTTGGGGCACAGAAGGTATATAAGCCAGTCTGTGCCCCCCATGCTGAGAGACGAACATTTGGTAAGAGAAATACTTACACTCCATTCACTCCTCATTCTCTCTATCCTCAGGTGTGTGCTAACTTGATCGTCGGAGGGGTTTTTCGGCCACACACCGCTGGGTAGCTCACCGCTGTTGTGCACGCAGGTGATCGGATAGAAACGGAGCTCGGAAGCAAGGAGTGCGGGCTCGCCTGGATATCTGCTCCCCGCACAATTTATAATTTATCTTTTATGTTTTATTTTAGGGAGGATTACATCCTAGTGGAAGAATTTTATTTTATTTGTTTATTTTTTTCACACAAACATTAAAGGAACTTGTATTTCATCATAAAATCACTTACACCTCATATAATTTTTTAATTTTTTTATCGGTCCGTTGTGTTAAAATTCTCCCATATTTTTATTTATTTTAAAATACTTAAATATATGCATCCAATTTTCAATCTTTCGAGGTAATCACCATAGGTGCTAAACTGGGTAATTCCACCATCAATTACTCTTTATATACATAATTTCTCAATTCACCCTTATAAATTAATACTTAATAATAAAAGTTCAATTTCTTCATCTTTCTTGCCAATACTAATAGGGTAATTTTATAATACACACCTCTTAAAAAGAGAAATATTACATGCAAATTAAGACACTTTATGGTACTACAAAATATCATAATAAAATTATTTTTTATCATAATTTGATGGATCTTAATCAAACATTATTAAAGCATAACCAAAATGCTCGAATTATAATCAAAATTACAACCATACTAACTCATAACTGAGTTATAATCGTGTGTAACCGAGTCATAACTGTTGGCTTTTTTGGCTTTCGAAGGTTACTTTCGTAATTATGAGCGTGCCAGCAAGGATCAATCAGTCCTTACAGATTTGTAATTGCCAAACAATTATTCAGACGATTGTGTTATGGTTCTTTCGGCCTCAATAAAGAGGACTTTTACTGGTGGCTTACTGGTAATTTGACTTCAGAAAACTTGAACATAAGAACAATTAAATAAACTGAAATATTTTATTAGTATGAAAAACTTACAATGATCTTAGTTCCGTAGAGAATTACAGCGGCAATATACTCGAAAACTACTCCTATAAATGAAGTGCGGCGCAGAAACTTAAAGTACAGAAATATAAAGGACAGGAAATAACATTGGACTATGTAAAGTAATTCTTTAGATCTTTTGTCGTCCCTTTCTCTGAAGTCCT
The DNA here is from genome assembly GCF_055761805.1 of Camellia sinensis. NCBI lineage: Eukaryota > Viridiplantae > Streptophyta > Magnoliopsida > Ericales > Theaceae > Camellia > Camellia sinensis. The sequence goes on from NC_138964.1 coordinate 185,605,197, forward strand.
TCCTGCTATTTATACTCTCCGAAGATAACCATCGAATTGTACTTCAAACCGTCGAACTGCTCCTCCATAGTCGCTGATCATGCTACCTTATAAGTAGTTCCACTACGCCTTCACTTGCAGTTAGGCTTCCCCCTTATATTCGAATTTGAAATGTGAGCAACCGTTGAAGCTACGTCACTGTACGTCTCTTTGTTGATCTGCTACTACTCAGATCTTATAACAACCAATATTAATTGCCACGTGTATGATCAGGATCGGAGACCTACCTGGTCTCCCCATATTACCCTCACTTCGCCACGCGTCGGATTGTCACTGGCTTAGTACAAAATGTGTAGCCAACAATAACTAGCACCACAATGAGTTCAGGTTTAATATCTACTAGCAACCATAAATTTCTTGAGGCCATGTCCATATAGGGCATTCACCTTGACTTTAAATGCGCCTCGTTCAAATCAATTCAAAAAAAGAAAAAAGAAAAAAAAAAGTAATGTTAGGGATCCTAAATAATTTATAAAATGTTTTATCAAATCTCTCACATGGGTGTGAGATCCACACAAATTTGTGTGGGTCCCACACCCATGTGAGAGATTTGGTAAAACATTTGGTAGATTATTTAGGGTTCATAACATTTTCCAAAAAAAAAAAAAAAGTGAGGCCCCTACAAGTGGGTGGTTGGATTCGTCCCTCAGGATTAGTCGAGGTACATGTAAGTTGGTCCGGACACTTGATTATGAAAAAAAAAAAAAAAAAAAAACCACTTAATTTATATCCACAATAGCAATCACAACGGGTCATAACTAATGAGATGCTTAATAACATGATTCAACACTTAAAATTAAATTAATTAACTGATAATCAAGTAGGCCTGTTTGATAATCATAATTGATATCAGTTAAAAATTTAAGTCCCTTTTAAAATGTAAACTAAAAATTAAGAAAATTGTAAATCATATGAAATTTACTTAGTTCTGACTGAATTTATAAAAACTAAATACAAGTATCGATATATATTATTATAAACTTACGATTACCACCACTACTACCACAACCATTGCCACCACCATCACAACCATCACCACCATCCTACTATTATCACCACCACCACTACCACCACCATTATGCCACCGCCACCACTATCGCTACTGCTACCATCACTATCGCTATACCACCACCACCACCACTACCACTACCACTACCACTACCATCACCACCACCACCACCATTATGACACCGCCACCACTATCGCTATCGCTACCGCTACCGTTACCGCCATTATGACACCGCCACCACTATCGCTATCGCTACCGCTACCGCTACTATCACTATACCACCACCACCACCACCACCACTACTACCACCACTATCATGACGCCACCACCACCACTACCACCATTATTACCATCATCTTCATTACCATTGTCATTATTGCTATAAACACCACCATATTTTACTACCATCACCATCGCTATTACTACCATCACCACCACCATCAACGCTACCACTACCACCACCATAACCATCATATCATCACCACCACCACCGCTACCGCCATCACAATATTGAAATTAAAATATATAATTTAAAAATAATAAATTTCAAATTTAATCTTATACATATCAAATAATTTATTTTTAATTCAACACTTAAATTTTTATCAAACAATTTTTTAACTTAAAAAATTTAGCACTTAGTTTTCAATTCTTAATTTTCAGTTTCAACTTTATCAAACACCACCTAAGTCATAATCAATATTATAAGGAGTTATAACCAAATGCCATAAAAGTCATAATTAAGGCATATGATATACTTTTTTTTTTTCATGGGTGTATTATTGAATCTTCCATAATAATAAGATGAAAAAAGAAAACAAATTTTGAGTTGTTAAATACAAAACTAAAACAAGTACCAATGTAAACCTTAACAGTTAATTGTAGATCAAATCTATATGAACATGTTAAAAGCACAGACAAAGTAATGTTGTTACCCATTGCCAAATGTACAAACTAGAGGCAACTATTGCCACAATGCTAGACACACTAGATGTTGCAAAAGCACGTCCTGTTGTGAATAATTTTGCATGATAATGTTGGTAAAATTTTGGTTCAAGCCCAATCGACAGTGATTGATAGTCAGGCTCAAATTTTTTTTAATAAATACAAAAAAATGATCAGGTGTTGTGATTGAATTCTATATTTTAAACAGATTAAAGACTTCCTCAGAGGTAATTAAGCAAATAAGGATTGAAACATAAAAGAATATGTATTTATCCAATTAATTTGCCACTTGCTATCAGTTACACGAACTTAAACAAGAAAAAGAAACGAAAAATGCAGCAATCGATAGAAAAAAGAGAAGTAGGGGTTGGAAAAAGCTGTCACTAATCTACTCCTAATAATGCTAAGTTAAACTATTCCTAGATAAACTCTTTGAGAGTGTGATTGATGGTTATTGATGTTTTTTCTTTGTATCTCTCTTGGCCTATTTATAGACTCAACTATAACGCCTTCAAAACAATACAATAAATCCAACTCATAAGCGGAAGGATAATAGAAATAAAATACATTCATTCATTCATCAGAGTTGGTTTACAAAAGTTAACATATGTGATATACATTCACAAATATTTATCTTGAATCTACAACATGTGTTGCAACGATAAGAGAATTGAAACTGAACAAATAGTCATATGCACTATAGGCTTACATCTTTCCAAGTCATTGCTTAGTTAAACAAAAGTGAGCCTAGCTTAATACAATTTAAAGCCCTTGGCTGTACAAAAATATAACAAAGAAAGAAGCTCTTGCTCCCAAAAGTCCCTCTAAGCTATTACCCTGGCGGAGGCATGTCACCAGCACCTGAAAATGGTTTTCCCTAAATAAGGTGAGCCAAAACCCAGTAGGAACAATCTAACACAATATATGGGATTTAACAAAGATATAAGTACAACGTGCATATACAATGTTGGTGACAAAATATCCACATTTTATATAACCGTAAAGCACCAAAGTTCATATTTCAATTCATTTTTCTTTAGTTCATTTCAAGTTCATTTATTCTTCTCAATTCATGAGTCAATTTCATTATCTTTCAATAACCCAACTGAGACAACAACTCAGTGGTTTTCTAATTCAATACACTACCACACAAATACTTTAAATCTGCCATTTCACGAAAATTTTGTCTGCAGGATCGGCACCCATGTATACACGCAATTTCGGGACTTTCACTCTGGACACTCCAGCCAACTTAATTTGAATGGAGCCCATCCCCTATCTCCTTCCAAACAATGGAGTACATCCCATTTTTCTTTCCAAACATCATACATATACAATGTATTTAAAACGTAGTCATATTCAATGACAACCAACCTTAGATTAGTTTCAATTTACCTAATCCTCATGCATTTTCTACAACAATCATAGCTATCCTCCACCGATAGCCCAATACAAATATTTCTAAACAGATATACAGTCTTCTTAATAAATTGATTTTTCAAATTTCCATAGGTAAGAGACAACACGTGACCAATTTCACCATTTACATTAACAATCACCCAATTGCACATTACCATGATCAATTTTAGTTATTTGTACAAAATAACAATTTGACCCATTTAAGGCAAAACTCCATTTTCCCATATATCAACCCAAGTGTCAAAATTAACTATTTTAACACAATGTAATCTCATATTCAAACCCCATAATCATTTATTTCACACTTAATTAGAAACCTCTCTTTTCATTTCACACCCAAACCCTAGGTTTGTTCAAACTACTCCCAAATCCCGCCATTGTTACACAACGACAAATAACTGAGCTAAAAACCATATTAAGGTGTAGAAAATCCCTACCTCAAAGAGAGAAAACAAGCCAAGCAAGAGTGAAACTTCAAAGATGTCGAATTCCACCTCTATTCAGATAAAAATGGAGATCTTGAGATAATCTACCTTTTTGTCAAAGGGATTAAGGTGAGGAAATCACTAGAACTAGGCGAAAAATGTAGAGAGAGAGAGAGAGAGAGAGAGAGAGAGAGAGAGAGAGAGAGAGAGAGATTGTTTTAAAGAGAGAGAGTCTCAACTTTAGGTTTTTGGGAGAAATGATCTAAAAAAGTGATGCAAAAACTCATTTTCGCGATTTGATATACACACAGTCCGCTCAAGCACAAGAGTTGACGCTCGAGCGTCAGCACAATAAGTTGTTCCGCTCGAGCACAAGAGTTGACGCTCGAGCATCAGATACAATAAGTTGTTCCGCTCAAGCACAAGAGTTGACGCTCGAGCATCAGACACAATAAGTTGTTCCGCTCGAGCACAAGAAGTGATGCTCGAGCGCCAAGACACAATGAAAAAGACGCTCATTGCTTGAGTGCAAGAAGTGACGCTCGAGGGTAGAAAACACACATCCAGTAGTTTTACAGACAACAGAGTAATGCTCGAGCGCAAGAAAGGCTGTTTGAGCGTAGAAATCACTCTCCCAGTAGTTTTGCAGACCTGCAAAAGTACTAAGAGTTTGCAAAGCTCGCTCGAGCACAGGAAGTGCCGCTCGAGTGCAAGACCAAAATTCTGGGCAACACAAGGTTTGAAAAACAAGTGACCAACCTGCCCAAACGCAACCACAATAACCCAAAAGAAAATTTCAAATAGACACAAGGAAAGCAAGAGGTAAACAACAATATGAAAGCTTTAAACTCAAGTCCGGAATACCACAAGAGTCAGATCAAAACCGGGATCGCTACAACCTCCCCCCTTAAAGAATTTCGTCCCCGAAATTATAAATCACATTTCAAATCCATTTTTTAAACAAATTTCCACAATGATTACAAATCAATTTTCAATACCATGACCCATTCACCAGTCATTCAATCCCATCGTATGACGAACAAGTCTCCATATACATCTCAACATACATTTCCCATAGTTTTAGCCAATTTCAATATATATTCCATATTTCCAAAACACATTCAATGTTCATGATAAATTCGCATTTCCAAAACTTAAACAACATGTACAATGTTCATATTAAGCCTGTGTTTTCAAAACATATTCAACATATACGATGTTCTTATATTTCAAAACATATACAATGCTTTTACATTTCATTAACATAATTGAAACCTCCATATATGTTTAATCACCAACAAATAAGTCCGGATACTTCTCTTGGACTTTCGATTCCCGCTTTTAAGTTGCTACCTCAACCTTGTGATGTTTCCACAATACCTTAACCAAGGGAATCGTCTTGCCTCGCAAGACTTGGTCCCGAGTATCTAAGACTCTCACCGGTCTCTCCTCATACGAGGCATCCTCATCTACCTCTAGGTCAGTCCAATCCAACAGGTGCGATGGATCCGACTCATACTTCTGGAGCATGCTAATATGAAACACATCATGAACTCCAGAAAACTGTGGCGGGAATGCCAAATAGTAAGCAACCTCTCTGATCTGCTCAAGGATCTCAAAAGACCCAATAAATCGAGGGGACAACTTTCCACTCTTCCCAAATCTCATCAAACCTCGCCTAGGTGATATCTTCAAGAACACATGGTCTCTCACCTCAAAAGACAAGGGTTTCCTTCTATGGTCGACATAACTTTTCTAACGACTTTGAGCTGTAATTAACCTCTTACAGATAAGTGCCACTTTCTCTGTCGTTTTCCAAACCAACTCTGGACCCAACAAAGATGCATCACCCACCTCAGCCCAACACACTGGAGATCTACACGATCGACCATACAAGACCTCAAACGGTGCCATGCTGATACTCGATTGGAAGCTATTGTTATAGGCAAACTCCACCAAGGGCAAGTGCCTCTCCCACGAACCCTTGAAGTCAAGGACACACCCTCGAAGCATATCCTCAAGGATCTGAATAGTACGCTCGGCCTGCTGGTCAATCTGAGGATGGTACGCAATACTAAAGGTCAATCTAGTGCCCAGGGCACTTTGCAAGCTCTGCCATAACCGAATTGTGAAACGCGGATCTCTATTCAAAACAATCGTCATAGGGACTCCATGTAACCTCATTATGTCCCTAATATATAGGTCGGCAAGATAATCTACCGGATCACTCACATGCATAGGTATAAAATGCACAGACTTGGTTAATCGGTCAACTACTACCCAAATGGCATCACTACCCCGTTGAGTCCTCGGAAGTGTCAAGACCCAAACCTGCCCCTATAGGCTTAGTGTCATGATCGGCCAGTAATCATAGATTACCTATGGCCTCTGTACAAATGAATCTCTTAATATAAGGTACGGGGCTTAGCAGAAGTCTAAAAATGACATAGATATTACCTATTGAGTTGTGCGTATATGAAGAGAACTAGTATAATAAGCAAAAATTTGTTCCAACAGTATATTGCTCACTATTGTATAAAATTCATGTCTTACAAATATACAACCCCAATAAAACATTTACCACAAAACCAAAGAAACAAACAAAAAGGGGTTCCACTAATATGGCTCCACCTGAGCCTGATGACTTCCTTTGGAAGCTCCTCAAAAGGCTGACCCGGTATAGACTCGAGGCTTCCTAACTCTGATGTTCAGCTTGCCCACCTACATATATGTACACAAATAAATAGTGAGCTAGAGCCCAGTGAATAACAACAGAATAAAGAGGTTAAATGAATAAAGCTCAATAATATTGTCAAACCAAAATTTCATTGCATTATCAAGATCTTTCAATATAGTTTTATGTGGTACATCCATTAAGTGACAACATTCCGATGATAATGGACCATACTAATGATCTTTGTATGTCAATCAATTCAAAAACCATGGTATTATCACCCCCAGGCAAGGACCTAGCCATGGTATTGTTACCCTCAGGCAAGGGCCTAGTCGTGGTATTATTACCCCCTAGGCAAGGGCCTAGCTGTGGTATTGTTACCCCCATGCAAGAGCCTAGACATGGTATTATTACTCCCAGGCAAGGACCTAGCTATGGTATTGTCACCTTCAGGCAAGGGCCTAGACATGGTATTGTTCCCACCAGGCAAGGGCCTAGTCATGGTATTGTTACCCCCAGGTAAGGGCCTATATTTAATGGATGCCACAAAACCATTTCAAAACAGAACTTCATTCATCATGAGAAAACAATGTTTCAATAGGCCATGTTATCAATTCATTCAATCATTCACGCATCCATTTCGATAGTAATAACATTTTTGAAAATAAAATAAAATGAACGTATCTTTATAGAGTTATTACTCACAGTGGTTTGTGTTGTCACTAAACCTCGGACATCCACCTAAACAAAACATATAACAAAGCATAATTGGAACTCCATTTCACTTTAACTCAATTCTCTTTATGTGTTTCTAACTCATTCTATGATTATATGAGTCTAAATGGTGCCTAAGAACACTTGGAGTGGCATGTGGTTGCAAATATGCACTTAAAAGAGTTTCTCAAAATTTGCTGAAAACAGGGTCTCCGCTCGAGCGTAATTTCCTTCGCTCGAACGGGGGTTCAAAAATAAAGGTGGTCGCTCGAGCGCAACTTCTGTCGCTCGAGCGATCTACAAACTTAGCAAAAGTACTGGTTGCATGAAATTCCTGCTCGACGGTCGCTCGAGCAGAAGACTAAGTAAAAAAGGTCCTTGCTCGAGCACTACTTTGGTCGCTCGAGCGGTCTGTAAAATTTTATAAAATTTCTAGAAGCTCAATTTTCACACTCGAGCGAAGCTTTCCTCGCTCGAGCGGCCAACACGAATTCTGAAATTTCCAGAACTGGGTTTGAGCTTCAAAGTTGATATTCAAAGGTCCAAAACTCGTGTTTTAGGTTCGAAAACATGGGAAAACATTATAAAACATGGAAACATAGTTAATTTGGAACCAATTGCTCAATACCATGGCAAATTCTCAACCAAGAACTTCAATTTCAAGTTATAAAACAAGTTTAATTCAAATTGAGTGAATATTTCATCAAAACATATTCAAAACATAATCAAATGACATGAGAAGCATGAAAACATGAAGGATTCTCTAATTTGAGGTGTTATTGTGCCATGCTGTAGACACCCCATTTTTGACCGTCCTCAAGACTTGGACGTCACCATTGGAACACTCGGTGATCATCCGTGCTTGTGTTCGTCTCGAGTTCTCGGAGGTCTCGGTTGCGCGCCTTGCCTCAGGATCCCTCAACTCGACCGTGTTGTGTCTGGTTTTGCACCAAACACTTATGTTTTGCCTTGGAGGGGCAGGGAATGCCTTGTGAGGCATCCCCACACATCACCGGCCATGGCTCGAGGCCATCGGCCAGTGATTTTATGCCATCGGCAATGTATATTGCCGGTCGGCACTATTTATTGCCGGTCGGCCATTTATTTTTCCAAAATGGCAATTTTGAATGGCCGATCACTGTTCATCTACTTTTAGTAGATATTTTGTACCAGCTGTGATAGCTGGCACCCACTCTGTTCCCCTCCATACACGTTTATGGAGGGATTTCCCTCTAAGCAAGCTTGTTTGGTAAGCTTTGCAAGGGGGAACTTCTATAAGAGGAGAGCTCTCCTTTTTCTTCTAGGTTGATGATTTTGGAAAAAAAAACCAGAGCTTACACATATACATACACACACTCTCTCTCTATATTTCCCTCTCTCTCCTCCCTTGTGTGTGTTTTGTGGCCTAAAAGTGCATTTTTACCTTAGTTTTGCACTAACACACACACTACCACACCTTACTTCGACTTTGAGGGACTTTGAGGGTTGTTTGTTGAGGTTTTGGATTGATTTTGGTCAATAGAGGGTGGCTGGACCAACTGTTCTTCAAGGGTTCTTCAAGGGTAATCACTTTACTTTAGTTTTCCCAATCTTGCATTGGCTTTTGACCTATCTTGCTTTCTGTTTTAGGCTTTGTGTATAACTGAAAAAAGCTTTGTATTTTCATTCTTAAGACATCTCATTGAGGTCATTTTGGCATTGGGGGTCGAACTCCCCCTCTTAGGCCTCTTTTGGCCTCTTTTGGTGCTTTTTCTTTAAGCCTTGTTGACCTTTGTTGTATTGCTCTTTTCACCACTGAAATCCAGTAGATTTTCAGTGGTAAAGAAGATGGTTTGAGGTCTTGCATAGGGGAGGGACACCCATCTCCCCTTTGTCTCTCTTTTATCCTTGTTTTGGCTTAAAGGGCAACATGCGTGCTTGACTGATTTTGGCCCCATTTCAGAGGTTTTTAGGTGTCTTTTGATCATAATATATCTCTATCTTTGGTCGGGTTTGTGGTCTTTTGCATGCATAATACCCTTGCTTTATATCCCTCCCTTTTGCATAGAAATGCATCTTCTATTTAGGCTTCCGTGCTTGCATGATTTAGCTTAGCTTGTTGAAGCTTTCGGTCATGATTTGTCATGCTTAAGGTCTGTTGGCCACTGTTTTGGTCATATTTGGCATGCTTGATGTAGTTGCTTTGCATTTTGGCTTGTAGGCCTTGAGTATTTTGGCTCCTAGCATGCTTAACTTAGACTATCCTCATGATTTGGCATTATTTAAGATCATATTTCAGTCCATGTAAGGTGGTCTTATATTGTCATTTGTGTCCCTTCCCATGCTTTAAGGTGTTGTAGTTTTGTGCCTTGAAATGGGCATTGTACATGCCTGTATGTTTAAGGCATTTTGGGGCTGCCATATCAGCGGGTTTTTGGGTGTATTTTGCTGCATTGAACATCTGTTTTGGTTGCTTAGTCCATGCCATGAGTGGTCATGATGGTTGTAGTAGAATGCCCCTTGTTTGTGCCTTAGCTTTGGGCCCTTTCGGCTTGCATGTTGGCATGAGTGCTTGTTCACCATTTTGGACACTTTTTGGTCACTGTTTTGGGATGGACTGAGGTCTGCCCTTCATGGTTTAGCACCACCATTGCATGACCATGTTGCATTGTTTTGGTCCTCATGCTTACATTGTATCACACTTGCATGTTGGCATGGCATTTATCTAGTTGCATCTCATATACATTGTACCATACTTGGCACATTTAGAATGCACTAACTTAGTTTGCATGTTTAAGTTGCATTACATTTGGCATGTTTTGCATTTTAACCTCATGTTGTACATTTGAGCCAAGTTTGTATATATGCATTGCATTGCTTGGTTTGGGGTGTCAAACCGGGCATGGGGATTGAGGAGTGTTTGTACTTCAAGTGACAAAACACGCCTCAACCCTCGGTCGCCAATCCCCTTGACTCCAACATGATAGGGTGTTGGTATTCATGTGTTTTGTTTGCATGCATTTTACATTGTATTGCAACCTCGGCCTCTTAGGCCATCATACATCAAAATATATGATTGATGGCCCGAGGGTTGAGGGTCATGCTCCCTTGAGTCCCTTGCATGATAGGGAGTGTGCCCGCGCATACATTTGCTTGAAATTCCATGCCATACACTGTCTGTCCTTGTTGCTGTCAAAAACCAGTTTCTGCAGGAAATTTTTGCCGACCGGCACTGTAGAATGCTGACCGGCCGTGGACATGTGGCCGATGGACTTGAAAGCAGCCGATGGAAATTTCCCATGGCCGGTGGTTATTTCTCTTAGCCGATGATGTTCTACAGTGTGCAGAGAACATATCCCAACACTTTGGCAATTTTCAGAGGAGCAGGGCAGCATTAACAGAGGCAGCAGTGGCATGGTACGGGTTTCCAGGCAAGATGGATCGAGCATGCATCATTCGCGTATCCCGAGGCAGGGCTGCGACCATCTCTATTCCGCATTTAATTTGTTAAATTAGAGGGTCTGTAATAATTAATTAGCTAAGATAGTTGATTTATTATTTGGGACTGTATATTATTTATTTGGACCCTCTGCGCGAGGGCAATTGTGTAATAAGTGTGCGTGAGTGTGTGTATGTCTTCCAACCCCACGTCTTTCTTCCCTTTTATTTACTCGCTTATGATGGTAGATTAGGGCATATTTAAATCAGCATACCTTATGCTTAGCATGCGTGCATCCATACATTTGTCTTACATGCACCAGGCTCGGTACATCATGCTAACTGCACTCATATTTCAAATCCAAATTGAGTATTTGTTAGTTGCAGCATTTCACATGCCATGTTTAGGATAGCCGAGCCTGTTTGGATTGCATCTTTGTATGTGTTGCATTAGCCATTCCAAATATGAACTAGGATCATGCATATGATTACTAACTAGTTTTTGTTTTGGCTCGGAGTACGATGTAAGTATCTATGCTTTAGCATCCTTGCATGCGTGTGAGTGTTGCCATGATAGCATGATTACCATGAGGCTAGCTGCTTATGTGATATAACTGCTTGAATGCCTGTGGGTGAAGGTTGGATTGTCTGAGTTGGAATGGCTCATTGAAATCCGTGTTTTAGTCTACTTGCAAGTAGCAAATTCCAAAATGTTTTTCCAAAACAAGCGGATATGCAATGCTTATTCCCAAATTAGGCAATCTAGTCTATACTTGTTTGCTGAGCGCATGACATAGTAAAGGCTAATAACTGGAATAAGGACACATAATGCTTTCAAAACAAGATATCACGGTTAGTAGAGGCCGATCTTCAGATCGGGCGAGAGGGGGTGCTCATAGCTGACCTTCCCCAATCGTACCCAAGTTCCCGAGCCGAGGCAACTTTGGTGATGACGGACACGTGGCCTTTGGCACCGAGTCAGGGTTTCCTAAATTCCCCAAAATAAAATATTTAGGTGGCGACTCTGTATCTGGCAAAACAGTCCATGTTTGGCACTTCTTTTCAAAAATCTGTTTCTCAAAACGATTTGCCAGATTTGGACTCTTTGGTTTAGATTAAGAACCGTGACACAAATCGAGTCCGAACTGTAGCAAGGGTCCCTCGCAGGCGCGTGCTACACATGCATGTAGGAATTTCATAAATTCTAACTCAAATCATGCATGCATGTACATGTTTAACTCTTAACTTCCAAATTCAAGGTGGTTGAAGCTTCTATTTAACAATTTCATGCAAATGAACTGAAAACTTAGATGAATTCAACTTCTACATATTTTATTTACAAAGATTAGAGTTGAAGATCATACCTAAGACTTGAATTCAAGTGTTGTATAGCTTAATTCTCTAATTCTCCATAATTCTTCTTCTTCTTCTCTCTCTCTCTCTCTCCAAGTATTGAGGTAATTCCCTCCTCTCACAAAATCTCAGCCAAGTGTGTGTGTATATGAGCTCATAAGCTTATTTAGAGCTATTTATATGGTGTGATTAGCTTAGCCTAATCAAGTATGATTAAGGTTAAGTAATTTAGGCTCAATCCTAATTAATTCAATCAGTTTAATCTAATTATTTTGATCCAAATCAATTTTCAATTAAAGTTGCCTTAAAATTCTAAATATTCAAATTAGCCTATTACACTATTCAATTTCAGTTTCTGAAGTCGTCTAGGTTCTCAATTTCTGTCTCTAAGTGGTCAATTCAAACAGATACTCCATGTAATAACAGATAATTACGAAATTAAACATGTAATTACATAAGTAAACACACAATCATGCAATTAGGCTCATTAAAATAACATAATATACTAGTTCGGAGGTTGAGGCAGTCATAGGAAGACCCACAACAAAATCCATCGTGACATGCTCCCACTTCCACTCGGCTATCGGCAAGGGTTGCAACAAACCAGTTGGCCTCTGGTGCTCAGTCTGCACTTGTTGACAAGTAAGGCACTTCGACACGAACACGGCCACATCCTTCTTCATACCTCTCCACCAAAACTGGCGACTCAGGTCATGATACATCTTTGTGCCACCTGGATGCACCGCAAGGCGTGAATGATGAAATTATCGGAGTACCTCTTCTCGGCAAGACCCTAGCACGAACAAACAGTTATGGTATCTCACACTCAGGTCGGGATACACGCTTAAGCCTCTTTCTACCTTCCCACTGGAGATTTTCTACCTCAAGATCATCCCTCTGTGTTTCCATCACTCGGTTCACAAGTGTAGGTTGGGTAACTACCATAAATAAAGCTGCAGATTCAATGGACTCACTAAGATGTGAATCAAACTCTCCAAGAGCACCCAATATCTCTTATTCCTGGATGACAATACTAGCCACACTACTAATAGATTTCTTACTCAAGGCATTAGCTACAACGTTGGCCTTCCCTAGGTGATAATGCAACTCAAAATCATAATCCTTAATGAACTCCATCAACCTCCTTTGTCTCAAATTCAAGTCATTCTGTGTGAACAGATATTTCAGACTCTTGTGATTGGAAAACACTTTGAATCTCTCACCATACAAATAGTGTCTCCAAATTTTCAAGGCAAAGGTAATACCCTACCCTATTCTCGTGAGTAGTGTAGTTTCTCTCATGTGTTTTCAACTGCCGTGAGCCATAGGCTACTACCTTCCCCTCTTGCATCAAAGCGTAATCCAAACCTTCCCGTGAAGCATCACAATAAACTGAATAACCCAAACCCCTCTCTGGAATAATCAAGACTGGAGCAGTGGTAAGTCTAACCTTAGCTATTGAAATGACTTTTCACAGGTCTCATTTCACACAAACTTAACTCCCTTCCTCGTTAATTTAGTTAACGGTGAAGCTAATCTAAAGAAATCCTTCACAAATCTCCGATAATACCCGGCCAACCCTAGGAAACTACGAATCTCAAAAGCATTCTTAGGTTGTACCCAATCTTGCACTGCTTTTATCTTGGATGAATCTACAGTCATCCCTTCCCCGGATACTACATGGCCTAAGAACTTAACTTCTTTCATCTAAAACTCACACTTCTTAAACTTAGTGTACAGTTTATGGGCTCTAAATAACTCAAGCACCACTTGCAAATGTTCCTCGTGCTCCTTCTTGGAGGGTGAGTAAATCAGAAAATGTCGTCCACAAAGACGACCACAAAATGATATATGAACTCATGGAAGATACGGTTCATCAAATCCACAAATACAGCAGGTGCATTGGTCAGCCCAAAAGGCATCACTAGGAACTCATAATGGCCATACCACGTATGGAATGCCGTCTTCGGGATATCCTCCTCCCTTACCCTTAACTGGTGACAACCCGATCTCAGGTCTATCTTAGAGAAGCAACAAGACCCCTTCAACTGGTCAAACAAGTCATCTATACGAGGCATTGGGTACTTGTTTTTAACAGTTACTCGGTTCAACTTCCGGTAATCAATACAAAGTCACAATGCTCTATTTTTCTTTTTAGCAAAAAGAGCCGGTGCTCCCCAAGGTGAAGTACTAGGGCGAATAAAACCCTTACCCAACATTTCTTGGAGTTGAATCTTCAACTCATTCAACTCAGTAGGTGCAGACTGATATAGTGCCATAGAAATCGGTGCTGTGCCAAGTCCTAAATCAATAGAGAAATTGATCTCTCAATGAGGTGGTAAACTAGTAAGATCCTCCGGAAAGACATCTGGGTATTCGCAAACCATGCTTGGTAACTCCACCCGGACTTCTTCACACTCACCACTTAAGAAGGCCACTAAGTTCACTCCACCCACGCAGATCATATGCCGGTGATAAGGCTCTATCCCCCCGGTCTCCCAAGAAGTAAAAACAATCGTCGCTCGAGGTACATACAGTAACTCTCTGACGGTAGCAATCTACAACAGCCCGGTATGATGATAACCAGTCTATACCCAAGATGACATCAAAACTAGACATATCAAGCAATACAAATGCAAAAGGTAATCGGCGACCGATAACCTGGATGTCACAACCCCGACACCCCTGTAACACCCCAAGAAAATAATGCATAATGATGGTGCAACAACCACTACTCCTCGTAATAAATCGGAACAAATCCCTAATACTTGCATTACATGATCGTGAGGTTCGTACAAAATAGTCCCACATGCCAATATACATTCAACGAATTCTAGCACATGAATCTATAGCATGTATAACATTCAGCCAAAAATAAATAAATGCCCTCAAGGGTTACAAATTCCAAGGCTTAAACCCGGTTACACAAAATGATTGCTCGAACCCATACAAGTATAGCCCTTGGCTAGAAAAATATACTCACAACAAAACAAGAGCCTCATGCTCTCAACATATACATCCATGCCTTAGTTTGGCGGAATCACCATATCCTTTCCTGCATCAAAATCCCATAGGGTGAGCATAAAGCCCAGTAGGAAAATCTTAACAAAGTATATACATTTTATACAAGTCTCATGCAATGGAATGTACATGCTATGCCATGCTTTTAAAAGGAAGTCTCATCTTCATTCTTTGAAAACCATCGTGCACGATGAAGTCTTAAAATTTTTACAAAATTCAACAATTTAAATCAAGTTCAAGTGGCGGTAAATACAACTCTAGTAACCCCTAGGTTGGTGTCTGCAAGTAGGCATAACTAGCACTACCAAAACCCCACTTTACCGGTAGCTAACCAGAAGGCACGTGGTACCTCATCTGCGCGTGTTTTCGGTCTTTCACCCTGGACACTCAGGCCAACTTAATCAAATTTATTACACCCCCTATCCGGACTTACCAACGTATTTACCCCAAAACAAACCAATGATATCTTATTTCACAAACATTCCCCTTTTTCAAAGAAATTTTCAATTCTCAAATCAAAATTCTTATTTACCGATGAATTGAAATGTCAATGCAACAATTGTCAATGCAAAACAATATTCTTCCACTTTCAATATATACTTCCACATAATTTTCCATTTGTGATCAAAATTCCCCTTTCTCATTCCAATGCAATTTCACAAGGTAACCATGTGTTCATCTAAATCATCAAAGAGTAACAACATTTCCATGCTTCAAGCATTCTCAACAATTTAGTCATTTCATGATTATGTCTACATTTTAACAATAATTTCCAAAAAGTAACTATTTCACATATTCCATGATATGCCTCATTTTATAAACAACAATAAGAAATTTCCAATCCTATATTTATTTCGACACACACACTCAAAATAATAATAATAATAATAATAATAATAATAATAATAATAATAATAATAATAATAATAATAATAATAATAATAATAATAATATTCACAAATTCTCAACATCTTCAAAAAAAATCCCAAATTTCTAGGTTTTTCATCCCAAGTAGGCACACCCAAATCATTTGAAAGAGTCTCTCCAAAAACATCTTTCTTCAATCAAAGTAGTTCAAAACTTTCAAGAGATTGTTTTAAAAAAAGAGACAAGGGGTAAACCCACTTTCAAGAAAACCACCCACATTCTTGAGCCAGAAATTAAGTTTCAAATACCATCAAAGGGAATTTTGAAAATCAACTTAGTCTTGGAAAATATATATATAACTCTAAGAAAATCCTTACCTCAAGTTCTTGAAGGGAAAAAAGATAAAAGTCCCAAATCCAACGGTGTTGAAACCTGATGTCTACCACACACAACGGAGCTCTCGCTTAGCTCTCCAGAATTTGTGAAGGATGTTGGATCAAAACTCCAATGGTTTTCAAGAAATCAAGAGTTAAAGGTGTTTGGTGGAGGTTTTTAGAGAGAAGGGAGAGGAAATATTACTTTCAGAGAGAGAGATGTATAAAAAGTGAGATACACTTAGCCCAAGAAGAGAGAAAAAATAGATTTTTCAGACTCAGATCTGTCCCGTATGTGCGGCAACCCCCTTCGCACGTGCTGCTCTCACTCCTACACGTGTGGCACTTCCCCCCCGCACTACCCTCCGCACCTGCATATAATGCAGTAGCCAAACCCAAAATCCCCTCCCTCACTGCACGTGTCGCCTCCCTTTCCGCACGTACGACTCTTACCCCCGCACGTGTGACCCTACTTCCAGATAGAAAAATTAGAAACTCAACTTAAGACACCTCAGATCCAACCTTGCACCTCCCGAAGCAATTGAAACTCGGAATCGAAATAAATAAGAATGAGAATTTTGAGAGTTAGTTTTCAAAAACAACGAACCCAACGGTTAACAAAACCTCATATTAAAACCCTACACTATAACAAGAGTAAACCCAAAACTCAAGGAGAACGAGACGAAAAGCGTACTCGGTCATCACAACCTCCCTACCATAGGAAATTTTGTCTCCAAAATTTAGACAACTTCTCAAACAAAATAAGGTTAACAAGCGATCAAAACTACGCTAAATAATGTTTCAAATCACAATATCTATTCTCAACCAAAATTCACCATTTTCATCATGGTTTCCAAGTGTCTTAGTCACAATGTTAACAACAACGGTTCATAAACATGAAACTTTCCAACAAAATAATGGCAACTCATAGTAATCTCATGCCTTAAAATAACAATACACGTAATAACACATGATCAACAACTTTGATACATTTCCCTCAAGCACTAAAGAATATTACAAATTAAACAACTAAGCATTTTCAAACAAATCTAGATACTTGGAGCAGACTACCACCTCTCGTTCCCAAGTCGCTTCCTCAACCCCATGGTGTGTCCACAACACCTTTACCAACGGTATAGTCTTGCCCCGTAGCACTTGAAAGCTAAGGGTTGTCTTCTTTTATCGGCATAACTCTTCTGTCAGCTTTGAGCCGTAACTAACCTCTTTTGAATGAGAGCAACTTTCTCAGTTGTCTCTCTAACAATCTCCGGGCCCAACAATGGTGCATCACCCACCTCGGCCCAACAAACTAGCGATCTATAAGGCCGGCCATACAATGCCTCAAATAGTGCCATCTCAATAATAGCTTGATAACTATTATTATAGGCGAACTCAATCAATGGCAAGTGTCTCTCCCATGATCCCTTGAAATCAAGGATACAAGCTCTAAGCATGTCCTCCAAAATTTGGATGGTACGCTCCGACTGTCTATCGGTTTGAGGATGGTAAACGGTGTTAAAGGTCAACTTAGTTCCCAACGCCTTTTGAAGGCTTTGCCACAACCAGGCAGTAAAATGAGGATCTCTATCCGATACAATGGTCACAAGGACCCCATGAAGTCGAACTATCTCTCTAATGTACAACTCTGCCAAATGCTCAACTGAGTCACCGGTGTGCATCGGAAGGAAATGCGTAGACTTGGTCAACCTATCAACAATCACCCAAATAACATCATTGCCCCGTTATGTTCTAGGAAGCCCAACTACAAAATCCATGGTAACATGCTTCCATTTCAACTTGGCTATCGGTAAAGGTTGTAGCAAACTCGCTGGTCTTTGGTGCTCGGTCTTCACTTGTTGACAAGTAAGGCACTTCGATACAAATAAGGCGACATCCCACTTCATATGCCTCCACCAAACCTGGCGACTAAGATCATTATCATGACCTTAACCTGCCCCTATGGATTAGAGTCATAACCGGCCAGTAATCACGAGATTACCTGCGGCTTTAGTCAAAAATCAAAACCTATTTAATAATAGGGGGCCAAATTGTGGAAGAAAATTTTCTAAGATTGTCCGTTGAGCTGCGCATACATGGCTTAACCACACGTTCATACATTCACATAATAACTCACACCATATGCATATTCACATTAAGTATGTCATACATACACCTAGGATTATTCAAAACCAGTGTTAGCAAAAATTCAGATTATACACCAGGTTAGTGAAGGTTGGTCATTCATGAGCACAAAAGGTTCAAAGAGCAGTAAAGCAAGAGCAAGGCCTCTTACGTGAGGAGACTCTGGTTAATCTCTCAAAACATGGTTTTTTATCGCTCACTAGGGCTGGGCTGCACATTTCGCTGTTCATCTACATACATAAATATAAACGATGAGCTAATTCCCAGTGAATAATACCAGAGTAAAGAGGTTAATGAATGAGATTCGTTCATGAATAGGTCATACTTATAATTTAAACAGTTGAACTACTATTCCCATTCATATCAGATTTATAGACCATAATGAGCAAAACGACCTTGGGTCCAACACATCATATTCATGTACAAAATGACCTCAGGTCCATTTCGCACAAAACGACCTTGGGTCCATCTATGCAAAACGACCTCGGGTCCAATACTCATTCATAGACCAATTTTAGGTCTAATGGATCCATGTATCAATAACCATCGGTCCTTCATGTCATAATACTAAACGACATTGGGTCCAACATTCTCATATTCATAACTATGGGTCGCATCCGTATTTATACTCAAAACGACCTTTGGTTCAATCAATTCTTTATTCAAAACGACATTTGGTCCATTCATCAATCATACAAAACGGCCTGTGGCCCAATTCATGTAGAAGATGACTTTTAGTCTATCTTGTTAAACATTCCAAATGGCCTTAGGCCCCATCTATGTCCTTATCAAATATACAAAACGGCCTTAGGCCCATTTTCGTTTTCACAACATTCATTTTACAAATTCTTTCACGAAATGGGTGGATAGAATACTCATTCATAGTGCGAATTCATAAGTTTAGAAATTACCACGTAGACAGCATTTAGAAAATAATGCATATACAAAAATATCTTTGCTAAGATATTACTCACTGTGATTCGGTGCTTGATTCGCCCTTGCGCTTGACCCTACATAATTCATAACACAATGGGTCATAATTCAATTCATTCCATTCTTTACGTCGCATAAGGCTTCTTTCATGCTTTTTAATCCATTTAGAATGTCCAATGCATGACTAAGAGTGCTTAGAAGTGAAAGAGAACGGAAAACAAAACATAAAATGCCTTTTTAAAATTTCTGAAACAGGGTCCTCCGTTTGAGCGCAGCTTTGGTCGCTCGAGCAGACCCTTTTGGTTTGCAAAACTTATGGTTGCTTGTAATTTACGCTCGAGTGAGGAGTCACGCAAGGCAGGGTACGCTCGAGCGCAGATTCGTCTGCTCGAGCCACCGTGTTATTTCTGCAAAACTTCTGGGAGCTACAATTTCAGGCTCGAGCGAGGCTTTCCTCGCTCGAGCGGATAAGCCAAATTTTGGGTTTACCAGAATTCTGTTTGAAGTTCAAACTGGATGTTCAAGGGTCCAAAGCTTGCAAGTTGATGCCAAAAACATGGAAAGCCATTATATGACATGAGAATATGGATAATTGAGACCAATTACTCAAAATCATGATCTAATTCACCAAATTATTCCTCATTCTTCTTGGTATGGCATAGTTTGTGCATTCAAGCTTCATACACATTTCATAACTTCATGAATCCTTCATGCATGTCAACCATTGGTTCTAATCCCACTTCAAATGGCATAAATGATGCTCAAAATCATGAAGCTCATTAAATTTATGCATGCATGTATGATTTGATACTCAATTTTTCATAATTAACATGCTACATGCTAGATTATGCAAATTCATGGCAATTTTCTACATGCATGATTACATTGACTTCAAATTCATCAAATTCATCAAATTCAATTCATATTCTTGATTACAATTTACCCTTGAGTTCACATAATTACATCTCAAACTCATGAACTCATGTCTAAACACTCACCTAGAGACTTAATTCTTCCAATTTGAAGCTAATTCTTGAGTTTAGCTTCCAAAATTCCAAACTCTTGAGCCAAATTCCACAATTTGAGCTCCCTCTCTCTCTAAACCGGCCCTCTCTATCTTTCTCTCTCTCTCTCTCTCTCTCTAGAATGTGTTTTCAGCCAAGGTGAGTTTAAAAGGAAGAATTGAGTGCATATAGGCCCATTTATAAGCTTGGCTAATCAAATTGATTAGGTTAAGTAACAATGCTCTAATTTAATCGTTCTGAATCTAATTATTCTGATCCAAATCAATTTCTAATTAAATTTTATCATAGGCTCTAAAATTATGCTAATTACGATGGTATAATCAATTTTGGTTTCTGACGCCTCTACGGCCCTTAATTTAAATTTTATAACAGAAAATCAAACAAATTTTCCTACAGTGAATAGGTAGAATTTCACAAACGCATATAATCATATAATTAACATTCAAAATCATATCAAGATCATAATTATAAGCATAGTTAAAATCAATTAGCATAATACGGAGTTGGGTTGTCACAATCATAATACATTTTAGTGCCTCTCGGATGTCTGCAAGGCGTGACTGATGGAACTCTCGAAATACTTCCTCTCTATAAGATTCCGGTATGAACAAACGATCTAGATAACGTACACTCAGATCCGAGTGGATGTTCAAACCCTTTTCTTCTTTCTCATTGGTGATCTTGTCACGGATTGACTCCACCTCACAGTCACCCTATTGCACCTCTATGACCTTACTAACCAAGGTAGGTTGAGCACTCAGACTAAACAAGGTAGCACTTCTGCCAAAGTCACCCAAATGCAAATCAAACTCACCAATGTTGCCTAGCATATCCCACTCTCGAATGGTCATACTTGCCAAACTACTCACAGATTTTTGACTCAAGGCATCGGCCACTACATTGGCTTTTTAGATTTCGTTTGACAACTTAATATTTTAATTTAAAAATTTAAAAGTCACTCAAAAAATTAAAAAATCAACAATATATATCAAAAAGTTAATGATTCTTTTTTCTCTCTACAAATATTCATTTCGAACATACTAATTTTATACCTCATATTTTAGCTAAAAAAATAAAAAAGTTACTAAAATAACCTATTCCCAAATGAGGCCTTATTATATTACCAAAATTAACCCTAAAGTAAGACTCTTCAAAACTCTTTCATCTCTTTACACTAATAGTTTTTTAAGAGAAAATAAGAGAACAGAGAAAGACGCAACAAAGGGAAAGAGAAAGATGCAGGGAAGATACTGAGTGGAGCCCACAACGAAGTGCTTGTTCGGTCACACAGTGCTAAACAATTTACATTCCTCAGGTGTTATGTTGTCGGAAAAAATAGATTTCTCCAACGTTTTGTTGCTATACATTTACAGAGCCATTTTTTTTCTCCAAAAAATGGTTTTTAATTTGTGTCAGGCCTGTTCGCTAATACAATGCTAATAAATTTGAATTAATCCAATGTCATGTTACCAAACAAACTTTTTTTCCAAGCAATATGTTGCCGTTCGATTGGATGATAACAATAAATTAATTCGAGATCACTTGTGAAGTGTCTATTCGGTGATACGTTGCTATATAAATTAGATTACTCTAGTGTCATATTGTCAAATTATAATAGATTTGTTTAGCCACTTATCGCTATATGTTGAAATGTTTACTTTTTCCCTCAAGCATATAAAAAAAATCCATAAATCAAATTCGCATCCATAAAACCATATATAAAAAGTATCTATAAAAATATTCATAAAAATATCAAGTGTACAAACATCCATAAAATCTGTCATTGTTTGCATCTATCAATCAAACATGTTATCACAATTCGTCTATATCGATGGTTTCGGTAGTTACTACATCAGGATCGACAAGCGTACGAAATTGATGAATATAAGTAGTGTAAGTTTTCTCCCATCCACTAGCATGTGGGTGATAAAAACAAATCTAGTTGTTTGACATCTGATGTCTTTATAACAATGTCAAATCTAGTATTATTCCCAACGTCAGAAACCCATTTAATTAATACTTGACTACTACTAAAAATCTAAAAATAATAAATACATTTATATGTCAAATTATTAATAAAACTCAATACAAATTAAAAATAAGAAAAAAATCGTATTCATAAAAAAACTTAACAAATCTTGTCTGTAATGAATTTATGACTGGAGTCCACTAATAATACAATACTTACATTATTACAATGAGTATAAGCATAATCATAATCCTTTCAATCAAAAAAAATAAATAATATAAAAAATAAAACTAGAAATACATGGTAATGAATAGCTGAACAAATTAAAAACATTCGGCCTTGGATTATCGGAAATGTGTCTTTTATTCGGCAATTGGTTACCAGACATATATTTTTTTTTTGGCAATGTAATGTTGGACTATTTTAATTTGTTCAATTTCGAAATACCGAACAAAAGTCGAAGAACAGTCCAGAAAAATGAAACAAAAACCTACCAAATAAATAATAAAAAAAAAACTCAATATTTCACTTTTTTCATGGTTCTTCACCACAGTTTTTTCATTCATTGCTTTCTTTTATGATCAAAACACTATGATTCTCACTTTTTGAAAATAGATGTGTAAGAGAGAGAAAAAAATAAGAAAGGAAGAAGAGGAGTAGGCATTGAAGACTAAGAGGTGTAAAGAGATAATAAAATATATTTAATTTTAGTATTTTGTCTTTAAAGGTAATTTCACACATAGGTAAATTGGAGGGGGGGGGGGAATCTCATATGGAGGGTGTAAAGAGGTAAAGTAGTGATATAAGTAGAATCACTTGAAAAAAATTGAAATGGAATGTGCAATTACGAAATTATCCTAAGGTTAGGTTTGTTTGACTATTTGAGAAAGATGATTGAATTAATAGTCTGTGAAATTCACTTAGAGAGTGTTTTGTTGAGAACATGAGTGAGATGATTAACTATTCCCTTGTACTAATAACCCCCCATGTAGTACGACTAACAAAGCCATGGAAGCCTTGAGATTATAAATTGAGTGAGGGAAAAAATACTAAAACTTAAAAAAATATTAATTTTATATATTAATATTATATATAGTATTACTAATCTAGTGGTGTACAAATAAACATTTTTTATCCTACATCTCTAACCTAATACCACCATATTAATAATTTTCTCAGTTAATTCCACCATATTTTTAATCTCCTCCATCTTATAAAACCAAACCAACGTGACCTAAGTTGCTAAGGTTGCTTAAAATTTGTTGATTTTTCTTTTCCAAATCTTAATTACCCAAATAACAAAATAAAAATAAAAATTAAGACTCCTAAAATGTTTCTCCGAATTTACCATGTAAGTCCCAAATTCTCTTATCATGGAAGCTGTTTGGTGTAACTTAAATCAGTTGCTTATAATTTATTTTAGGGTAAATTACAGTAAATCTTATTAAATTATAGGGGTATTTGGTATAGCTGTTAAAACAAATTATAAATTATAACTTAACGGATTATAAAATTATAGCTTTAGTCATAAGTTATTGTTCTATTTGGTGAAGCTGCTTAATTATAGATTTAAATTGTTGAATAGTGTTTGGTAAATAAGTTGTAAAATAATTTTTTGATGTGTAAATGCATTTTTACCCATTGTTAATTATAAATTGAATTAACATTTATTAGTTATAAATTGAATTAATTTTTATTTTTTGTTATTTACTCATATTACACATTTCCCATTTAAAAAAATAATAATCTATGGTCCATTTTGGGTCTTTTATATTTTAAAAAAAAAAAACTAAAGGTATAATTATAAATTAACATGTCCACGACAGCAACTGACAATCAAAAGTAGGGGGTGACCAGTTTCTTAGAGTTAGATTTTTTGAGTTAAAATAAGTAGCTAAATCAGAAATTATTTGAAATAAATTTATCCAAACAGTCCAAAATAATTTTTTTAAAGCTAAAATCTATAATTTGGCCAAAATAATCTATGCCAAACACCTCCTATGACTCATATTTATTTTCCTTCTTGAACTTCAAAACGCAGTTGCTAATTGTAGACACCCAATTTTTGACCGCCCTTGCGACTTGGACGTCAGCGCTTGCACACCCAATGATGAGTATATATGCTCGTTTAAGTGCTCGAAGTCCTCAGTGGAATGTCACAGTTTTGAGCCTTTTAAACCCTACACACCTGTTGCCTTATTTTTGGACCAACACCATAGATTTTCAAACCTGCAACCTCTTGTGGCCTGCCGGCCACTGCTTCTGGTTGCCGGCCATAAGTGTGTTTTTGTAGATATTTTTCTGTCAACTGTGCCAGCAGTTGGCACAGATGTATGTACTTTCTTACACGTGTATGTATTGATATTTCTGAGGGAGTTGCATGATTTTCTATAAATAGGAGGCCTCCCCTTTCATTTTCAAGGTTGGAATTTTTAGAGCAAAAATTCTCTCTCTCTCTCTCTTTCTCTCTCTCTTACAATTTCTTAGCTTTTTGCAAGCTTTTGCCTATACACTCTTAATCAAACCTCTCCATCTTTGATTTGAGGTACCTTTGAGCCTTGTTTGAGCTCTCGAGGGTGTGTTTGCTTTGATTTGTTGCCTAGAATTGGTCTTCTCTTCAAGATGTATAAAGCCTTACTTCTCTACTTGCTTTAATCACTCTATTTCCTACTATTTTTGGGCTGAAACTTGGGTTTTAAGCCCAATAAGGGTTGATGGGTGGTTCACCTTTCTTTACACCTTGCTCTCAAGGCCTTTACCCTTGTGTTTTCCATCTTTACACTATCTTTTTTTGAGCTTTTAAACACTAATTTTCAGAGTTATTTCAGTGGTTAAAATGTTGTTTTGAAGTCCAAAATTAGAGGGGTTAGCCACCCCTTCTTGTGTTTTATTTACTAGCCTAGCATGATCTATGTTTTAGCTTATTATTCTAGTTAATTCCAGCATGTTTTAGGACTATTTAGTACTATTTTAGGATTGTTTTTAGTGATTCATTGCATTTGAGCCTTGTATTGCATGCTTATAGTGTGATTATCCTCATAGGCTTGGTGGTTCAGGCTTTAGCCACCAACCTATTTGAGTTAATAGCATTTGTTTATGGTTTTCCATACTTGTTTCACCCCTAATCACTTTTGCAACCTCCCTCATTTCTTGGCTTTTGCTTTGCTTTGCTTTGAAAGTTAGTTTAAACTAGTTGCTTGTTTAAAGCATGAGATTGAGGTGTCATGCTTAATGATTTAATCCCTTTGGAGGTTCATTACCAATGGTATGATGTCTCTTTCATGCCCAAAGCAATACTTGGTTTGAGCCCTCTTTCCATTAGAGGACTTAAACTCACTTTTGGACTTAATTGATTAAAGAATTGAAAGGTAACTAAAATGGAGTAATAAAATTGGTGAATAAAAAGGTGCAAGATAATAATTTGGTTAGGGTTCAATCGGACGTTAATTGAACCCTTGAGTCTTGAGTCGTTTTATACTCATTAGTGATGAAAACGGTTCAAGATTCATTGTGAACTACTTCCCTTGATCTTTTATGATAGGGAGGTGGTTTTGAGAGTCTTATTTTGTTGCATTCATTGAACTTACACACTTGGTTTATAGGCCATCATGCAATGAAATTGTATTTATTGGTGGTTTGTGAATCAAACTTACTATTCTTTTGAGCTATTTGATGATAACGAGGGGTGAGTTATGCAAACAAACCCTTGAGAATACCCTGTTCCTACTCTGTTTGCCCTCTGTTGCAGTAGGAAAGTCCAGTCATCAGTGGCTGGCAAGCCACTTGCTGGCCACCTTCTGTGGCCGGCAGGCCATCACTACTAGCATGCCAGCCACTAGTGCAAAATCTAGCAGTGTACTTTTGAAGAATAACATAGTTGGTTCTGAGGTGGAAATTAGTGCAAGTGTTCTACTGTGCAACAGAGGCATTTGACAGCAGAAACAGTGGCTTTTTTGGATGGAAAGTTCGTGCATGCATGAGGATTTCTCGTTTCCTGAGGCGGAGTAATTAGAATAACTAGCTTAGCACCCTTTTTATGTTGTTTTCATGTAAATAATTTGTTCATTTTGATTTGTTGTAATAGTTAGTTAGCTAGAATAGTTAATTAATTTGTTATAATAATTAATTAAGTAGTTTAGCTAAATTATTCATTTGGGTTTGTAATAACTACTTAATTAGTTTAGCTTCAATTAGTTAGCTAGTTAGTTCATTCGAACCCTCTTGTGTGAAGGCACAAATGTTGTAATAATGTGTATGTCTTCCAACCCTACGTCCTTCTCCCTTTTATTTAACTATTTACAATGGTTAGATTAGAGCATCATGCTTTGTTTAGCATAATCCATGTTTGCATCCACTTGTATTGCATGCATTGAGCTTGGCGCATCATTCTAACTTGCATTGCCGTTTAAATACTTCTTTGAATATGTGCTTAGACCGTATGCTATCAAATTGATTCATATGCTATATTAGTAAGCTGAGCCTAGTAATTGCATATCGCATGTGTTGCATTAATCATGTTGCATTAGTTAGGATCATGCATATTTTCTAACTCTTTTGCTTGTTTTGGCTCACCTCGGAGTACTAGGTGAGTATTTTTGTACTTTAGCATATCGCATGAGTGTGATTGTTGCCATGTTTATCATGCTTTCCATGAGGCTAATTGCTTAAGTGATAAACTGTTTGAATACCTGTGGATAAAGGCTAATTGCTTGAATTAGAATAATTTTAGTAAATGTTCATATGCAATCACTTTTTCAAGTGGTACATATTTCAAAACAAACATGAAATCAAGTGTTTCAATTTTTGCAAATTAGTCTATACTTGTATGTGTGCGTATCACATAGTAATGCTAGCCTAATAATCGGAACAAGAGCTTATAATATAAATAAGATTCACATCATGATTAGTAGAGGCTGATCTTTTGATCAGGCGAGCGGGGGTGCTCAATTCATGACCTTCTCCTCTCGTACCTAAGTTCTCAAGCCGAGACAATTTTGGTGATGACGGACACGTGGCCTTTGGCACAAGTCATGAGTTTCTTAACTTTCTTAAAAATATTTAGGTGGCGACTCTGTATCTGGCAAAACAGTCAATTTTTGGCAATTTGATTCAAAATCGATTTTCTAAAAGATTTGTCGGATTTGGACTCTTTGGTATTTGTCTATTTCACATTGCACTTGTGAGATCAGATTCAGAATCGCGGGAGTCCGATACTATAGGGCTTATTCATCTTCCGAAAGGGGGCACGAAAAGTCAAGTTACAGTTTCTGGCAACTTTGCTAGGGAAATTAGAGAACTTGACTAGAAATTCATGATGTGAAATTTTATCTACACTTATATGTTTCTTTGCATTGTATTTGCATTGGTGCGCTTAAGTCACTTTGCTTGCCATCTGCTATTCCTGAACGGTTTGCCGGAGGCTTGCTTAAAAGCTTGCCACAAGGCTGACCAGTCATGGGCTCTGCCATGATGGGAACACAACCTTTGGATCTGGATTACCGCTGTACCGTTTGATCCTCCTTTCACTTCTCGGTGTTAGGTGTGAGAGGTATATTAGGTAGTCTTGCTGAGGTACTCTTTGACCATTCAGCCTAGTTACATATCGAAAAGTCATAAAGACTGTTCCAAACTAGGACATGATGCTTACCCGAATATAGAATTGCGCGAAGCTGCTTTGTTTGAATAGTGAACCCTAGTTCCTGACGAAACTAGGATAAGGTAACCCTACCCTCTTATAGTGGTGTTTTGGTTCTCACTTAACTGGTATGTGCTTTACAGTGAAATTGTACAAAAATGTGCACATCAGTTGCGAGTTTGGTATCTGTTTTTGGGGCAGAATTCAGTGTTGAGTGCAGTTCTACAACTTTGATTACATCTGTGTTGGTAACATCATTAGCTGAGGTGCTGTGCAATTTCTGATTACTATTTTTTTTTTGCTTTATTTCTTTTTACTAGGTAGTTTAACACCATAGCTTCAAAAAGTTAGGATATCCCCCGAGTACTCTGGACCTGAGTTAGAAGGCTTTGCAAAGCTGGAGATCTTGTTCGGGGACAACCGGTGTTTACTTCACTCCCATTGGTTACAAGACAAAGGAAAGTCATGCAGAGTTCACCAGTCCAGTTTTTACAACAGTCACCCCTCAATTCACATGTATCCAGTCAGGTTCAAGGACAATCTTTTACCTCTAGTCCAACATAAGATTACTCGCCTATTCCGATGACACAGTCTCCCCCAGTCAGTATGGAGGAATTGATACATCATCTTCAGCAAACAGTTGAAACCCTACATCAAGATGCTGCCTGTTAGGCTGAGGTCATAGCCCGTCAGGCTGAGGTAATAAACAGGTTACAACAATAACAACCATAGCCGGTAGCGGCCTCTGCATCCCATGCACCTCCCACGAGTATCCCTGCACCCGGAGCCACTGCCCATACTGCTAATGTCCAAGAAAATCAGGGCAATCCAGCAGAGCCGATCCCAGCACAAGCCTCCAAAGCACCTGTGTATCAAACTGAGGCTCAATTTGAGTTTGAGGTGGACCCGACTATGCTTAAGGTTAATAAACTGGAGAAACTATTCAAGAGAGCACAGGGTGTTAACTCCATTCTCGATATAGAAGATAAGTATACCGACTCTACAGTGACATTGTTAGATCGGTTCAAAATGTCACACATCGATCGGTTCGACGGCTCCAGAGATCCCATGGTTCATCTACAGTTGTTTTCAAATATCTTGCAGCCGATGAGCCTGACTAGATTACAAAAGCTGTCTCTATTTGGCCGTACCATGTCTGGTATAGTGATTATTTGGTATGCGAAGTTGGAGGATTTTGTTAAGCAAAATTGGGAGGAGATGGCTGAGGCCTTCATCGCACAATATTCGTACAATACACAAATCGAGGTCACAATTCGTGATCTCGAGGCAACGCGCCAAGAGTCGAAGGAGGACTTTTCGGAATCTGTGACGAGGTAGAGAGCTAAGGCCTCAATGATGACCACAAGGCCTTCTGAGAAGGATTAGATAAGGATGGTAGTCCACAATTGTAGACTCGCCTTTTTTCGCGCCCCGCTTTTCGAAAAGGTTTGAAATGAAAGGCCTCACAGTTCGGACTCCCGTGGTTCTGAATCTAGTCTCACAAGTGTAATGTGAAACTGATAAATAGTCCAAATCTGGCAAATCTTTTTGGAAAATCGATTTTAAATCAAATAATGCCAAAATTGGACTGCTTTGCCAGATATAGAGTCGCCACTTAAATATTTTATTTTTGGAAAATTTAAGAAACCTTGACTCGTGTCGAAGGCCACATGTCCTTTATCACCAAAGTTGCCTCGGCTTGGGAACTTGGGTACGAGGGGGGAAGGTCATGAATTAAGCATCCCGCTCGCCCGATCAAAGATCGACCTCTACTAATCATGATATGAGTTTTATAAACATTATGTGTTCTTATTTTGATTATTAAACTAGTTTTACTATGTGATGCACACAAGCAAGTATAGACTAGTTTGCAAGACTTGAAACAATTCAACTCATGTTTGTTTGCGAAAATGATTTGAATTTGCCACCTCAAGTGGGCTTAAAGATTGTTGATTTGCCACTTAACAAAGTGGGCTTAAAACATACATTCGTTGAATCGTTTCAATCCAAACAACAAGCCTTCATCCACAGGCATTCATGCAGTTTAGCATTTAAGCACATAGCCTCATAACAAGTGTGTTAATCATGGCAACATGGCAATCACACTTATACAAGTATGCTAAAACGTAAAACTCATCGAGTACTCTAAGCCAAAACAGAAACTAGTTAGAAAGATTGTCACGACCCAAACCCACCCCTATAGGTTTAGCATCATAACTGATCAGTAATCCTTGGATTACCGAAGGCCTCTAAACTGATTAATAGAATTAAGGGGCTAGCGGAAGCAAATATATAAATATAGTTGTCCAATGAGCTGTGCAGACTCATATAAAATAGAATATTTAAAACTTTATATACATATCCAAAAGTCAGTCTTGCATTATACCCACACACATAATAGCATCTTAAGTACAGCCAACAAAAACAAAGAAAGTCTTATATGCATAAACAACCCGAACTCATAATATGTGACACTTCAGGAACCTCCATGTGAGGCACGGTGATTGGCTGACAACAGAACACAGATCCAGACAAAAGCCTTCAGGCTCGATCTCCAGAATGCCCACCTATACATATATATACACACAGTGAGCTAAAGCCTAGTGAATAACATTAAGGTAAAGGAGTTAGTGAACGAATTCCGAACATTTCATAATCATACGACAAATCATAACATAATCATTCTCATATCTGAACATACTAATGGTACATCCCATAGAACACATCATACATCGTCTTCTGACTAAAGTAATCGGTTCCAAATACCGATTAAACACATATCACCACAATGAAGTGGCTAACGAGACCTCGTATCATATATATGTCATGGACCCGCATTTATATGTCGTCCCCCATGACTTGGGACTATCTATAGATGCCATAATAGATTCACAAATAGGACATTCGTTCACATAATCAAGATAGCATTTCAAGAAGCCATAGCTTATCGATAACAATTAAAACATAATTTATATCAACATATCTTTACAGAAATGTTACTCACAGTGGGCTTCCAGAAACGGTCAATCGATCGTCGAACGTTGACCTACAAACACAAAAGTACATAACACAAACATGTCTTATCATTACACGTGTTCACGTGGCCGTTATGGCTTAGCTCTCTTACTTAACTTCTTATTCATTCTATGCCACATAACTTGTTCATATTGCCCATATACTTGGATTTGACACATATTTCTAATTCATTTTACATATATCGATTCTTAGCTCATGACTCTTGAATAATTCATAATTCATGTCTACATATGCTCAGAAATGGATGGAAATGAAATGCAGAACAACTTGTCAAAATGCACTAAAAATGGCTTGGTCGCTCAAGCGCAACATTGGTCGCTCAAGCGGACCGGCTTGTTTGAAAAAGTACTGGTTGGTCTCAATCTACGCTCGAGCCATGACTCCCACGCTCGAGCGGTTCAACAAGATACAAAAGGTTCGCTCGAGCGCAACTTTGGTCGCTCGAGCAGAGTGATTATGTTTGCAAAAGTGCTGAGAGCTCGCATTGATTGCGGAATTATGGGTTTTCAAAAACAGAGTTTTGAGCTTCCAAATGCAATTTCAAAGGTAAACTCGTGCAAGGCTTGTCGTTAAAGCTTGAAAACTTTTCTAAAACATGAACACATGATCCTTTATAAACCCTTTAGCTCAAAATTCATGATTTTAGCCAAAATTGAGTTCAACTTTCATGTATGTAAACCTTCAAGCTCTTTTCTCCAAAACTCATGAAGTTAACAAAATTTGAGTTCATAAACTCCATTTATGTAAGGAATTATTTTCCAAAACATGAAACCAAGGTTCAAACATGCATGTGTCAATGATCCAAAATTTCTACATGAATGATCAAAATCAAACTTGATATAGCAAAACCCAACATGTTTTGGCATGCATGTAGAATTTTCTTCTTAATTCTTTCCTAAGACTCCTCAAACATGGAAATTTACTTACAAAACTTGTTGACATATGCATGCATGTACATCTCACACTCCAAACTTAACACAAATGATAAAACTCATGATCAAAGTGATGATTTAACACTTATATATACATGCATGTTAGAATTATAATCAAATTCTTCATCTTCTTAACAAACATATATGAAATACATGCAAATGATCATAATAACTCCATGAATTCATCTCTGTAGTACATAATCTTCATGAATTAATAGTCAAAGGCTTACCTAGAGTCTTGAATCACTCTTGTTCTAGCTTAATTTTGATGGATCCTAGCCATGATCTTCAATTCTTCTTCAATCTCTTCTTTTCTCTCTCTAGAATTGCACTCTCTCTCTCTCTAAAATAAATTCTCAGATTTTTCCACTCACTTGGAGCAAATTGAGCTCAAGAATGAGCTTAAGAGCTCATAAATGTAGTTATGATGCCATTATACAATAATTAGGACATTGGTCCATCCAAACACAACTTAATTTACCAAACTGAATTAATTTTTAATAAAAGTTTCCAAATGATTCTAAAAATCCCAAATAACACATCCATGTAATCAATTCCAGTTTCGAATGACGATAAGGCTTTCAATTTTTAGATCAATACAGAATTCACAACAAATATTACTACGAGTAACAGATAGAAAGCCAAATAACATACAAAATACATGATAAACACATAATTTATTTTAACCACTTAATTAACATCCTTAATTACGGATCGGGCTATTACAAAGATGCATGATCCTAACTATGTAAGATGTCTAATGCAACTGTCACGACCCAAACCCGCCCCTATAGGTTTAGCATCGCAACCGACTAGTAATCCGTGATTACTGAAAGCCTGCTTAACAGTAATGACAATAATACAGAGTAAAGGGGCTGGCGGAAGCCAAAACAATAAACAAAAGATGTCCAATAAGCTGTGACAATCTGGATGCAAAAAGACTTTTTATAAACATGCCACATTGATAACCAAAATATATGTACATGCATCATATACAAACATCCATGTCAGGGACCAAATCCCTAACTAAAACTGTACGGTTAAGTCTTAACATTCATTACAAGACATAAATGAAAGGGTGAATCAGGACACCCCAAAACAGCCGTGGCTTGAACGGACTTGGAACCTCGAGGCGAGGCATAAAGGTTGGCTTGACAAAACAGGAGCTTAACTTAACACTCCTAGCATCGATCTGGTACCTGGACACTTACATATAAATATAAAAAGTGAGCTAAAGCCCAGTGAATAACATATGCGTAAAGGGGTTAAGAATGAATGTCCTTTCAGTAATCAAAACAGTCCATTATATCAGTAAATCAGTTATTCAATTAGTGGCTCATATTTCATGCCGTAATAGTCATTTAGAGAACATAATAGTCATAAGTGGTACATCCAATAGCAAAACAGTGCAGTAGGTCTCAATAGACCGAACAGTCAGATGATGGCCATCATAACAGTAAACAGTGGTAGTTCCAAGCATGGGAACTGACAGAGATCTCTGTGACAGTAGCAATAACAGTACAGTAACAGTAAATTACTATGGATGCCACGACTACAGTTTACAAATAGGACAAACATTCATTCAGTAAGTAGTGTCATTTCAGAAAGCAGTATAATCAGTCGTTTAGAACTAGTTGTAATTGAACATATCTTTACGACATTGTTACTCACAGAGTACTGGGCTACGGATAGGCTAGTCAGCGTCCTCGGGTGCCAACCCTACACAGTTACAGAATGAACACACACTAAGTTACACGCTTGCGAAACAATAACTTAGTCCCTATCTTGACTCGGTGTGGTTCTACAACAATATCCTCTTTAAGATGCCTTAAAATAGGCC
This sequence comes from Camellia sinensis, assembly GCF_055761805.1. Classification (NCBI taxonomy): domain Eukaryota; kingdom Viridiplantae; phylum Streptophyta; class Magnoliopsida; order Ericales; family Theaceae; genus Camellia; species Camellia sinensis. The sequence goes on from NC_138964.1 coordinate 185,638,966, forward strand.
TAAGAATGCCTAGGATGAAATAAGGATGCAAAGATGCACTTAAAAACACTTTTCAAAATTTGCTGAAAACAAGGGTCTCGCTCGAGCGTGGCTTTCTATGCTCGAGCGAGCTTGCCAAAACAGAGGGGTCGCTCGAGTGTGGACTTCCTCGCTCGAGCGGTCTATAAAAATGCAAAAAGTGCTGGATGTTGAAAATCTTCCCTCGATGCTCGCTCAAGCGTGAGACACAGCTCTTCGCTCAAGCGTGCGTCTGCGTGCACCAAAAACCTGAGAGCTTGCAATCTACGCTCAAGCCAGAATTCCTTCGCTCGAGCAGAGCCCTGAACAAAAGACGGTCGCTCGAGCGAGGAAGCCAAATTCTGGGTTTTCCAGATTTGCCTTCAAAGCTCAAACCAAGCATTCAACACATCAAAACTCAACCTTTTGAGCCCATTTTCTGGAAAACACTTGAAAACTCATATTACAACATATTTTGAAGATCAATTTTGTAAAATCAAGCCCAAAGGTGAGACAATTGAACACAATTTCAATTAAAACTTCAAGAATATGATGTAAATATATCATGCATGTGTTCATTTGAATTCAAAGCTTCTAACACATGATCAAATGAGTCAATCCCTACAAAAACATAATGAATCCATGGACCATAACAAAAATGTGGACATGCATGTAAGAATTTTCATGAAAACAACCTCAAAATGCAAGAACATGTACATGCATGCACACAATGCCTCATAATTCAACACCTTGAGCTAAAACTTAACTCTAATCTCCAACATTTCCATGAACCATGCAAGATACAACTTAAATTCACAATTATGAGGGTGAGTTTCCTACCTTAAGTCTTGAATTCCCAATATAGAAGCCTAATTATGAAATTCCCCTTCAAGTCTTCTAATTTTCCAAGCTAATTCTTGTTGAACTAAAGCTCTCCTACTCTCCCTCTCTTACTCACGGTTTGGTCTCAAGAAGATGAGCAAATGGTATGGCAATAAGCTCCAAACAAGGTTTAACAAAGTGGCCCACTTCAATGGCACAAATGTAATCAATTTAGGATTTCATCCTAATCAGTTACTTATCATGCTTAATCATAGATTAGCACTAATCAGAGGTGAGGGTCGTCACAGCAACACATGCAATATGCAGTTAATAGGCTCGGCTACTAATATGGCATATGAATTGATTTGAACAACATGCGTTTAAACACGTGTTCAAAGAAGTATTGAAATTGCAATGCAATTTTTATGATGCACCGAGCCTTGGTGCATGCAAGACAAATGAATGGATATAAGCATGAGGTATGCTAATCAAAACATGACTCTAATCTAACCATCAAAAGCGATTAAATAAAAAGGAGAAAGACTAGGGGTTAGAAGACATACACACACGCACGCGCACTTATTACAACATTACGCCCTCGTAAAGGAGGGTCCGAATGAATAAGCTAAGCTACACTAAGCTAAGCTAACTATTATAACACAATATTTAACTAACTACTCTAAGCTAATTAAATATAACAACACTTAGCTAACTAATTACAAAGCAATTAAATTAATTAATTACGACATAAATTAATCAACTAATCTACTTAAACATTTGTAAGCATCAGCTACAACTAATTAACTAGGCAAGTTAACTAAACAACCTTGGGAAACGAGGGATGCATGCATGCTCGGTTTCTCCACCCGAAAAGCCATCGTTTTGCTCCTGTGAGCCTCTGTTTGCACATCTAAACACCAAAGAATTCATCCACTTCCAGAACACCTTTGCTCCACCTTAGGAACACACTGTGCAAATTTCATTGGTGGCCGACGGGGGGCTTGTCGGCTACCAATGGTGGCCGGTCGGCTGCTAGTGGTGGTCGGTCAGCCACTGATGACATGAACTCTTCTTTTGCTGCAACAGAGAGCAGACAGAGCAAAACAGTGTATTCTCATAGTTTGTTTGCATACTTTGCCTCTCCTTTTCATGGGGAAATCAAAGGAGGGACAAAATTTGGATTTACAAACCATCAATCAGCAATTTTGTTGCATGATGGCTTGTGAAACCAATTGTGCAAGTTCAATAAATACAAAATGAGACCAAAGGACCATCACCCTATCATGCATGATCAAGAGCAATGGTGACCAAGGAAAATGGCACATTTCATCACTTTTGAGTATGAAATGTCTCATTTTCTTTGTGTTCAAACTAACGTCCGATTTGAACACATGTAATGCAACACAAAAGATGTTTATCTTGCCTCTTTTACTTGTCCAATTTTGTTTACTCATTTTAATTACCAAAACCATTCTTTAAGGATTTGTCCATCAGTGAGTGTCCTCTAATGGAAAAAATGGCTCAAACCACATGGTGCTTTGAGCATGAAAGAGGCATTACACTGTTGGTAATGAACCCCTTAAGGGTTTAAACCATTAGGAGTAGCACCCCCATTTCACACTTAGGCAAACAAGTGGGTTGAAACCACTTTCAAAGCAAACAAAAGAGTGAAGAATAGAGGGAGATTGCAGAAATTTTAAGTACTGAAATGAAGTGCAAAACAACACTAAAACATGCTATTAACTCAAAACAATGATAGTTAAAGCCTTAAAACACTAAACTAGTGAAAGAATTAACACTATAACTATGCAAAACAAGCCTCAAATGAACTAACCAGCCCAAAACAAAGCCAAAACAGGTTATTTCAAAGGCAAAAACATGCTGGACTTAAGCTAAATTAAGCTAGAGAAACATGCTAACATGTGAAGCTATCTAAGCATGCAAACAAGACACAAGGAGAAGAGACTAACCCCTCCAATTTTGAACTTCAAAATAAGGTTTTTACCACTGAAAATCCTCTGAAATTTAGTGGTTAAAAGGCCCAAAAAAGTTGATTTGAAAGTGATGAAAAATGGTACAAAAACTTAACAAACAAAGGAGCAAGAAGGGTGGACCACCCCCTAACTCAAAGAGACCTCAAACCACCATTTTTAAGTCACAAAAATAGAGTTTTTGACAGTTCAAAATCAGCCCAAAAATTGTTGAAATAGATAGCAAAACAAAGATACAAAACAAGTATAAATGAGGTAAGTACTATACCTTTGAAGCCAAACACAAAATAGCTAATAATCCAAGCTCAAACCGCCTTCTAGAGCTCAAACAAGACTCCAAATAATCTTAGCCCAGAGGTGAGAGTATTTGGTTAAGGGTTGGTATGCAAAAGCTAAGGACTTGTGAGCAAATGTGTACAAAATATCAAGAGAGAAAGAGAAAGCTAGAGAGAGTTATTTTTGCTCTCATTTTTATAACCCTCCAAAATGGGGGAGGAACCCCCTTATATATGGAAAAACACCCATTGAGCTTAGAAACATCTCCCCATACACGTGTATGGAGATGCAGCTCAATATGCAACAGCTGGTACAACTGTCAATAAATATCTGGAAAAAGGCAATGGTGGCCGTCGGCCACCAATGATAGCCGATCAACCACCATTGGTGGCCGACCAGCCACACCCTGGCCGACAGCCTTGGGTGGTGGCCGATAGATCACCAAGAGGTCCAAACACCAAGTTTTGGTCCAAAACAAGGCATAGAAAGAATAAGGTTTAAAGACTCAAAGACAGGGCATTCCGCCGAGGACTTCGAGCACTCAAAACAAACACAAACACACAATCGTCAACTGCATGAGTGATGACGTCTAATTCTTGAGGACGGTTAAAAATGGGGTGTCTACAGCAATCTACATGGGAAGTTGTTACAGAAGATGATCATCCTACCCTTGTTCACATTCACCGAGCTCCATGAGATAAGGATGCAAATCGAAGATGCCATGAAACAGGGGTTGATTACGGATGAGAAGGAGCCAGTGAAAAGGCATTTTGTACGCAATTCCAATGCTACCACTAGTGGTAGCACAACTGCGAGGCCGTCAGATGTGAGCGTTGTCAGCACCATAACCAAGACTGCCAATCCCTTTGCCAACACAGCACCACAAACTTCAGCCAACCCTACCCGATCCCAGAGGACTTTTACTTAACTCTACATGACCCTATCTCAAGCCATGAAGGAGCTAGTCAAAAAAGGGCACCTCAAACCATTAGAGCCTCGCCCACTACCTTATCATCTTCCACCCAAACACATCCCAGCAAAATACTATGCGTTTCACCAATAGCATGGTTATGATATCGACCAATGTTTCTGACTGCATCACGAGATTCAAGACCTCATTGACAACAAGGTGATTGCACCACCCCAGAAACCAAACGTAACCACGAACCCACTCCTGGCCCACAATCAAGTACCTCCACCTCAAAATCTAAACCTAATCCATACACTAGCCATCCTCTACGACCCCAGCTTATATATTACCCCTTCCCACCTACCAAGACCGACGTTGTTCATTCCCGAAAGCACAAATCTATGCATAATAAACATGTTCGCATTTTAACCTAAGCTTGTGGTGGTGATAGTTACAGTAGAAGGAAGGTCGACCTTGGAGGAATGTACGAGTCCGTTGTCGGAGAGTTTTGAGGACTCACCTAATAGGGTGTACGATCCAACCTGCTGCATTGTGTCGACTGGTCAAATCAAGCCGAAATTGGTGTTGCCAACTGTAGTGGAGGTTAATGTGGTTAGGGAAGATGGCCCGAGTTAGGGGTTGGATGATTTGGCGAAACTTGAGGAGGATTTAGATAACCTGCAATTCTTTGACGAATAGGACCAAGGGGATGTGCAGATTGGCTAGTTCGATTTGAATAGATCAACTAACAACTCTAGATGGCTGAGTGATGAGACGGATAAGGAGGACGGAACTAAAATGAAACTGGAGGAAAAGCAAATAGGAATTGCTGTAGTGGCTGGAAGGGTCGATGAGAAGGGAAAGTTGCCGGAAAATGCCGGCATGGAAAATTCAGCTCAAGAACTGGGCGTTGTGAGCATTGAAACATAGAACAGGAAGCTGCACTGAAGTAGTTTGAACTAGAGAGGGTTGAAGACAACCAGAAAGCAGTAATGGCCGAACACCCTGTGGGGATACCTGTGATATGAAGGTAATCCAAACGGAGCTGAACAACTGTTTGTCGACTGCTGAAGGTGTATAGTAGAACGATAACGATATGCGTCTGGCCCACATCGATGAAGATTGGGGTAAGTACCTTCCAAACAACACGTGGTACGCGGAAGAAATAGATCACATGACAAGAAGGGGGTAGTATTTTATGCCACCGTACTTAGATCAAGTTGAGGCATCTGGAAAAGACAGAGAGATCGAGAAACAGCTGCAAGAAGAGGTAGTGTTGAAACAACTTAAGAAAATCTAAGCTGACATCTCAATTTGGGGTCTTCTTATGGCCTCCTGGGTACATCGACATGCAATACTGTCAGCAAAGGACAAGGCTAAGTTGTCTATTAACACTACTCCCGAACAGCTTATGGGATTGGTCTTCCCAGGTGGTGCCAGGCTAACCCTAACCTTCTTTGATAAGAAACTGCCGCTGGAGGGCTCAGCTCACAACAAACCCTTGTACATATCTATGGAGTGCAGGGAGAAATGGGTACCGATGGTGTTGGTAGATGCCAGTTTTGCCATCAATGTCTGTCATTCTCGCACAACCTATGTAATCGGCCTTAAACCAGCGAACTTTGTTCCTACAGCCCAAGTAATTCAGGCATATGATAATATGAGCAGAGAGGTCATGGACTCGATGCAAGTTAGAGTTTAGGTGGGCCTAGCTCAGCAGGAGGTCGAGTCTTATGTCCTGGATATACCGGCTACCTTCAATTTGATGTTAGGGAGGCCCTGGTTGCATCATGTAAAAGTTGTATTCTTCACTCTCCATCAGATGTTAAAGTACCTTCATGGGGCAGGAGTGGTTATTGTTTTTGAAAATTCATCCATTCACCTGCCGCCGGAGGTAACTACGCCAGTGCTAGAGATCACCCATAGCGAGGAGGATGTATTCCTCTTAGGCTTCACTCTGGCTAAATCCCGGGTAGTGCAGACCATTTTGGTTACAGACGAGGGCATATATGTTAGCGCCTAGTCTATCTATTTCATGAACAAACTGCAACATGTGCCAGGAATAAAACTCAGAAGAAATGGCTGGAAAGGTGTCACAGCATTGACAGATGTGCCGCACAACCCACATGCCTTTGGTCTGGGCTATGTACTTACCAAAGAGGACTGGATCAGGAAAAGAGAAGAAATCAGAGGCAGAGCCAGGGCTAAGCAAGCTGGGAAACACTATGAGCTCATCCACAGGCCAATCCAAGGAACGCTGAATGGATATTTTGTTCGAGAGGGAGAAGATTTTCCCTTTTGCGGCTTTCCTGAGCCCTGGATGAATTGCTCGAATCAGCGTGTCCCCGGGTTCGAGATCTTTTTTGACCTGCAGCTGCAGAACAGTGATACTGAGGAAAGGGTTTAACCAAGCGTGAAAGCTGAGCAAAACATGAAAAGTGACTCAAACAGTAGCGAACTTGGAGTAGGGGCAGCACTGACTTGTCTCCTGATAGATCCTACAACTGACTCAGAGAACTTGGGGGATAACCTTACCATTTCCATGATTGGGGAGGAACCGCGTATGAACCCAATCAGCAACATTTTAGATGCATCAGAGGCACCATTTCCTATCTGCCAGTTAGAGGAAGGCTGTATGTCTAGTTCTGAGTCGGGTGATGAACTCGAATCTAATTCCACTGAGTCTGTGGAGTCGGGATCAGATTCTAGTTCTTCTAAGTCTGAGTCTGATATTTTTGGAGGTGATAACCTGGATACCAAAGTCCTGCCTAGGTCTTCATTCAGCTTTTCTTTTAAGTCTGTAACTGAAGATCAGGACCTTTTGAATGAGAACTCTACGAATTCTGTGTACTTCTCTATGCCGTTGGTTTATTGTATTGACCAAGATTTTCAGAATTTTAATGAAAACGAAGAAGAAAGAATTCCGCTGGTTTTGAAAAACTTGATTAATCGAGAGAAGGAGAAGTTTGCTAAACCTTATGCTGATGAAATCATTGTTATTAATGTGGGTACTGAGAAGGATCCTCGTCTGATCCAGATTAGGTCCATGTTGTCTTCGTAGAAGTGCGAGCCCTTAGTCGCTTTGTTAAAAGATTTCAAAGATGTTTTCACGTGGTTCTATGAAGACATGCTTGGAATCGGTCTTGAGATTATATAGCATCGGATCCATCTTGACCCCAAGGCCCGACCGATCAAGTAGAAGTTGTATAGAATCCGTCCTCATTGGGCACTGAAAATCAAGGAAGAGGTCACCAAGCAGATTGACACAGGTTTCTTGTTAGTATCTGAGTATCCGACTTGGTTGGCCAACATCGTCCCAGTGTTGAAAAAGGATGGTAAAATCTGGGTGTGTGTGGACTTCCAAGACTTAAACTGAGCCAGTCCGAAGGATGACTTCCCTTTGCTGCACATTGATGAGTTAGTGGAGTTTACTGCGGGACATGCATTGCTATCTTTTATGAATGGGTTTTTCGGGTACAACCAGATTCTCATAGCACCCGAAGACGTAGAGAAGACCGTATTCACTATGCCGTGGGGGACCTACTACTACCAGGTTATGCCGTTTGGGTTGAAAAATGCTGAAGCTACCTATCAGAGGTGTACGTGGATAACATGATTGTCAAGTCCAAAGAAAGAGAATGCCACTACACCACCTTGAAGAAATTCTTTCAACGGATCAGAGAATATAAATTGAGGTTAAACCCACAGAAATACACCTTTGGCGTAACGGCAGGGAAAATGCTAGGCTTTCTGATCACACAGAGGGGCATCGAAGTAGATCCTTCCAAAATCAATGCCATCCTAGAAAATGCCACCACCAAGGATTGAAAATGAGGTGTGACGCTTTCTGGGTAAAGTGCAATTCGTAAGACGGTTTATTTCCAAATTAACCTTGACTTGTGAACCACTATTTGGTCTCTTGAGAAAAGGAAAAAAATTTCGATGGGATGATCGATGTCAATTTGCCTTTGAGTAGGTTAAACAATACCTCCAAAATCCACCTGTGTTATCACTACCAGAGCTGGGGAAGCCTTTGATTCTGTATTTGTCAATGACAGACACGATATAGACGTCCCCGAACGTCCCGGGAGGGAAATCCCGATTTGTTCGTTTGGGGCTCACTACAGTTCGGACTCAAATTGTCACGGTTCTTAATCTGATCTCACAATGTGTAATGTGAGATTGATAAATCAACAAAGAGTCCAAATCCGACAAATCGTTTTTTGGAAAACAGATTTTTAGAAAGAAGTGTCAAACATGAACTACTTTGCCAGATACAGAGTCGCCACTTAAATATTTATTTTGGGGGAATTTAGGAAACCCTGATTCGTTGCCTAAGGGCACATGTCCGTCATCACCAAAGTTGCCTCGACTCGGGAACTTGGGTACGATTGGGGAAGGTCAGCTATGAGCACCCCCGCTAGCCCGATCAAAGATCGGCCTCTACTAACCATGATATCGATTTTTTGAAAACATTATGTGCTCTTATTCTGGTTTATTAGCCTAGAATTACTACGTGATGCGCACAACACACAAGTATAGACTAGATCGCCTAATTTGGAACAAAGCATTGCATGTCCGTTTGCTTGGAAAATAGTTTGAGGTTCGCTACTCGCAAGTAGGCTAAAACACGGATTTCGATGAATTGTTCCAATTCAAGAAATCCAACCTTCACCCACAGGCAACCAGGCAGTTATATCACATAAGCATATAGCCTCATGGTAAGCATGCTATCATGGCAACATTCACACACATGCAAGGATGCTAAAGCATAAACGCTTACCGAGTACTCCAAGCCAAAATAGAAACTAGTTAGTAATCAAATGCATGATCCTAGTTCATGTTAGCAATGGCTAATGCAACGCACACAGAATGCAATTAGGACAGGCTCGGCTAGCCTAAAGATGGCATATGAAATGCAACAGATAACATGTATTCAACTTGGAATTGAAATACCATGCAGTTAGTATGATGCACCAAGCCCGGTGCATGCAATACATGTGAATGGATGCACGCATGCATAACATAAGGTATGCTAATTTAAATATGCCCTAATACTAACCATTGAAAATAGGTAAGTAAAAGGGAGAGAGAAGTGGGGGTTGGAAGACATACACACACTCACACACACTTATTACACAATTGCCCTCGCTCGGAGGGTCTGAAAGAATAATACAGACTGAATAACGAACCAACTATCCTAGCTAATTATTATTACAAAACTTCTAATTAATTAACAAATTAGTTACAAAAACAACCTAAATATGAAACTAAAAGAGACCGCCGCAGCTCTGCCTCGGAATGCGTGGATGATGCATGCTCGATTTGCCTTGCCCGGAAGCCCGCTGCCATGCCATTGTTGTCTCTGTTTGCACTGTCCTATACCTCTGAGGACTGTGAAAACCCTGGAGATGCCACCGACCAAGGCATAAGATCACCGGCCATTGATAAATGGTCATTGACCAATTGTTGAGCCATCGGCTAATTATGTTTGGTCGGTCGGCACTGTAGGTAGCCGGTCAGCCAAATCTTCCTGCAGAATCCTGTTTTGACAACAACAGAGGACAGACAAGGCATGGCATGGAATTTTTAAGCAAATGTGTGCATGTCCACTCTCCCTATCATGTTATGGACTCAAGGGGGTGTGGACCTCGGTACTCGGGCCACCAATCACGCTTTTTGATGCATGATGACCAAAAGTACCAAGCTTGCAAGTCAATGTAAATGAATGCAACAAAAACACATGAGTGCTACATGCCCTATCATGTTGAGATCAAAGGCATCGGCGACCGAGGATTGAGACGTGTTTCGTCACTTTGAGTACGAACACATTTCATTCCTCATGCTTGGTTTGACACCCCAAACCAAGCAAAATGTAATGCATGTATGCAACGTGGCTCAAGTATGTACATGATGCTAAGGTGCAAAACATGCCAAATGCAATGTAACCTATCATGCAAGTGTGCAATGTGCCAAGCATGCAATGCTACAATGCAATCTAGATAGGCAACTAGGCAAAGTGATAAGCATGTAACAATGCACTAACTACAAGGATGCAACAATCATACAATGTAATGAGCATGTTACAAGATGCAAATGCATGATCCATGGATCTACACTAAGATGGAGGAACCTCAGCCACACCCCAAAATAGTGGCCAAAAGTACTAAAATGATGATGCCAATCATGCAAAATAAACATGCAAACCAATGAGCCTAAGGCTAAGGTATGAAAGGCAAGTTTCAAGAGCACTCACATGATGACAAACATGGATGCTTGACTAACATATTAAGCTCTGAAAATGTATAGAGGATGACGCCAAATCAACCATGTCATGCAAGTAAGGCATGCAACCATGACCAAAACTTGAGGCCAACAATGGGGTCCAAACCATAGCTATGTCAACCAAACCCCAAAGGATAAAAATGACTTAAAGCAGTCCTAAGGCACTCCAAAACAAGACTAAAGCATGCATAGATCATGGTCAAGACATGCTAAGAAATGGATGCAAAACAAAGGGGGATTTAGGGCCACAAAGAGGGCACTCTATTACAACCACCCCAACCACACGTGGCATGGACTAACCAATGCAAAATCAGAGTTTTAACATGCAAAATAAGCCCCCAAAACCCACTGATATGGCAGCCCAAAGACTAAACATGGTATCATACACAATGACCAACTCTTGAGGCACAAAACTACAACACTTTCAGAAAGAGAGCCAAATGCAAGTGCACAAGCATAGATTATGGACTGAAATATGGTCTCCAATGATGCCAAATCATGAGAATAAGCTAAGTAAAGCATGCTAATGACCCACACACTCAAGGCTCACAAATCAAAATACAAAGGGGCTATACCAAACATGGAAAACATGATCAAATCAACACTCAACAGACCTCAAGCATGATGAAATATGACGAAAAGCTTCACAAAGCTGGGCAAAAACATGTAAGCATGATGGTCTAATGGCAAGATGCATTTCTAGGCAAAATAGAAGAATACAAGGCAAGTATATTATGCATGTAAGGGGGCATTAATCTGACCAAAAATAGAGGTATATTATGACCAAATATCACCCAAAAACCTCTGAAATGGAGCCAAAAACAACTAAGCATGCATGCTACCCTTATGAGCCAAAAACATGAACAAATGAGACACAAAGGGAGAGGGGTGTCCCTCCCCTATGCAAGACCTCAAAACCTCTTCTTCACCACTGAAAATCCTTTGGATTTCAGTGGTGAGAAGGCCAATGCACAAAGGTTCCCATAGCTCAACAAAGAAAGCACAAAAAGGGCCAAACAAGGCCTAAGAGGGGGAGGTCGACCCCCAACACCAAAATAACCTTAATGAAGTATCTTAAACACAAAAAAATAGAACTTTTATATGTTATACACAAAGCTCAAAACAACATGCAAAGGGGGTTAAAATCTAGTGCAAGAATGGGGAATATAAAGCAATAGTGTTACCCTTGGAGAACACTTCAAGAACAGCAAGTCCAGCCCCTTCTTCTGATAAAAACCAGCTCAAAACTCCAAGAACAAACTCTCAAGACCTCAATAACCCAAGTATGGTGTAATACTAGGTGCCTTAGTGCAAAACTAAGAACCAAACACCCTTTTAAGCCCTCTAACACACACAAATGAAAAGAGCGAGGGAGATATATAGAGAGAGCAATGTATATATGCTGTATAACTCTGATTTTGCTGAACCTCTTCCAAGGGAGAGGAAGGCTCTCTTATATAGACAAGACAAAGGCCTAAGCTTTCAAGAGAAGCTAACAAAAGGGGTCAAGGCTTCTCAAAGAAGCTAAGGCAAAGGGGCCAAGGCTTCTTTAGGAAGTTGAGACAGGTGTCCAAGCTTCTTGAGGAAGCTAAGACAAAGGTCCAAGCTTCCCCAATAAGCTAGACCAAAAGGGTGCAAATGGTGCAAATTCCTCCATACACGTGTATGGAGGACAGGTCCGTGCACTCCAGCTGGCACAGCTGGCATGCATAATGCCTGAAAAAGGCAAAAAGGTGGTACCGGCCAGAAAAGGAGTCCATCAGCCAAATGAATGGTCGGCTGACCACACAAAGTGCCGACCGGCCATCACCAATGGCCGGTGGCAAGAAGACACGGCTGGTGGCCTCAAGCCATGGCCGGTGAGGCGTGGGGATGGCCAACAAGCCATTCTCTACCTTCCAAAGCAAAAACCAATAAGTGTTTGATCCAACCAAGCACAAGACAACCGAGTTGAGAGATCCTGAGGCGAGGCGCGTAGCCGAGACCTCCGGAAACTCAAAATGAACACGACCATGGATGGTCACCGAGTGTTCAAACGGTGACGTCCAAGTCTTGAGGACGGTCAAAAATGGGTTGTTTACACACGACCATGGGATGTATGCTCACTCAGGAATTTGAAGATAAGGTGGAAAAAGCCATCTACTACTTGAGCAAGAAAATGCTAGAATACGAGACCCGTTATACTCCGTTGGAGAAAGCTTGCCTAGCCTTGGTATGGGCTACCAGAAAGTTGAGGCACTACTTGTTAGCTCACTTTGTAATTCTGGTTTCAAGATTAGACCCCACCAAATATCTCTTTGAGAAACTAGCGCTTACGGGTAGGCTAGCCCGTTGGTTGCTTCTCTTCTTCGAATTTGATCTTAAATATGTCACCTGCAAGTCGGTCAAGGAAAAAGCTGTAGCGAAGTTCTTGGCAGATCACCCGGTAGAAGGAGATGAGGCAGTGGAATACTTATTCCCAGATAAAGCCGGTCTACAAGTTTAGGAGGAAACTTGGATGATGTACTTTGACAAAGTGCCCAATCAGTACGGTTATGGGATAGGTGTGTTCTGATAGCACCCGACGATTCCTATAGACCTTTAGCCTTCAAACTCCGGTTCAAGGTGTCCAATAATGAAGCAGAATATGAAGCGTGTATTACTGGTTTAGAAGTCGCTCTAGAATTAGGGGCAAAAAGATTAGATGTTATCGGGGACTCGAACTTAGTTGTTTCTTAAGCGAATGGAGACTGGAAAGTCAAAGAAGAAAAGATGAAGGTTTACCACCAGACCTTGGATGTTCTGATTCCTAGGTTTGAAAAGCTGATTTTCACACATCTACTAAGAGAGAACAACAGGTTTGTTGATACTTTAGCAACTCTATCTTCTACGGTAGACATTCCACTTGGAGTCTGAATGCGTCCAATTATTATCGAGCAGAAATGCACGCCGGCTTATAAAACTATTACCGAGATAGATGAGGTACAAGACAAAAAACCTTGGTACTATGATATTTGGAACTTCTTGGAAAATGTGATTTATTCACCAAGACCAAATGCCAAGGACAAAAGGGGAATACGACAAGTGGCCGTCCAATTTATCATTTACAGAGGTAAACTATTAAAAGAGGTTATCTGGGAATGCACAAGTTGTGTATTGAAGAAGAAGAATCAAAGTGCTAGATGGAGGCCATCCATGGAAGAGAGTGCGGGGCACATATGAACGAAGTGATGCTATCCCGGAAGATTCTCAGACAAGGTTACTACTAGTCCACCATGGAGGAGGATTGTATTGATTTTGTTCGGCAATGCCACAAATGCCAAATTCATGCCAATTGCATGAATATCCCGCTGTCAAAACTGTACAACATGACTTTGCCATGGCCTTTCTCAGTCTGGGGAATCGACATCATCGGCGCAGTCACGCCAAAAGAATCTAATGGGCATGAATATATCTTGGTAGCGATTGATTACTTTACAAAGTGGGTGGAAGCTCAGTTCTATGTAGTGTTGAAAGCATCGCATGTGGCTAAGTTTATTAGAAACAATATTATTTGCCGATATGGAGTCCCAAACGAGATCATATCAGATAATGGCTCCCACTTTAAGAAAGAGGTGATAGACTTGTTAGAGAAATACAATGTGGCTTTCCATAAATCATTTACATATAGGCCACAAACTAATGGAGCCATTGAAGCCACCAACAAGAACATCAAGAACATTTTGCAGAAGATAGTTGAGACCTACAGGGACTGGCCAGATAAATTGTCTTTTGCACTATGGGGCTACAGAACTTTAATCCGGACGTCTACAGGGGCAACTCCTTATTCTCTTGTCTACGAGATGGAAGTCGTTTTGCCAATTGAAATAGAAGTCCCGTCGCTGCAAGTTATGGCTGAGTGTCAGATAGTAGAGGTGGACTGGCAACAAAGCAGATTTGAGAAGTTAATACTATTTGATGAGAAAAGGTTGAAAGTATTGTATCATGTTCAGGGCTACCAGCGCAGAATTGCCAGAGCTTTTAACAAGAAAGTTAAGTCCTGGAAACTCAAAGAAGGAGACATGGTACTGAAAGACAACTGAGCTCCCATTCATGACCCTAGGGGCAAGTTCAGACCCAATTGGACTGGTCCTTACATCATCAAAGCTATCTGGTCGGGTGGAGCTATTATTCTCATGGACTTAGATGGCCTAAAATTTTCACAACCGATCAACATGGGCAAGTTGAAGAAATACTATCCTTGAGAGGCTCGCTAGGCCGAAAAGCTGGAAGGGCGACCCAGGCAAAAGTTAGAGCATGGAAAATTAGAAATAAAGAAAAACTGAGTTCGCAAGGTTGAAAACCCTAAAAGGCGACTTTGGCAAAAGTTAGAGCGTAAAAGGAGAGAGTTCATACTCGAGTGAACCTAAACCGAACTATGTAAGGCCTGATTCTCATCTTTGGGATACGTGGGAAACTTCATCCTGAAGTTCGGCCGTAATCAGCTTCAACTCAACTGTCCTGTCCATGTGTTTTTTCAGGTCATCTTTGTCCATCATCTAAGAGTTCGGTTGTGATCTTTGTTTTGGAAAAAAGAGCTGGTTATAATGCAAAGCAATGGTATTCAAGCAGGGGTATTTATGATCTTTTAATTTAGCGTTGTACATCTTGAGGATTGATTCTATGCATGTCAGGTGGTATTCCTTTTCGAAAATGGTTTTGAAATGTTTTAATAAAAGTTGATTTTGTTCAAAATTTTGTCTTTTACAAATTAGACCCTTTTTTGACCAAAAGGAAAATTTTTAGTGCTCACAACTTTAATTTCATTGATTTCAACATAAAGTTCTCCAACTCTCCGATACAAATCAAAGTTGCTTTTATTACATTGAAAAAAATTGAAAAGAAAGGTTAAAGCAATAAACTAGGGGCATAGGTGAGTCAGGTGCTCCTGTGTCCTCTGCCCGTGCTCACAGAAGCTTCGGCCAAAGTGGGCCCAGTTTGTATCTCATCCTCGAGCCAAGCCAAACATTCGCCAGAAAGGACATAACTGAAACTAGGGGCAGGGCCCAGAAGTTCCCTCGTCTTCCAGGCAGTGAGGTACCTAGCCAAGTGTGAACCATGAATAGGGAATGAAACCGGGTACTCTACCTTCTCCTCTGGGCTGGTCTGATCATGCCCCAATTGACGTCTGAACCAGAAAGGGAAGTAGAACACGCAGTGCATAAGGCCAATCAATTATATGCCATGTTGCCAAGCCATGCTGTAATTCATCTCGGTCAGATTAAGCTAGGGGCAACGCTAAGCTATGTCAGCAGCAGACCTACTGCACATCCAGTTGCACCACCATCCCTCGTTGGGGAAATCCACTAGTCGGTGGCAGAAGAAATAATCTCGAGCTGAGTACTCAGGGCAAGAGTCCACTACCTTCAACTTATCTATAAGCCATACCTGGGAATGGTTGAAAAATAAGAGAGATTAAAGAATAAAGAGATGTATGTTGAGAGAAAAGTAAAAAAAGGGCTTTGAGAGAAAAATAGAGCATGAGTGCCAAGTGATGTGAGAAGCACATATGAGAAATGGTGGGAAATAATAACTAAAGAAGTAGTGGACTCCCCGCGAACCTGGTCATCTCTCGCCAATGAAAGGCATCTAAGCCCATCAAGGTCTCGGCCAACGCCAAACTAATGCAACTCTTATCTTCTTTCAAACCTTGGGCCACTTCGATCAACCGAATGTTAGATCTAGCAAAACTAGGGGCAAGAAAGAAATAAGCAAGTATACATAAGCAGAGAGCATGTTGTCAAAAACCTTGCCAGAGAAGGTCGTCTCTATCACCAATGTCAGAAAATCGATGAATCAAGCTGAGTATGTCTAGCTCTCTGTTGTGGGCTAAAGACCGAGTCTCATGCAGAGTGAGCCCACACATCCGTCTCAAAGCTTGGGCGTGGCCAAAACAGGGCTGAGGCATGATTTTCTCATCGTGCTGAGATTTCATTAATGCCTGAAATTCTTCAAGTGTCGGGCATATTTCTTGTGCCCCGAAACGAAAGACATGTGTAATTGGGTCCTAGCATCGGGCCACGACATGGAGAAACTGAAAACAAAGTGGAGTACGGCTTAACGGAAAAAGTGCATTTATGCCGAAACCCTGAAAATTTACCTTTCCATGCCGTTTAAAGTAGCTATCCAATCCGTGAGCTTCTCGGCAAGGAATATCTCTATTTGTGGAGGAAATTGCAGCTGAAATGAGGTTCTGGAGAAGAAATCACGAAGCAGAACCTTTTGTAGAAGATAAGGCTGTGAGTGGAAGCTAGCTGTCAATAATCTGGAAGTGACTTACACTGTCACCTCCTGTGGCCGGCAGAGCACTTTCTCTGGGCGGCAAATCCCATCTCTGGTTGGCAGCTCCCATCTTTGGCCTATTGTCCACCTGTGTGCTAGGCAGTGTTGGCAGCATGCGTTTTGTCTCGATCTTTGTGTTTTGAGATCTTGTTTTGAGTCTTTTGGTTTTAACAAGTGTATTTATTTGTATTTGAGTTGTTTTTGCTTTGTTTATCGAGTTGTATTTTGTATTTTGGTTGTTGGTCAACTCATTACCAGATTAAGAACATTGTTTCAATCAAGCTCTCTCTTGGCAAATTCAATTCCATTTCCATTTCATGCAAATATGGTGTTCATGATGCAAAAATGACAATATGCTTCATAAAAACTACGAGATTTTATTCCGATCATGGTTTTTATAAAAGAGGTGTACAAGTTTCAAAAACAAAATAAAACCTATCTGAAGCTATACATGTGCTAATGCTACCAAACAAGAAGAAACTAAGCAAAAAGTACAAAAACATCAGCGTCAATTATCTCAGGCCTGAGAGGCCCTATTCGTCCTTTTCCTCAGAAGGGACTCAAGAGCACTATCTCCATTGGCACCGTTGTCAGAATCAGACTTTGAACCAAAGCCGGTATCATCTTCGCTCCCTGCCTCAAAGTCTGCCTCGGCGTCACCTCCGTTCTCGGACTACGAGCCAGCATCATCACCTCCACTTTCGGATGACTCAGAATGCCAACTCAATGCCTCATCGGAGTCACTAGTCTTAGCATCATCATCGCTCAAAATGGGCTCTGAAGGATTGCTTTGGCCTCGGGTGCCCCTATCCTTGTCTCGACCGTGACTCACATCTCGACTGCGTGTTGGGGCCTGTCTCTCTCTCCTCTCTATTGCTGGAGGAGGTGCTGCCGGTGTTGGTGCTGCTACTGTCGCTGGTGCCATCGGTGTAGATAGCATCTGGAAAAAAATAGTTGTCAACATATTAGCTACAGTGTGTGTATCAGATACAGGCATAGTATGCAGAATAAGTATCATGCAGAAATCAGATACAGTATGAGTACAGTGTGTGAGTACAATGTATCAGTGCAGTTTGGGAAAGACTACGATTGAAATACCGGTGTATCAGTGGAAATGTGATAATGTGATGCACAATAGTGTTAGTAATGAAATGCATGCTGAACTGTAAGAAATTACTTGGATGCCGTGGAGACCAAGCAACATCTCCCTCCTCTGCACCATGCCCATCAAAGAAGCGACCAGCTCGATGAGGCTCCCTGTATATTCTGTGGGTGCCTGCAAGTGTATTTGGATGATCAATGTCTGGGTTAAACATATCTAAAATAGAAGTGTGAGGTGTAAATTGTACAGTGTGGTCCATACCTAAGACGTGCCTCAAACTCCGACATACTCTTGCCCAGCCTCTGTCGGCTCGATCGGAATCTGATAAGCAGTCCCAGTCAGCCGCCAACACGTGAGCGCAGTGGGAAGTTTTGGCCAACGGGTAGTCTGCTCAACGGGGGGAGCTTCTCTAGTATGGGCCCTGGTCGCCCGAGTCACTTCGCCTGCCACAGGCACTCCTACTCCCTCGCCTACGTATGTAGACGTGCCCGAGGACTCCTGAGCTCCACGCGCGAAGGCGCGAAATTCGTTTGCTCTCTAGCTACTACAAGTTCGGACTCATGTCACGGTTTTGAATCTAATCTCACAATGTGCGATGTAAGATCGATAAATCACCAAAGAGTCCAAATCCGGCAAATCATTTTGGAAAACTGATTTTTAATAAAGAAGTGCCAAATATGGACTGCTTTGCCAGATACAGAGTCGCCACCTAAATATTTTATTTTGGTGGAAATTTAAGAAACCCTAACTCGTGCCTAAAGCCACGTGTCCGTTATCACCAAAGTTGCCTTGGCTCGGGAACTTGGGTACGAGAGGGGAAGGTCATGCAATGAGTACCCCGCGCGCCCGATCAAAGATCGGTCTGTACTAAGCATGATATTTTGTTTTTGAAAACACATGTGTTCTTATTCCGGTTATTAATCTAGAATTACTATGTGATGCGCACAGCATACAAGTATAGACTAGATCGCCTAAGTTGGAACAAAACAATACATATTCGTTTTGTGAAAATGATTTGAAGTTTGCTACTCGCAAGTAGACTAAATTGGGGATTTCAATGAATTGTTCCAATTCAAGCAATCCAACCTTCACCCACAGGCATTTAGGCAGTTATAGCAAATAAGCAGTTAGCCTCATGGCAAGCATGCTTTCATGGCAGTCAATAACACACATGCAGTATGCTAAAGCGTAAACACTCACAGTGTACTCCAAGCCAAAACAGAGAACTAGTTAGAAATCATGCATGATCCTAGTTCATGTTAAGATGGCTAATGCAACACATGCAAAAATGCAACTAAAATAGGCTCGGTTATTCTAAGATGGCATATGAAATGCAACTTGATAACATGTTGTTGAACACGTATTCAAGCAAATGTATTGAAAATACAATGCAATTAGTATGATGCACCGACTCCGGTGCATGCAAGACAGATGAATGGATGCACGCATGCGAGCATGAGGTATGCTAAACAAAATATGCCCTAAAACTAACCATCGTAAGCGGTTAAGTAAAAGGGAGAAACAAATGGGGGTTGGAAGACATACATCACACACGCGCACAATTATTACAACATTGTGCCCTCTCGACGGAGGGACCGAATAAGAAGCTAACTAGCTAATCTAAGCTAATTAAACTAATTATTATAAAACAAATTGAAATAGTTAAACGCATTGACTATTAATGTATAAAATGAATGCCTAATCTAACTAAGTAAAGAAGCTAAATAAAGCAGTAAAACAAGAGGTTCTCAGAGGGAGAAGACTGGATGCATGCTCGGTCACCTCGTTCGGAAATCCGTCGCGATGCCCCAATTTGCCTCTGTTTGCAATTGTCCTCAGAACCTTGCACCAAGCTCCAGAAAGCTTCCAACTCACCTTGGAGACCTGTGGGAGGTTGGCCGACCACCTAGGGATGTCACCATCCATTGACCGACCGCTTTCTGTGTTGAAAACCAGAAAAAGTGGTCGGCCAGCTAGTTTTTTGGCTGGCCGACCAGTTGTTGCTGCATTTCTCCAGTTTGCTGCAACAGAGAGCAAGAAAGGGCATGTCAATGTATTTGCAAGATATGTGTGCACAACCACCCTCCCTATCATTTCATGGGCTCAAGGGAGTATAGTTCTCGACCCTCGAGCCACTAATCGCACATTTCAATGCATGATGGCCAAGAGGCGAAGTTGCACAATTCAATATGAAATGAATGCACAAGTAAACATATAAAGCCTAAAACTCTATCATGCTTGATCAAGAGTGTCGGCGACTGAGAATTGAGGCACGTTTCATCACTTCAAGTATGAAACGTCCCTCGTTTCTCGTGCTCAGATTAACACTTAATCCAAACAACAATGCAACAACATGACATACTCAATGCAATGTGACATGATCAACTTAACAAAGCTAATGACATGCGAGCAATGCTAATGCATGCATGCACAATGCAATGCTACAAAGGCAACTTAGCAATGTTAGAAACATGCATACTCAATGCAAAGAAACAACTTGGCATACACAATGCAAATAACCATATGGCATGCGCAATGCAATGTAAGATGGCATACTTAATGCAATGAACAATAAGTATGCGAACAACATGTAAATAAACATGCTAAATGGACTTAAACCAAAAGGGAGTAGACCTCAGTCATGCCAAATCGGTGGCCAATGGTGATAAAATTAAGGCACATGAAGCATATACAATGTAATACCCCTGTTCTGTATTATGCTAATTGGGCCTTAATACGTATATGATTATGTGTTTGATACGATTTTGTGTGCCATTAAGTGAAAATATGTGGTTTTGAATTTCTATCTATTCACCGTAGGAATATCTGTTTGACGACCTGCTTCAGAAATTAAATTGAAGGCCTTATCGGCCACAGAACCCGAAATTGATTGTGCCATTGTGATTAGCGTAATTTTTAGAGCCTATAGTGAAATTTAATTGGAAATTGATTCAGATCAGATTAAATCGATTCAATTATTGAATTAGTGCCCAATTACTTTATTGTTATTATATTGGAATTAGTGGGGCTTTATATAAGGGCCATTACACCTCAATTCCTCTTTTTTTTTTTTACACTTTGGCTGATTTTGAACTCAAGAGAGGAGAGGGTCGGCTAAGAGAGAGAGGGTGAAGAAAATTGGGGTTTTGATCCTAAAGCTTGAGTCATTTGAAGCTACACTCAAGAAATTGCCATAGATTGGAAGAATTGAGCCTCTAGGTAAGTAATTGACCTTGAATTCAAACGTTTGAATTTGTAATCTTGTGCGTTCAAGGTTTGTTTGTAATCAAGAGCATGATTGAGTCAGTTTTGTTGAAATTGAAAGTTAATATGGGCATGCATGTGATTTATTTGTGAAATTGAGCTTCATTGGGTTGTAATTTGGGGTTTATACCATGTTAGTGTAATTATATTTGAGATTTGAGCCATTGCATGCAAGAAATGTTGGCTTGAAGGTCGAAATGGAGCTCAAGAACACAATCTGGAAAACCCAGAATTTTGATGTCCGCTCGAGCGGGGGAGTTACGTAGACAGGCCTTCCGCTCGAGCGCCCTATTTCACGCTCGAGCGTATTTTTGATGCAACCAGTACTTTTGCAGGCCTTAAGGGTCCGCTCGAGCGTGTAAGTCTACGCTTGAGCGGGGACCATGTTTTCTGAAATTTTGTTTTCGTATTCTGTGTTTCGTTTCTGTTCTCTTTCACTTGCAAGCATTCTTAGGCATGTGTTAAGCATTGTAAACGAGTTAAAGAGATAAGAATAAGGCCTAAAGAGGAATATGTGAATTAAGGAACGGATTGAATTGTTAATGACCCTTTTGTATTCGTGAAATGTGTAGGGTCGAGCTCCAGGGCAAACCAACCAACTGATCATTGTGAGTAATATCTTATCAAAGATATCTGAATTATATGGTTGTCCAATTGCTTACTTCTTACTTCTATGTAAGGTTTATAAATTCGTCAATTCGATTGGTGGGCAACGTTTTGACATGAATGAATGGGCCGAAGGCCGTTTTGACATGAATGAATGGGTCGAAGGCCGTTTTGACATAAATGAATGGGCCGAAGGCCGTTTTGACATAAATGAATGGGCCGAAGGCTGTTTTGACATAAATAAATGGGCTGAAGGCCGTTTTGACATAAATGAATGGGTCGAAGGCTGTTTTGACATGAATGATAGTTTGACACGAATAATAGATTGACACGAATAACAGTTTGATCTGAATAATAGAATGAATGGGCCAGAGGCCGTTTTGACATGAATGAATGGGCCAGAGGCCGTTTTGACATGAACGAAAGTCCGAGTGGGCCAAAGGCCAGTTTGTTATGGAAGATAAATGGGCCAAAGGCCAATATGTTTGGAACCACAGTCACTTGACTTAAATTGTGTATATATATGTATGTTAAATAGAAATATGAATTGGGCCCAAGGCCGTTCGGAGTATGTTGTTCTACATATCGTTGTGTCTTCTTATTTGATATTATTCATTGGGCTGTCGCTCACACTCATTCACGTGTTTGTAGGTGAGCCAAGAGAAGTCCAAACCCAGCCCCAGTGAAGTCTGTGAGGAACAACAAAGGTTTTGGAGAGTCAACCCTTATGTCTCACGCACGAGACTCGTCTTCGCCCATTTTGCTATGTATTGATATTTTGTCATGTTGGCGAAGTTTTTAAGTATGTCTTTATATAGTTTTCATGGGTTGACTTAGTTGGATGATCCTGTCTGTATGGAATCTTATGTCACTATGTTTCTATTGTGAGTTATTAACGTACATATGTGTGGTTTGTTTTGATGTGCACATACGCACGGCTCTATGGACAAAGTTTTAAATTTTTGCTTCCGTTTGGCCCCTTTACTCTGATGAGTTATGTCTATTTTGGTTTGAGGCCGTAGGCAATCTCAGGATTACTGGCCAGTTATGTCCTTAACCCACGGGGGCAGGTTCGGGTCATGACATACAAGCATGCACATGCAATGGCCTATCAAAAAGGCCTAAGAGCACAACTCTCAAGAGTGCTTAAGGAGTGACAAATGCAGAAGTGTAACAAGACTAAGTGCACTGAAATAAGGTACGAAATGATACCAAATCATTCAAACAACACAAGCAAAACATGTAATGGTCCTTAAAGCATTAAAGCTAACAAAGAGGACCACAAAGGGGGGGGGGGTGCAATACATGGCACAAATGCATGAACCAAACATGGACAGAGCTGAAATAGGTCAAAACAAAGACCTAAACATCCTGAGGTAGGGGCTCAAAGGCCTAGGCATGCAAGCATGCAAGCTAAGCCATAAGCAAGGCAACAATGCACAACACTTAAAGGTATTCGAAGCATGAAATAAGTGGGAATATGACAATGCTATAAGCTCTAAAATGAAGTATTAAATGATGCCAAATCATCTAAATAGCTCAAAGATAGCATGCATGAGTCAATAAAACGCAAAGCTAGCAAGGCCAATTGCACTACAGCTATACAAAGCATGAAGGATATGGCAAAGGCAACCCAAAACAGTCCTAGATCACGCCAAAATGATACTAAAACATGCATGGAGGGAAGCCAAAGCAAGCCAGCGTGAAGGGCATAAGGCATGATGCATACAAGGCAAATAAGGTGGATTACACTACACCTATTAAAACCAAGCATGGGATGACTTAACCAACAAAAATTAGAGTTATATTATGGCAAGATACCAAAAACACATTGAAATGATGGCTCGCAAGCTAAGGCATGAAGGCATACGCAATGACCTATTCTTAAGGCATAAAGGACCAACCCTCCAACGCATTGAATAAGTGAAAGATGCAAGTGTATGGCCATGAAACATGCACTGAAACAACATAACAAATGATTCCAAATCATTCAAATAGGCCAAGCAATGCATGTTAGTGGACTCGATACACAAAGCTAACAAGCTAGAATGCACTATAGCTATACAAAGCATGGCATGCATGGCAAAAACAACCAAAATTAGAGCTAGAGCATGCTAAAACATGGACAAAAGCTTCTTGAAGTTAAGCCAAAAGCATGCTAGAATGACATGTCAAAGCATGAGACACATTAGGCTAATTCATGAAATTGCACTACAAGTGCATGGAGCATGCATGGGGCTATCAAACCAAACCCTAATAGAGGTATGATATGGCATAATACCACCAAAAACATGCTGAGATGGACTCAAATCGAGTTAGAATGACATGCTACTTCATGAAGCATACAAGACTAGTTTTTGACGATTACACTACAAGTGTACAAGGCATGCAAGGGGTGACCAAACCAAACCAAAACAGTGGTATGACATGCTGAAATAACCCCAAATACATGCTAAGAACAGGCCAACACAAGCTTAACAAACATGCTCAAACATGAAGCATATGAAACAAGTATTCAAAATACAAGGAGAGGGGATACCCTCTCCTATTTAGGACTCCAAAACCACCTTTCCACCACTGAAAATCCTCTAGATTTCAGTGGTAGAAAGGTCATGCAAAGGCTACAACAAGAGCCTAGAGGGATGGCTCAAAACAAGGCCTAACAAGGCCTAAGAGGAGGTAGATCACCCCCAACAGAAAAGTGACCTTAAACAAACATTTAAAGCATGCAAAAACAGAACTCTTTGTAGTAGAAATTTAAGCTTAAATCAGCATGCAAATACGGCTAAAAGCTTAAGCAAAAATGGGGGGTTTAAGGGTTAGAAACTCACCCTTGAAGACCACCTTTAAAGCTGCAACTCCAGCAGGTTTTTCAAGCTCAAAGCAACCCAAGAACACCCAAACCAGCTCCTAAGCACCTCAGCAACAAAAGGATGGTGTTTGAGTGTGTGTTTGTGTGCAAAAGTAAGATAAAATGACACTTTAAGGCACAAAACAAGAGCAAAAGAGAGATATAGATACAAGTGTGCATGTATATCTCAAACCACAAATTTCTTAACCTGGAGGAGGAAGGAGGAGCCTCCCTCTTATAGAGAACAAAAGGTAAAGCTTCTTCAAGAAGTTGAGGCTCAAGGCCATCCCTCCATACATATGGAGGATGGTTCTAGTGCTCTCCAGCTATGCCGGCTGGCCAAAAATATCTCCAAAAAGGTGACAAAAAGCAGCTGACCACTTGAAGTGGTCGGCCAGCTACTTTAAGTGGACGGCCGACCACTTTAAGTGGTCTCCCATAACAAAAACTGGTCAACCAGGGGTAGGAGAAGTCTATACACTGAAAACAAGCAAGTGGTGTGGTGGCCGACCAGAAAAGGTGGCCCAAAGACCAAGAAAGCCAGTTATCCGACCAAAAAACTGGCTAGCAGGAGAAAAAGTGGTCTCCAAGGGGAAAAAATGATCTCCCATCCTTGTACCACCTTCCAAACAAGGAAAACAAGGTTTGTACCAAAAAAAAACCAAAATGGATGCAAGATGAGAGATCGGGAGGCAAAGCACGCGGCCGAAAGCCTCGAAAACTAGTCTATTGGCATCAAAAGTGGTATACGACCACAAAATTGGTCTCCCGGACCACAGTGTTCCTCTAGGTAGAGGCAACAAGGCATGGTTCAAAAATCACGCCGAACGGAGAACGTTAAGCGGTTCTGAGACAAGGCGCGCGACCGAAGGCTCCAAAAACCGGAAACTAGTTTCCAAACGGGAAAAGTGGCCTACGACCACAAAAAGTGGTCTACGACCACAAAGAGATGGTCTACAAGACCTCTCCCTCCCTCCGGGAAGAGAAAACAAGATTCGGTCCACAAACCGAGCCAAAGCACAAAGAGTTCAGAGGCCCGGAGGCAAGGCTTTCAGCTAAAAACTCTGAAACCTCAGAACGAGCACGACATGCACAATCACCAAGCCCTCAATTGATGACGTCTGAGTCTTAAGATCAGTCAAAAATAGGGTGTCTACAGTTGCCCCTCTTTGACAGAACTCAGAAGTCATAAGTGAAGGGAGTGAATGTCAAAGCCCAGAGACGACCCATTTTTTACGAGGCCGAAGACTTAGACACACAGGCAAGATAACAAAGAGATGCGCCCGCAGGCTGGGGTAAGATGCAAAAGACATGCACAAAGCTGAACATAACTTATGATCATGCAAAGAAAACTGTAATGAAGCAGTTATACACAATAAATGCAACAGTTTAAGCAAGTGAATTCAAACAAAACTACATCACATGCAGAAAGAATGTAAGAGAATTATACAATTCTCGCTACGTCTCATGCGGAGAACATACAATACCGTCTGGTGCGTCTGGTCGCGCCAGCTTCAAATAAACCTTACATACAATATCATCTGGTCGCACCAGCCTTAAATGAACTGTACATACAATATCGTGTCTGCAAAAGAAAGAAACTTAACAGGTACAATATAGTTAGTAACACATGTTCAACGTTATATCAAACGTGGACACATATGATGCTGATGGAAAAGTGCATAGCAATGCAAGTGAAATGTGCGTGACGACGCAAGCAAAGTGTGGGTGCATGACAATGCTAGTGAAACGTGCATAACAATGCAAGCAGTGTGAATAACAATGCAGGCGAGACGACTGTGACAACGCGCGTAAAGAGTGCATGACAATGTAGGTAGAAGGGGTGCATGACAATACAACCTAAGTATGACGTATAACAGTGCGAAAAGGGGTGCATGACAATGCAACCTAAGTGTGACGCATAACAATGCGGAAAGAGGTGCATGACAATGCAACCTAAGTGTGAAGCATAACAATGCGGTAAGGGGTGCATTACAATGCAACCTAAGTGTGACGCATAACAATGCAGAAAGGGGTGCATGACAATGCAATGCATTAACAAGTGCAAATAAGGTGCGCAAGATAGCGCGATAAAATGCAAGCCAATGCAAGTAAGGTGTACCAAGTAGTGCAATGCGCAAAACAGTGCACAAGAAAGTGCGAATGCACAAAACAGTGCGATGCGCTAAACAGCGCGATAAATTGCATGCACAATACAAGTAAGGTGCACAAAACAGTGCGATGCGCTAAATAGCGCGATGAAATGCATGCACAATGCAAGTAAGGTGCACAAAACAGTGTGATGCGCAAAATAGCGTGATAAAATGCATGTACAATGCAAGTAAGGTGCACAAAATAGTGCGATGAAATGCAGATAGTACAGCAGATGCAGAGGGTGACAAACTCCAACCATGCTGGAATCACGAGGGGAGGAAAAATAACAAATTAAGCGCGTACACAACGCAACCTGAGACAAATTCCAAACACACTAGAAAATGTGTGAGGAAGGGGACACTCAAACCACGCTGAAATCGTGAGAGGAGGTCCGAAAACAAACCGCCCAAGCGCGTACACGACGCAACCTGAGATAAATTCCAAACACGCTGAAATCGTGTGAGGAAAAGGGACACTCAAACCACGCTGAAACCGTGAGAGGAGGTCCAAAAACAACCGCCTAAGTGCGTGCACGACGCAACCTGAGATAAATTCCAAACACGCTGAAATCGTGTGAGGAAAAGGGACACTCAAACCACGCTGAAACCGTGAGAGGAGGTCTAAAAACAACCGCCCAAGCGCGTACACAACGCAACCTGAGATAAATTCCAAATACGCTAAAATCGTGTGAGGAAAAGGGACACTCAAACCACGCTGAAACCGTGAGGGGAGGTCCAAAAATAACCGCCCAAGCGCATACATGACGTAACCTGAGATAAATTCCAAACACGCTGAAATCGTGTGAGGAAAAGGGACACTCAAACCACGCTGAAACCGTGAGAGGAGGTCCAAAAACAACTGCCCAAGCGCGTACACGACGCAACCTGAGATAAATTCCAAACACGCTGAAAAATGTGTGAGGATGGGAACACTCAAACCACGCTGAAATCGTGAGAGGAGGTCCAAAAACAACCGCCCAAGTGCGTGCACGACGCAACCTGAGATAAATTCCAAACACACTGAAAAACGTGTGAGGAAGGGGATACTAAAACCACGTTCAAATCGTGAGAGGAGGTTCAAAAACAACCGCCCAAGTGCGTGCATGATCATGCAAAGAAAACTGTAATGAAGCAGTTATACACAATAAATGCAACAGTTTAAGCAAGCGAATTCAAACCAAACTACATCACACGCAGAAAGGATGTAAGAGAATTATACAATTCTTGTTATGTCTCACGCGGAGAACATACAATACCGTCTGGTGCGTCTGGTCATGCCAGCTTCAAATGAACCGTACATACAATATCGTCTGGTCGCACCAGCCTCAAATGAACTGTACATACAATATCGTGTCTGCAAAAGAAAGAAACTTAACAGGTACAATATAGTTAGCAACACATGTTCAACGCTATATCAAACGTGGACACATATGATGCTGATGGAAAAGTGCATAGCAATGCAAGTGAAACGTGCGTGACGACGCAAGCAAAGTGTGGGTGCATGACAATGCTAGTGAAACGTGCATAACAATGCAAGTAGTGTGCATAACAATGCAGGCGAGGATCATCCAATCAACAATGCTTAGACTATGACGGTACAAGGTGACAAGATGATTAATTAGTCGTCTTAGTATATAGCTCAAAAAAGGAAAAAGAAATGAACAATCACATTTTCAAAATTTCTCATGGTAGTTGGAGAGATATGAGGTGAAGATGTGATTGTTCTTGATAGATACTAGGTCTTGTCTTGTTCTTGTGAGTATTGTTGATTCATCAGGAGGTCCAAACGTGCTCTTGTCAGCAAACTAATTATATGTGGTTGGGAATATTTCTCTTATTACAATAATTGCTAGATAAACAAGTTCATGCTTGAATATGTGAATTTCTTTTCTGTGAAACAATTTTCGAAACATTTGCTTTTCTTTTGAGATCTAACTCTTGAATAGAATGCTAAATTATGTGATGCAACCGTCTTGTTCACACTTCTATTATTGCTCAATGACACAGGCAAGAGATGTTTTTCATTTTTGTTGGAGAAGGGGTTTAAAGAGATGATTTTATGATAAATAGAACGCACATTATTTGGAACATGTGATCTAAAAGGGTTTGCTTTACTTTGTTGATCACAGGACTTCAACATTTGCACAAGCTACTTAGCTAAGGAGAAGGACCTTGCAAAAAGTACGTAAATTTTTTAGCATGTTATTTTTACCACGCTCTCTATTGGAAGCATTTATTTGTAGTTTTTTAGGATTCATGCTCATAAGGGATCTAAAAGGGACTTTTTCGTGTTGACTATCAGGTTACTCAGCACACAACCCTCCTTTGCATCCAAGGTTGGAACCACCTATGTAAAAGATAAAACACTAAGCAGAAGAGGATGTATAGATGGATGTGTGTGGTAAGACCAAAAAAGATAGAATTAGAGACGAACATATTCATGAAATGGTAGAAGTAGCACCAATTAAAGATATGTTGAGAGAATAGTTTGATCATGTACAACAAAAACTTGTAGATGCAAAGAGGTGATATGATCACCGTAAATGGCAATGTGCGGGGGAGGAAAAGACTTAAATTGACATGGAATGCTATAATAAAGAAAGATATGATTTTTTATTTTATTTAATTGAGCATATAGCGTTTGACGGAACAAGATGGTGAAAAGAATTTATGTGACTGACCCCACTTGATTGTGACACAAGACTTAGTTTGGTTTGATTTTTATTTTTCTTTAGCCTTGTGTAGGTTTGAGTCTCTAAATTCGACTTCTCTAAAAAGTAGGGGTCAGAATACTTACCTATTACCTTCTTGTGAATGGGAGCTGCGCTATTTTCCCCTAACTTTGTAGTGCAGATCTGAATCATGGAAATCAGCCTCTCCACCAAAAAAAAAAAAAAGAAAAAAAAAGGGACCATTTCTCTCAGACCCTATTGCAAGCAGGAGCCTTGCGCCCTAGGTATGGTCAAAGGAGTTGCCATAGTGGTTATGGAATTTTCTTGCGGTGATCTTTTAGGGTATATTACTCAAGGAATGGGCCCAGTTTGAAATTGGTGACAATGAGATAGCCTTCATGAATGAGGTTCAATATTGATGAAGGGGCTGGTCTCTGATTGGGCTCTATCAGCCAGGTTTCTCTTTGCAAATGTATGAAGCTGGTCTATCAGGATCTATAAGCAAGAGGACAATTTTCAAATGAAATGTTCAGTGGGAGCCCATTGTGATCAGATAAAGGTCCTTATTTGTTGAGAGGAGGAAGGGTAAGTGGAGCAGCATGATTTAAGGTAGTGATTGTTTTTTGCAAACTGAGAGCATGTTAGAAGGAAGACAGTGGCTTGCAGCAAGAGGCAGAAGTGATGGAAAATGTTGACACGGGGAGAGCTCTGTGATGGACGATTGCTTGCAAATAACAGGTGAGTTTCTGAGATGAGAGAGATACTTTATTAAAAAAAAAGAGTTGGTGAGAGATAAGCATGTGATGGGAGCAACTGGTGTTGTATTAACAAACAGTGGTAGCAAAGTGGATTGATTGTGATTTTTTTGGTCACCTCTGGTTCCTTTGTTTTCTTTTGTTTTTTCTTTGAAGGAGATAATACATATGCTGAGAATCAAAATGTTTAGTTGCTTTTCAAGAGTTTCTCAGCTTGTCAACATATTGCCTTAAAATTTGAATCCTTGGTTCCTTACCATGTGCTCTTATTGGTTGATTCTTACTTTTATTTATCTAAAATGCCAATTATTTTTTATTAGCTTTAAAGAGAGGCTACCAAAAGAGACGTGGTACATATTTATGCTTCAAATGGTTAAGCTTTGCATGCCAAGTCTAAGTCATTAGCCTTTTTGTCAGAGTTGCATTATCTTTCTGTAGTTTTCTTCTTGTTGTAATTTGTATGTCCTGCTAGTTCACTGTTGTTTTTTCAATTTGGATGTATTGTATGGATGGAATCTAACAGCTTTAACTAACTTGCAGTTCAAGAATTGCACAGCAAGGAGGTGAAATCGTCATATGATTCATATTTGAAAGGTCTCACAATATTAAAGGTGATCTTGGGAACAGTTTGATGCTTAAAATATTTACAAGTTTCCCTGAACAAAGTGCTGAAGTGTTTAGTTGCATGGTTACCCAACAGGTTTTTACATATTTTTTTGCTGATTTGGTGGTTTTGGGGAGTCCCTGTGGCTTTCATGTATAACAAACTTGTGGAGCCCTTTGGTAATGCCTCCTTAACATTAATATCCCATTTCATATTTATGAATGCTCTGTTTTCCAGTTTATCGTTGATGTCTTATACTTTCTATTACCCTCTGTTTTTTTAGACATAAAACATTTTCTGAAAAATGTTTTTTTTTCTTTGTATTTTTTGGCGTTTGGTAGAAACAGAAAATGTTTTCCATGGTCAAGAGCTGGGCAATAATAGCTTCTCCGCGTCCCAAAGTGTCCACTTTTAAATGGTGAAAAACTAATGCCACCACACTATTACCACCATCGCCATCACCACCACCACGGCCACTGGCTTCTACCTCTACTCCTCCACCACCACCAATACAACCATTAGTACATTAGTTTTAACGATGCAACCAAACATACGAAAACGCTTTAGAAAACATTTTCTGTGGAAAATATTTTTTGCCTAAACAAATAGAGCGTTAATGTTTAGTATAGTTTCTATTGTTGTGATGCTGCACTTTTTACTCGAATTGACAACAACAAAAAAAAAATTATATATATTTTTTATAGATAGCACACTACAAAGCTACACCAATTAGCTGGCATGATTATTTTTCCATTACTTGAAGAAACAGAAATGCTTGAAAGGTTACTGTTGTGTCTTGATTAAGTACAATTCTTCTTTTGCAGGGAAGGTGCTATCTTGAAGAGCATGGAGTCCTTTGAATGATAATGTTATGGTAAACGAAATATTCACCATTTTCAAACCGTTTTATTTTATTTTTGTGTTGTCATTAGAGAAATGTTCCATTAAATTCTCTTCAGTTATAAACAATCTTGTCGTTTCTTACCATTTCCACGCTTGTCCACTTTGGCCTTTTACTGTTTCTTTTAACATCCTAATATGGATCAAATCATTTGCACATGGCCACAACTAGGGATGGCCACGGGGTAGGGGCTTTTCCCTAATTAAGCTAAAATACCAAGTTATTTCTCAAATTTGGTCTAATTTTGACGGATTTTCCAAAATAAGCTGAAACGTGATTAGAAACCACGCTTTCACTGTTTTTGTAATCTAACCGCATAAAATTTGTAAAATCGTAAATTAAAAAAGCGTAATTACAAATCACATTTTTAAGGAAATTTGATTTATAAATAAAGCGTTGTTTTTAACCACGCTTTTTAAATATATATATATATATATATTTTCCCAGAAAACGTGGATTTTAACCATGCTTTCTTAATCAAGCTGTGTTGTAACCACGCTTTCAATAATAGACCAAACAACTTCACGCACTCGCAAACACACACACTCTCTCTCTCTCTCTCTCTCACACACACACACACACACACACACACACACACACAAACCACTCACACTCACACTCACATCAAATATATATAATTTTTAATATATATAAATAATTATAAAATTGAAACCAATATTAAATATATATAATAATAAATTATAATAGAAAATAATAATCAACTATATAAAATGATCACTTATTTATTTTAATTCTTAATTTTTTTTTATTTTAAGGTTCAAGATTTAGGGTTTAATTCGTAATTTTTTTTTTTTTGTTTGGTAACCATTCCGTTTTCAGTTTATATTTACAAAATTTTTAAAAACTGTAATAAAAACTTGTTAAATAATTTTTTTTTAGTTTATAAATGGTTGTCTCAGTTTATAAATTTGAGGAAAAAACGTTGACTCAAAAAATGAGTTTACGTTTTCAGCTTTCAATTTTTTTTTCAAATAAATTTTTTTTCAATTATTTTTTTAATTAATTTTTTTTTTCATTTTTTTTCAAATAATTTTTTTTCAAATATGTTTTTTTTCAATTAATTTTTTTTTCAATTATAATATGTGTGATCCCATTGTCATAAATAATAAATATAAATATAAATATAAATATTTTAGGCTTGAACAAACATATTTTTTAGTTTATATTTTTAAATATTTTGTTCAAACCAAACGCGTTTGTAATTTATGTTTTTCTAAAAATAAACAAAAATTAGTTTATAAAATTTTTATAAACATAAACAAAAAACGTAAACGTTACCAAACGCTACCTCAGCGTTTAGGGATAATTTTTTTTTTTTTTAGGGTTTAGGGTTTAATTCTTAAAATTTATTTATTTTTATTTTAGGGTTTAGAATTTATAGTTTAATTCTTAAAATTTATTTTTTTTATAAATCCAAAACCCTAAATCCAAAACCCTAAAATAAAAATAAATAAATTTTAAGAATTAAACCCTAAACCCTAAAATAAAATTAAAAAAAATTTATCTCTAAACACTAAAATAAAAAAAAAATTAAGAATTAAAATAAAAAAGTAATCATTTTATACAGTTGATTATTATTTGCTATTATAAATTATTATTATATATATTTAATATTGGTCTCAATTTTATAAAATAAAATTTATATATATTAAAAATTATATATGTTTGATGGGAGTGGGAGTGGGAGTGTGTGTGTGAGTGATGTGTGTGTGCGTCAGAGAGAGAGAGAGAGAGAGAGAGGTTAGAAATCACGTTTTTTGGAGAAAAAAAAAATTTATTTAAAAGCGTGATTAGAAACAACACTTTATTTATAAATCAATTTTTTTTAAAAACGTGGTTTGTAACCACGCTTTTACGATTTTACAAATTGTAACGCCCTAAAAAATAAACCCATCATAGCATACATTCACGATAAATAAAAGAGTTTTCATATTACAATCATCAGAATATTCTTACAATAGGTATTACATGTTGACAATAAAAGTAAACGCCCTATAGGCTTACAACTTTCCAAGTCAACACTTGGTTACAAAAAGAGAGTACTAACTCTACACAAATAAGCCATTGGCTTAATATACATGTAATACAACAAAAACAACAAAAAGAGTTTACAGCCTCAAGCCTCCCAAGCTACGTCCTTGGAGATGACAAAACACCTGTACCTAAAAATAATGTCCCATATAGGGTGAGCCAACTCCCAGTAGAGATATGCTAAACATAATATGAGCAATAATTAAAACATTAGCACTTGATAAATGTTTAACTCATATAAACCAATATACAGTACAATCCAATTCCATAATCCTTAACTTAACAAAACCCAACTTATAAACATGGCTCAGAACCTGACCAAACAACTTAAGTGAGACTACATCTCATGCCAACAATACTTCAAACTGCCATTTTACGGAAATTGTGTCCGCGAGATTCGGCACCCATGTGTTTTTATTCTCTTATGGCCATTTTACGGATATTTCATCCGCGGGACTCGGTACCCATGAATAGATATTTTCGGATTGCCATTTTACAGATATTGCGTCCGCGGGATTCGGCACCCATGTGTTTTTATTTTCAAATGGCCATTTTACGGAAATTTCATCCGCGGGATTCGGCACCCATGTGTTTTTATTTTCAAACGGAAATTTCATCCGCAGGATTCGGCACCCATGTATTCAAATACACAACTTGATTAGTTTCAATTCACCTAATCATCATGCAATGTCTACAACAATCAAGACTATCATCCACCGATAGCCCAAAGCAGTTATTTCTAAACAGATAATAAATGCCTCAACAGATAAATAATTGACATTTTCAAAAGTGAGC
The DNA here is from genome assembly GCF_055761805.1 of Camellia sinensis. Classification (NCBI taxonomy): domain Eukaryota; kingdom Viridiplantae; phylum Streptophyta; class Magnoliopsida; order Ericales; family Theaceae; genus Camellia; species Camellia sinensis. The sequence goes on from NC_138964.1 coordinate 185,673,302, forward strand.
GATTAATAAATCCAACTCCACCATTCTATCCCATAATGAACCAATTTCATTATTCCCAACTCAATTTCATAATTCCATAACAAATGTCATTAATTACACAAGTGACTCAAATATACCCAAATATGGCATTTTTCCCTTTAAGCTCAATATTGACCCAAAGGTCCAAATATTATCAACAACACCAATAATCTCATTTCTAGACCAAAATACACATGTATAGGCTCAAAATACAAAACCCCTCTTTCTATATTTTGAAACCCTAACACCCAAAATCACCCAACATCAACATTATATCAAAATGACTAAAAATTTATGTCAAAGACCATAAGAGTGAGTAGTTATCCCTACCTCAAATTCGGAACTCAAAGGAAGAAGACTAAGAAAACTCGAAGTGCTCCAAATCAAGAAATTTTCGGATCAAAGTGAAGCCCACGTCAAGCATAACACTTTTTACAAAGGGACAAAGGTGGGAGATCACTCTAACTAGATCAATACCTAGAGAGAAGTTGGGTTTTAGAGAGAGGTGCTTTCCAATGGAGGTTTTGAAAAAGTAAGAGAGAGAAAGGAAATCAAAAAGTGATCCAAAAAGGTGAAACTCGGACTGATATACAAGTCGCCCCGCTCGAGCGTGGGAATCCCCGCTCGAGCGTCAGACACAGACTCACTCTCGAGCGTCAAAACTCCCGCTCGAGCGTCGGATGCACACTTACAGAAGTTTTGCAGGCGATGGTCCCTGCTCGAGCATCAAACTCCCACGCTCGAGCGGAGGAACAAAAACAACGGTTCACGCTCGAGCGTCAAAAATCCCGCTCGAGCGTACTAAGACCTACGGAGAAAATACTGGGAGATGAAAATTTACGCTTGAGCGTCAAAACGCTCACTCGAGCGGAGAAGCAACAACAAAGGGCCCGCTCGAGCGTGAAGGCCAAATTCTGGGCATCAACTTTTGGTTTCAAAACACAACCAACCTGTTTCAAACCTGCCCAACACAACCCAAGACTCAAATACGAAGAGTAAAGGATGGAAATGAGAATGAGACAACAACACATCCATGGAACCGAGTCCGGAATACAATAAATAAAGAGAAGAAAAACCAAGATCGCTATAACCTCCCCCCTTTAAGGAATTTCGTCCCCCGAAATTAAGTACAAGTTTTCAAAAACATGTTTTTCTCAATTCTCAACAGTATTACAACTCAACATTCATCAACTTGACCCAATACCGGTCATCCCATCTCTTTTCCAGAGGCAAAATCCAACATAATCTCCAACATGCATTATCAACATGCATCACAAAATAAATTCAATGCCACTATTACATTTGCATTTCTAAAATAGAGTTAACATATGCAATGTTTAAAATGAACTTCCATCACAAGGCAAGTTCCACAATATTTCCATAAACCAAAACATTCACAATGTTTTACAACTTAAGGCATATTTAATGCTCTTAAAGTTTATCAATATTACAAAAATCCGAATACATGATTATGTATTAACAAACAAGTCCGGATATTTCTCGCGGACCTCCAACTCACGTTCCCAAGTGGCTTCCTCCACTCCGTGATGTTTCCACAAAACTTTTACCAAGGGAATGGTCTTGCCTCGCAAGACTTGATCCCGCCTATCCAAGACCCGAACCGGCCTCTCCTCATATGAGGCATCCTCATCAACCTCTAAGTCGGTTCAATCCAGTACATGCGATGGATCCAGCTCGTACTTCCGAAGCATACTAACATGAAATACGTCATGCACTCTGTACAACTGCGGCGGCAAAGCTAAACGGTAAGCAACCTCCCCAATCCTCTCAAGGATCTCAAAGGGACCAATAAATCGAGGGGACAACTTCCCACTCTTCCCAAACCTCATCAAACCCCGCCTAGGTGATATTTTCAGAAATACATGATTATCCGCCTCAAATGCCAAAGGCCTCCTCCTATGGTCGGCATAACTCTTTTGGCGACTCTGGGCTGTAACAAGCCTCTTACGGATAAGCTCAACTTTCTCCATCGTTTCCCTCACCAATTCCGGGCCAAACAAAGGTGCATCACCCACCTCAGCCCAACATACTGGAGACCTACACGGTTGGCCATACAAGGCCTCAAACGGTGCCATACCAATACTGGATTGAAAACTGTTGTTGTAGGCAAACTCTACCAAGGGCAAGTGCCTCTTCCACGACCCACTAAAGTCAAGGACACAACCTCGAAGCATATCCTCAAGGATTTGAATAGTATGCTCGGACTGCCCGTCAGTCTAAGGATGATAAGCCGTGCTAAAGGTCAATCTAGTGCCCATGGCACCCTGCAAACTCTGTCACAACCTAGCAGTAAAACGTGGATCTCTATCTGAGACGATCGACACTGGGACCCCGCGCAACCTCACTATGTCTCAAATATACAAGTCGGCAAGATGATCTATCGAATCTCTCACGCGCATAGGAATGAAGTGCGTCAACTTAGTCAACCGGTCTACAACCACCCAAATAGCATCACTACCCCGCTGAGTCCTCGGAAGACCTACAACAAAGTCCATAGTGACATGCTCCCACTTTCACTCGGCAATAGGCAAGGGTTGCAACAAACCCGCTGGCCTCTGATGTTCGGCCTTCACTTGCTGACAAGTAAGGCACTTAGACACAAACACAGCCACATCCTTCTTCATACCCCGCCACCAAAACTGGCGACCCAGATCACGATACATCTTGGTGCCTCCCGGATGTACCGCAAGGCGTGAATGGTGAAACTCTCGGAGTACTTCCTCTCGGCAAGACTCTGACACACATAAACGGTCTCGGTATCTCACACTCAGGTCGGGATACACAGACAAACCCTTCTCAGCCTTCCTGTTAGAGATCTTCTCTCGGAGGGATTCTATCTCAAGGTCACCTCCCTGTGCCTCTAACACTCGAGTCACAAGTGTAGGCTGCGCAACAACAGAAAACAAGGTCGCAGCCTCAACGGATTCGCCTAGAAGCAAATCAAACTCGCCAAGTGCACCCAACATCTCCCACTCCCGGATGGCTATACAAGCTACATCGCTAATGGATTTTCTACTAAGGGCATTGGCCACAACATTGGCCTTTCCCAGGTGATAGTGCAACTCGAAGTCATAGTCCTCAATGAACTCCATCCACCTCCTCTGCCTCAAATTCAAGTCTCTCTGCGTAAACAGGTCCTTCAAACTCTTATGATCCGAGAATACCTCGAATCTCTCACCATAAAGGTAGTGCCTCTAAATCTTTAAGGCAAAGATCACGGCTGCTAACTCTAGGTCATGTGTAGAGTAATTCTTCTCGTGTATTTTCAATTAACGTGAGCCATAGGCAACCACTTTCCCCTCTTGCATCAACACACAACCCAAACCCTGCCGTGAGGCATCACAATAAACCGCATAACCCAAACCCCTCTCAGGAATAATCAAAACAGAGGCGGTGGTCAATCTAACTTTCAACTCTTGGAACGGCTTTTCACAAGTCTCATTCCATACAAACTTAACTCCTTTCCGCGTCAATCTAGTCAACGATGAAGCTAGCCTGGATAAATCCTTCACAAACCGGTGGTAATACCCAACTAATCCCAGAAAACTGCGGATCTCAAAAACACTCTTAGGCTGTGCCCAATCTTGTACTGCCTCAATCTTGGATGTATCAACAGACATCCCTTCTCCGGAGACTACATGGCCTAAGAACTTGACCTCTTCTAGCCAGAACTCACACTTCCCAAACTTGGCATACAGCCTATGGGCTCTAAGCAACTCAAGCACCACTCTCAAGTGTTCCTCGTGTTCCTCCTCTGAAGGCGAATAAATCAAAATGTTGTCCACGAAAATGACTACAAAACGATCTAAGAATTCCCAGAATATCTGATTCATCAAATCCATAAACATTGTCGGTGCATTGGTGAGCTCAAATGGCATCACCAAAAACTCATAGTGGCCATATCGCGTACGGAATGCCGTCTTCGGAATATCCTCCTCCCTGACCCTCAACTGATGGTAACCCGATCTCAAGTCTATCTTAGAGAAACAACAGGACCCTTTCAACTGGTCAAACAAATTATCTATGCAGGGCATAGGGTACTTGTTCTTAATCGTAGCCTGATTCAACTTCCGGTAGTCGATACAAAGTCTTAAGGCACCATCTTTCTTTTTAGCAAAGAAGGCCGGTGCTCCCCACGACGAAACGCTAGGGCGAACAAAGCCCTTATCCAACAACTCCTGAAGTTGAATCTTCAACTCACTCAACTTAGCTGGGGCAAAATGATAAGGTGTCATGGAAATTGGTGCCGTACCAGGCACTAAATCAATAGAGAACTCTATCTCTCGATGCGGTGGCAAACTAACAAGATCCTCGGGAAAAACATCCGAATACTCGCAAACCACTCTCGGCAACTCAACCTCGGTCTCATCACACTCACTACTCAAAAGGCTAGCGAGAAGACCACTAAGCTCACTCCGCCCTCGTGGATCATACACCGGTGGCAACACACTACTAACCCGATCCCCCAAGAAATGGAAACAATCCCCACTCACGGTACATACAGTGACCCTCTGGCGGTAACAATCAATAGCTGCCCGGTATGATGATAACCAATCCATACCCAAAATCACATCGAAGCCCGACATGGGCATAACTACAAAAGGAAATGGAAGGTGGCGGTCGGCGACCTCTATGTCAGAACCTCTACATCCGTGTTTCAAAATCAATTCGCCCCTAACAGGCGATACTACACATATAGGAGATGCTAACTGTGCCAACTCCAACCCCAAAACAGATGCAAATGCAGCAGATATAAATGAATGAGATGCACCCGTATTAATCAACACATTGGCAACCAAGTTGCAAAACAAAAAGGTACCTCTCACAGCAGATAGAGCCGGTACTAGATCCTGTGTGGTAACAGCATACACACGCCCTGTAGGCCCCTGATCTACCTGCTCACCTCTCGGAGCAAAAGACTGGTGTATAGACTGAGACGATGAAGCCCCTTGATTGGCCCTTGAGGCCTGAACAGACTGTGCTGGCTGCGAACTCTGCGTCTGTCTCAAACCAGACGCACTGGGTGTACCACCCAACTGTGGGCAGAACCTCTTCAAGTGCCCTACCTTACCACGCTGGTAACAAGAGGACGACCGGCCTCTACCCTGACTCTGGCTCTGAGGTCGAGCCGAAGATGAAGCTGCTCCCTGACTTCCTCCCCTCTGTGGGCAAGCTAGAGACTTGTGGCCCAGCTGACCACACTTGAAACAAGTAAAGTCTCCCTGGCTGCCTCTTCTAGAACCCGAACCCAGTACTGGAAAGGTAGATCTCGCTAAAGCACTCTGGGACTGCTGAGGGTTAGAACCCCTTTGCCTCCTACCATCCCCCTAGCCCTCCTGACTCCTTTTGGAGCCCCTCATCCTCTTCTCCTCCTCCATCATAGACTCCATATGGGTCGCGGCATCCACAAGACGCCCATACTCCCAGATCATGGATCCCTCAACCCTCATCTTGAGGTCATGCCTCAACTTCCTCTCAAACTCAATACAACGGTGTTCCTCAGACGCCACGAGCTCAGGTGCGAACCTGGACAAACTGGTAAAGGCGGCCTCAAACTCGGCCACTGACAAACCTAGCTGCTTGAGCTGGCAGAACTGGTCCCTCAGCTTCTTCTTGACAGTTGGGGCTAAGTACTTCTCCTGGAAAGCATCTACAAAAGCCTCCCAAGTGCCACCAATACGACCTCTCGTGAACTTTCACCATTGACCTGCATCCCCCTTAAGCTGGAAAGATGCCAAGGTCACCTTTAATACCCCGTCTTCGATGCCAATCATCTTAAATGTCTTGGTCATCTGCTCCAACCACTCATCAGCCTTAAGTGGCTCCTTTGAATCCCCAACAAACTCATCCGAATTAGACCGGAAGAACTCCCTCTTCTGAAAGGAAGGCCCTGCATCAATAACTTAGGCCTGAACCTGGGCCTGAACTGGATTCTCAGCTCTGAGAATGCCCATGGATTCCCTTAAAGCATCTGTTATCCCACAGGCTAAGGCGCCCATAGCTTGCTGACCTGCTGGCTCGACCACATTGGCCTGACCAACACCCTCTTGCTGCGCCAGAATATCATTCGGTATAGGCATTTCCTACCTCCTAGGCCTGCCTCGCCTACCACCACGTCCTCGTCCTGAGATCCTAATAAAGGTAATGAAGAACATTAGCACATTCACAAATGTGCCGAAGCTATAACACTCGTGTCCTAATGCAATGGACAACTGTAATTCACTCCACGTAAGCACATAATCACATAAGCACCTACGAATTTCATTTCCGAATAATGATAGTCCCGAGGCGTTACTAGAGTTCCGGTTAGAAACAGCATTGATCAAGTGCTTTTCCAACAAGACTCATAGGAACCCAAGGATCCAATCAACATCCTAAAAACTAAATCCCATACCCAAATAGTCACATAAACATGTTATCACATAAGCATATAACACTACCTCTAAGTCTTTAACAAGCGAGACAAACCCATTGTGGTACTAACCACTTCCCGCGAACCCAAAGTATTCGAACCTGGTACGCTTTGATACCAAGTTGTAACGCCCTAAAAAATAAACCCATCATAGCATACATTCACGATAAATAAAAGAGTTTTCATATTACAATCATCAGAATATTCTTACAATAGGTATTACATGTTGAAATAAAAGTAAACGCCCTATAGGCTTACAACTTTCCAAGTCAACACTTGGTTACAAAAAGAGAGTACTAACTCTACACAAATAAGCCCTTGGCTTGATATACATGTAATACAACAAAAACAACAAAAAGAGTTTACAGCCTCAAGCCTCCCAAGCTACGTCCTTGGAGGTGGCATAACACATGTACCTGAAAATGATGTCCCATATAAGGTGAGCCAACGCCCAGTAGAGATATGCTAAACATAATATGAGCAATAACTAAAACATTAGCACTTGATAAATGTTTAACTCATATAAACCAACAAACAGTACAATCCAATTCCATAATCCTTAACTTAATAAAACCCAACTTATAAGCATGGCTCAGAACCTAACCAAACAACTTAAGTGAGACTACATCTCATGCCAACAATACTTCAAACTGCCATTTTATGGAAATTGCGTCCGCGGGATTCGGCACCCATGTGTTTTTATTCTCTTATGGCCATTTTACGGATATTTCATCCGCGGGACTCAGCACCCATGTATAGATATTTTCGGATTGCCATTTTACGGATATTGCGTCCGCGGGATTCGGCATCCATGTGTTTTTATTTTCAAATGGCCATTTTACGGAAATTTCATCCGCGGGATTCGGCACCCATGTATTCAAATACACAGCTTGATTAGTTTCAATTCACCTAATCATCATGCAATGTCTACAACAATCAAGACTATCTTCCACCGATAGCCCAAAGCAGTTATTTCTAAACAGATAATAAATGCCTCAACAGATAAATAATTGACATTTTCAAAAGTGAGCAATTAATAAATCCAACTCCACCATTCTATCCCATAATGAGCCAAATTCATTATTCCCAACTCAATTTCATAATTCCATAACAAATGTCATTAATTACACTAATGACTCAAATATATCCAAATATGGCATTTTTCCCTTTAAGCTCAATATTGACCCAAAGGTCCAAATATTATCAACAACACCAATAATCTCATTTCTAGACCCAAATACACATGTATAGGCTCAAAATACAAAACCCCTCTTTCTACATTTTGAAACCCTAACACCCAAAATCACCCAACATCAACATTATATCAAAATGACTAAAAATTTATGTCAAAGACCATAAGAGTGAGTAGTTACCCCTACCTCAAATTCGGAACTCAAAGGAAGAAGATGAAGAAAACTCGAAGTGCTCCAAATCAAGAAATTTTCGGATCAAAGTGAAGCCCACGCCAAGCACAACACTTTTTACAAAGGGACAAAGGTGGGAGATCACTTTAACTAGATCAATACCTAGAGAGAAGTTGGGTTTTAGAGAGAGGTGCTTTCCAATGGAGGTTTTGAAAAAGTAAGAGAGAGAAAGGAAATCAAAAAGTGATCCAAAAAGGTGAAACTCAGACTGATATACAAGTCGCCTCACTCGAGCGTGGAAATCCCTGCTCGAGCGTCAGACACAGACTCACGCTCGAGCGTCAAAACTCCTGCTCGAGCGTCGGATGCACACTCACAGAAGTTTTGCAGGCGATGGTCCCCGCTCGAGCGTCAAACTCCCGCGCTCGAGCGGAGGAACAAAAACAAAGGTTCACGCTCGAGCGTCAAAACTCCCGCTCGAGCGTACTAAGACCTGTGGAGAAAATACTGGGAGATGGAAATTTACACTCGAGCGTCAAAACACCCGCTCGAGTGGAGAAGCAATAACAAAGGGCCCGCTCGAGCGTGAAGGCCAAATTCTGGGCATCAACTTTTGGTTTCAAAGCACAACCAACCTATTTCAAACTTGCCCAACACAACCCAAGACTTAAATACGAAGAGTAAAGGATGGAAATGAGAATGAGACAACAATACATCCACGGAACCGAGTCCGGAATACAATAAATAAAGAGAGGAAAACCCAGGATCGCTATACAAATTTTCTCCGGTTGGGTTACAAAAACGGTGAAAGCGTGGTTTCTAACCACGTTTCAGCTTATTTTTGGAAATCCGTCAAAATTAGGCCTAGTTTGGGAAATAGCTTGGTATTTTAGCTTAATTAGGGAAAAGTCCCAAACAAATAACATAAGTTAAAAGAATTAAAAATACAAAATATATATTTAATTTATAATTATATTTTTTTCTTACAATCATTAAATTGATTATAAAAAAAATCAATTAATTTTTTAAATACACCTATTTTAATCAAATTAAAATAATCAAAAATTAAATAACCAACTCAAATAACCCCCTCACCAACCAAAGCTCAGTTGTGTTGGTCCAGTAGATGGTATGGGCTTTGAAAAGTATTTTTTGAAAAGTGGAAACAAACAAGGTGATTGGTCTTCGTCATACAAAACGAATCTTCCGTGTTACACGTGTCTTGACCTTACATTTGGTGGTATTTTGGAAAGTTGGTACAAAATTAATTTTTTGACTTTTTTAGTCTATTTTATCGTTTTGTGAATAAAAAATGTGAGCAGTGATGTGATCCAAAATGAGTAAAAAGTTAAAAACTGACTTTTTATTTGTTGTCAAAGCACCCCAGATGAACCTTCCCCCTTTTATCAAACAAAAATGCTTGCAACTCGTTTTTTTTTTTTTTTTTTTTTTTTTTTTTTTAAATCTCACAATTCTTTTTAGATTTTAATCATTGATGGTGTAGGCCTCACACATGCATGAGTGAATTCCACACATATATCAATAATTGAGATTTAAGAGGGGCTGTGTGATCCCAAAAAATGAGTCTCGATCATTATTACCTATCAAATCTCATTTTAATTTTTTTAAAATTATAAAATAAATTTAAAATATTTGTTTAAAATATCAATTTTCTCTTGTAATTTTAAAAATTATAAATACACCTTTGTATTAATTTTTATTTAAGAAAATTAACCAAAATAAAATAAAATTTTTAACTACTCTTCTAAACAATAATAAAATTATTTAAATTATTAATTTAAATATATTTTTGATATCATTAAAATTATTAATTAAAATTATAATTTTTTAATAAAAAGAGTCATTTATTATTTGATTAAAAACTTGAATGAACGAGATGTAATTTTTATAACCACAATAGGCAATTTATATTTAAGACAAATCTTAGAAAGTGTATTTGTTATTACACTTACGCCTATTTTAAGAAGTCGAAGTTTTTAATCAAAAGTCACTATAAAAAGTTGACTATTTTATTTTTTTTTTATGCATCTTTTCATAAAAAAAATTAAGGTTGCATTTGGTAGAATTTTAGAATTGTGATTTGAGAATAGAGTTGTATTTTGAGTTTGTGAGTTTTGAAATTATGATTTGACTGTGAAAAATTTGTTTAATTATTAGTTTTGAAAAGAGTTTTGAATTAAGTTTAGAAAAATTAATGTGACATATGATATTTGATTCAAAAACTTACAACTCATAACTAACACACACAACCCAAAATTCTATTCAAAGCTCATGAATAATTTTAAAAAATTAGAAAAATATTTTTTATTTAATATATAAAGAATTACAGGTGCCAATTGCCAAAAAAAAAAAAAATTGCACTATTTCGATTAATCGGCTGGACATCCGGGAGGACGACTGGGTAGGCAAAATTCCAAAATTTAAATCCCGCTTGAAACGAGTTTTTAAAAGTGGTGTGGAATTAATTTTTGAACGCTCTATCCAAACAAAGGGTTCAGGAAAAGGGGTGGAATCATTTTACAAAAGCCTCTTCAAACACAATCTAAATTTTTCTTAAAAAGTCATTTCTTAAAAGGGGCATTTGGACGATAAATCTACTTTTGGATTTTCTTTGGGTAATTGTATTTTTGCACACTAATTCCCCTCAATACACACACTTAATGAACACTTTCTCAATACACACATTATAAAAATATAAATTCTCAGTACACATCTCTATATTCTAATATTACCCTCATTTTCAATTTTAAAACCCCAAGGCTATGTTTGGTTTAATTTTTGAATCAAAATTTTAAAATTTTTAAGAGAAAAATATAAATTAATTTGACGAAAATAAATACTAAGATTTTTTTTTTTTTCATGTTTAAATCTTTTTACACCTAAAAAGATGAAACTATATTGAAATAATAAATTTTTTTTTTTATTTATGTTTTAAAACATATTCTAAACCTATACCAAACAAAATCTTTTTTTCTTTTTTTTTTTTGCTTTTTTTTTTTCCATTCATCCACTCATCTTTTACTGTCATTGCCGCCACTTTCAACCCTTCATCACCACTTCTAGCTCATCCCCCCTCCATTCTAGACTGCCATAGTCAACATTGAGTGATTCATGGTGAAAGACTTGTGGGAGTGTATGGTTCATGGTCGAAAGTAATCGCAGACAGATAAGAAAAGAAGCAACGGGAGAGGATAACGGATGAGAGAGGTGGTGTTGGCGATCGAGGATGGTTGTGGCGTTTTAGAAATACGGTTTGAGTAGAAGAAGATGAGAGCATTATGATATTTTTATTCTAAGACAAAATTGTATTAATGAAAATTTTCATTAAATATGTGAACTGAGTGAAATTAATGTGTGGAAATAGAATTGCCCTTTTCCTTGCCTAAAGGTCCAAACATTATGGGATTGTTTGGGATTATCTTTTTGACTTTTTATGAAATATAGGTTGGGTATGGGTTGGGTTTGAAGTGATGTGATAGAGAAGTGATATAATTTAAATAAGATGATATGATTTAAATAAAATAATAATTTTAACTTTTTAACTTTTTTAGTTTATAACAAACAAGCCTATATCATAAGGAGAGACTATTACAAAATAATCAAACTACCATGCATATATATATATATATATATTGGAAAATGAGTTGGACCCCCTCAAGTAGGCACCCCCTTTGACCTCCTCTCTCTCTGATTGGCCAGTTTTTCTTTGTTCTTTTTCTTTTTCTTTTTTTCCTTCTCCTCCAATCACCACCCGCCATGTGTGTGTAGGGGTAGTGGGGGTGGTGATTGGAGGGGGTCTCAATCACTTCTCAAACTGCCCCCAACCTATTAAAGATCAGATCTACGTGGCACCACCACCGTCATCTGATTCATCATCATCGTCTTCCATACTAGTTCTCTAATTTGGATCTCCAGAGGACATGTAAACTTAGGTACACTATATATATGTGTGTTTATAGCGACTCTCTGGTTTCTTTAATGCTCTGATTTCTTCTCTTTTTTAGATTATGTTCATATCTCAATCTCGCCGGAAGCTTTTCTTTGATCAACAGATCTAATATTGTGTTAATTACTGATCTAATGCAGCATTTCTATCTATTTAATTTTTTATTATTATTATTTAACTTTTGATCTTTATTATTTTCACAGATTAGATTCAAGATCCAGATCCGTTGATCGGTTTCCGTCGTGAGATCCAAATCCATCTAGATTCAGATATCATAGATCTAATGTGTTATTTATTTATTTATTTATTTCTCTTGTTGATTTATGGTGTTGTTGTTGATGTGTTGTTGATGATGATGATCTGGATATTTATTATTATTGTTTTTGTTCTTCTTGTTGGTTGCAACAGATAAAAAAAAGATTTGAACAGATAACAATAACAAAATGTTATGCCACAGATAAGTGAAATATACAAGAAAACAGATAAGTGACAGATATGACAGATTTGTTAAAATATCAGTAGATAAAAAAATTAGAACAAAATTTTTTACAGATAGGAAAAGATAGGACAAGAATTTCAACAGATTAAATTTTACATGGATAAAAATATTTGTGTTTTGTTTGTGTTCGATCTGATCAATTTTTCTCCCCCATAAGAATTTTACACAGATAGGGGACTAATTGTAATTTTTTTATGTAGTGTGTTGTTTCATTAATTAGATAAAGAGAGAAACCCAAAAAATCTGAACAAATAGCGGAAAAAATTGAATAGATAAGGAAAAAAATTCAACAGATACATATAAATTTGAATAGATAGTAAAAAAAAATTGAACAGACAGTCAATGAAAGGCAACAGATAAATTAAGGGGCAAAATTAAAAATAAAATATTGTTCAAAACAAACAAAATGACTACTCACCAAATTATTTCATAAATGGTGAATTTTTCACTAACAAAAAAATATCTACTAGACCTAATGCTTTACAACCTCTTTAGATTGGATTTACCACCAATTTAGTTTTCTCAAAATAGGCCTTAAGCTATGTTTGGTTTGATTTTCATAAGCTCATTTCAGATTTTTTTTTACAAAACTAAAAATTAGTTTCGAGAATTTTTTTTAAAAAACTGAAAAACACTCATCATTTTATATAGTTTTATATTTTTTGAGGACTAAAATAATTTTAAAATATTTTTTTGATATTTATTTTTATCAAACTAATGTATATTTTTTAAAAAATAAAAATAAAAAATAGCTTTAGAAACTCAAAAAAACATTAATTTTTTTAAATTTTTTTGATCAAATTGTAATGTGATCCTTTTGTTAATTCATTGTTAAATTATTTGACAAAAATTGTCAACCCTTACATGAGAACTTTTTTTAAAAATAAAAATGTAATATTCTTCTCTTTATTATTTATTCTTTATTTTTCATAATATTTTATCTTTGTACTATATTTTTTAACTTAAGGAAAAAGCGGTTGGTAGTGGAGAGTTTAGAAATAAAATAAAAAATAAAAAATAATGTTAAAAAATATAAATAAAGTAGAAAATATAAGAAAATTATAATTTTGTCTTAAAAAATGAGGTCATTTTTGACAGTTTTCATTTTAAAATTTACAACTAAAATAATAAAATAGTCACATCGTAAATTGATTAAAAGTACCAGAGATTAATTATGACAATTGACTAATAAGTAATCAAAATACAAAGGTGTGAATTGTAATTTGCCCTTATGTAATTTAGAAAATGCAAAGATAAATAACAAGAAAATTAGATTAAGGCAACAAACAACCTATAATTTAGGTTGTTTAATTCACAAATGGTTAATTTAAGATCATGTTTGATATATGATGTTACTTGAGTAGGTTTATGAATTTGTTGAGACATAAAAGTTGGAGATGTATACAAGTTGGGAAATTCTAATATATACACTGTTGAAAATGGTGAATTATGTGCACTCCTAAGTATGCTATCATTTTTTAGTCATGACTAATTTCACTTATTTAAATATGATATTATTTTAGTTCTGTCTCATATTGTGATTGGTTATGACAATTTTTTTTTTTTTTATGTTATGAGTCGAAAAATATGAAATTATGTCATTTTCTTATTTAATTATAAGGTACATATGATACACACTTTTTACGGGTGTATACGGTAGTGTTTCCTTGCAGGTTAGTCATCTTTGTTTACTATTATGTCTGTTTGTTTTATGAAGTAGATGTCTGAACTGGATTGTTAGTGAGCTCCTCCTCAGTAATATCATGTTTATTTGCAAAATGGAGGTCCGAATTGGGAGTCTGTTTGGAATATGAAAGTCCTTGAAGGAGTGGACTAGCAGTTTGGGTGAGAAAATGATATTTAGAAATAGTCGGTTGGGATTAAAATGTAACCGACATCCAATCGTGCAGCCCAAGTGCAAATATATATTTTTTACCAAAACATTAATTGAAGTTCAAAGTCATGGTTTCTAGTGAAAAACCAATGGGCTATTTTGAAAAAACATGGTCTTTCATTATTTTATATAAAAATAATTTGACATTTTTCACACTAACAACTATCATCAAATAAATACAATTTTACTTAATGGATTTGGCTTGTCTCCAATTGAAAGTTGAACTCCGACCAGTAAGAGTCATTAAACAAAAGACTCTTACCGATAAAAGTTTATTAAAATATGGCCCAATTGAATTTACTAGTCAGAGTCTTTCGTTTAATGACTTTTATCGGTTAGAAACCTTAACTGTCTAGTCCAGTTGAAATTTCAACTAGAGACAAGCTATTCCATTACTTAATCCCTTCACTAATAATTTTATTTATCCTACCTCTGAAAACAAACAGGGCGTTAGGATTATGACATTAACACCAATAAGCTTTGTACTAATTAATTGAGATTAAATCTATGAAATTCTAATATCCTTAGCTTGATTATGTAAATTTCTACATCCTTTTGGCATGAACTTCGGTGAAATTCAACCACCAACTCCGCCAACCCTCACTGCCAGGCCACCATCTCCAATAATTCATTAAATATGTTTTTTTTATATAAAAAAAAAGTCAAAATAATTTTTAATGACAATTTTTTTTTTTTTTAAAATATAGACATAAATGACATTTAATTGAAGAGGCTGATAGTTACCTAACCACCGCTTCCTCATTTTCCTTTTTTTTTTTATTATAATTTCTTCATTTTAAAATCCTACTCAAATTTTTTTTTTTTTTTGAGAATATGAAAAGTAGTTATATTAAAATAAAGCAAACAACATACAGCAAATGAAAACAATACCCTAAAGTGCCAAACAAACAACTAAATAACAAAAAATAAAATCCGTTAAAAAAACTAGTTACGATTAAGGAAAATTACTGATTTTCTCATAAATGTGATTTGAAAAGTTAGATAAACAAGATCTGCATCAACACCTGCCGTCACCGTCGCCGTCGATGTCGTCCCCGTCTCTGCTGTCCAACTCTGCTATCGTCGATGTACTTCGAACACCGCCAAAAGTTAGAGTTAAAGAGTAAGAATACCTACAATGATATGAGAGATAAATTTCTTCTCTTTTTCATCTATTTTTGTCATAACTATTTCAAAATTTTAAAAACATAAAAGAAATACTAAAATCAAATATATATATATATATATATATAATTTTATACTGTGCTGACAATAATAGTAAACAAACACCATGTTAGGTCGAAGTATACTATATAATAAAAGTATATATGTCATCCTAAAGCCGGCCTAGTCTGAAATTGGGCTTACTTAACCATCTTAAACCCGATCCTAATAAATGTCTAAATCTTATCTGCCTACTTAACCTAATAGATATAAGTTACTAATTTTATTTTATTCCATCTTCAAGAGCTATTAAATTATTTAGACTATTTTAATAATTATTTAAATTTGAAATATTAATAAAATTCAATTGTAAGCTCCAAAAAAATGCATATATGTAATTTTTTTCTTATCTTTTATTAATTTTCAAATTTATTTTGTAAATGAATGATATAAAATTAAAATAATATTTTATAAATATACAAGTTAGGTTGGATTTTACTAAAACTGTTTATTCCAAATTTAATTTGAAAATTAAATGAAATATAAATTCTAATCCAATTCGATTCTACAAAATAAACATTTTTTTAAAATTTTAAAAATATCAAATTAAATTGGACGGAGTTGACGAACCATCGGATCATGGCAACTCCTAGTTCACGCATTACACTGACATCCAACAACATCTTAATTAGGGGCGTAAAAATGGCCCACGGCCCGTGGGAGGCCCGAGATGGGCCCGGCCCCTTTGGGCTCAGCCCAAGCCCTTGGGCTAGGGCCTGGGTCATTGTTTTGAAGCCCGGCCCGACCCATTAACCCCGCCCATTTGCCTCGGCCCATCGGCCCGCTTAAAGGCCCGCTTAAAGGTCCACTTAGGGCCCGGCCTGAACCCCAGCCTGCCTGGCCCGCCCAAGACCCATTGTATTTTTTAATGGAAAATAATAAAATTTTGGTACGAATTTTTTTTTAAAAAAAAAAAAAAAAAAAAGAGGTTAGGCTCGCCCAAGCCCGAGGCGAGGCCTAAGCCCACTGGCCCGACCCATTGGCTCACCCAAGGCCCAAATACCCATGAGCTTGGCCCTGGGCTTAATTTTTGGCTCATGGGCTGAGCCGGACCGGCCTGAATTTTGGCTAGAGCGCTCGACATGGGCTTAGCCGAGCCTGAGCCCGAGCTCGTGTGGGCCAGGTCGGGCCAAATTTACACCCCTACATTAGAGTAGGTAAAACGCTGCCTATACTAATACAACAATGTTTTCCAAACACCATAAGCTATAGCGACAGCCGTGTTGTCGGCGTTTAGTACTAAACGTCATAAAAAGAATTAGCGACATTTTTTGTACCTATAGCGGTGTTTTTTAAATGCCGCTAAATGTGAATTTTCCAGCAGTGCAGATTGTAGGAAGCACTGGAAATATCAGACCATTGATACTGGTAAAGGAGGACATTGGTTTAAGAAAAACTCATCTAATGATGATATAGGTTTTTTGAGGCCCAAGTCTAGAGAGCTGAAAGAAAAAGCTATGGAGATTACTAGGAAAATGAGAGAAAGTTTACACAGTGAGCCGATGGATTTGCCCTCCATATTTAAGGGATATACTGGGGATGAGAGCTCATAAAATGTGTTTGGAAGTGATTCGGGAAGTGAATTAGAACTGACAATATCGACTCTTAGAAAGACCTTTCACTGGAGTAACCGACCTAGACCTTCATCATGGCTTTCGACTGAGTCATCTGTAAGTAGGGAGGCCAAGAAGAGACTCTTAGAGAGATGGAAGATGTCCCAAAGGTATTAGAATGTTGGAGCAGTTGGTAAGGCCAGCACTCTAGGTCAAATGCTTTCTATTCGTGATACGCAAATGAGGCTAGAGAATTTTTATCCAATGACTGGTTTGGATAGATCCAGTGACAAATTTGTTAACAATGATAAAATTGTTGAGTGGGTTAGTCCTTTGGGTATTAGTAGTAGGGATGGTTGGAAGGATAGTATCATAATTTCATCTAGATCGAGATCTTTTGCTGCTTCATTTGTTAGCTTTGGTGGCCCTAAAACAAACATGCAATGTGAAACTCTTGACCAGGACAGTTACTTGATGGTTGGAGAAGCCATGAATCAGGGTAAAAATAAGGCAATTAAGAGAAATTCCAATAAGAAAAAAGATTCTTCATCCAGAAAAATCAGATCCAACAATAAGAAATCTCAATTCTCTCGCTGTACCTATAATGATAGTACTGATTCCTTTGGGGAAGAGCAATTGAACCTATCTCAGGTGGAGATCAACCTTGGAAAGAAAGATCCTGCAGAACAGAAGTCTTTAGTTTCTCAGATGCGGACTCATAACATCAACGGTAAAAGTTCAATTAATGATGCTGAGGCAGATAATGGACAAGCGAATATGTATTATGAATCTCTTGATAAGGAGTTGCCCTCAAAACCATCATCTTGTTTGTTAGGAAATCCTACTTCTTATAGCCTTGGTCTAGAGGATTCAAAAGCACAGGTTTGATTTACTTGACTAATAATCTTTCAATACTTGTTGACATAACATAGATGCAGTATTAATATCTGTGGTGGTCTTTTCCCCTTTGTATACCCATACCTTGTGAGGCAAAATAGTTAATTTGCTTAACATGTATTTTATTATCATTTGTAATATGGTTGTATTTAATGAACTTGTGCATTGCTTGCTTGTTGTCCTTCATGTTTGTTGGATTTTTTTAATGTGTACAGAGCATCAATATCTCATGATAAATAATTACATTTTGTTATAGGTGCATTTTATTGTATCTTGCTATATGGTTAGATACATGATAAGTATAATTTATGCACTATGTTGATTATTTATTTATTTTTATTTTTTAGAATGGTCAACTTTTCCTTTAAAAAGTTCATATGCTATAACTTCAAACTTCAAATATACATTAATATTAAAGAGACTAATTAGAAACTTTCTATTACTCTTTGAGAATGGTAATAGGGTACGCTCTGGGTTGATCAGCCCTCCCTCAATCTTATCATGGAATCGAGTTAATGCAGCACATTCAGGTTTAAAGCAGTCTGAATCTGGTCATAGGTTTAGGTTTAATGAAAGAATGCTAATGGATGTGTGGGGTTTGGTTGTGAAGGGCTTGGGCTCCAGGGGAAAGGAATTTTTGTGGCATAATAAAAGCTGTTTAAAGGTTGTAAACTGTAATCCATGAACATTAAACAGAAAATAAGGAAAAAGAGGAAGAAACTAGGAATCAATCCTAGAATCCCTTAGGCATCACACCTAGCGCTAGAGTTGCAATTCACAAACCAAAAAGAGGATTCAAAACTCTAGAAAATTCTGTATAATTTGATCATTGAATTAGAAGCAATGCATAGCATAATATAGAATTAGAGGAGACTTCTTTAACCAAGTAGAACTAGGATTTACCAAAAAAGAAAAAAAAAACTAATAAAAAATTTAACTTCCAAAACTTATCTAATACTAAATAAAACTGTTAAACAAATTAAAACGATACCAAGGCTCATGGCTTAGCAAAACAACCCATTCTTGAGACCAATTCCAGAAATTCTGCAAATTAAAAAAATACCCAACCCTAAAACAGAACCAAAGCTCACATAAAACATAGATATGAATAGAGATAAAACTCAAAACTAAATTATTCTAGTTCGCAAGTGGGCCCAACATCATCCAACACATGCCAAATCAATGTTTGAGCATTAGAAGCATATTTTCTACATCGTTTATAAACTTAAGTATTATGTTGCCAGTTGTCTCTATCAAGAAGGGATCTAACTTGAATTTGACACAAACCACATTACTATGGGTTTAGGGGACAAGTCAACAATTTTTTTCCTTTTGTTGGGTTGGTTGGCGGGAGCTTTTTTTCCCTTGTAATAATTATATGAAAATCATTGGAAATGATATAATTATTGACTCCATATACGTGAATTACCTCACGTAAGCTAATGTCATGGTGGACTGCCATTATGATGAACATGTAGAGTAATGGAGGTAATTGATGATTGATTTATAGGAGGTAATCCTTTGTTGTGTTAACTCTTTTGGATTTAAGACGAATACTTGTAGGTTTATATCATTATTTATTGAAATGAAATTGTTTATTGTACAACTTTATAGAGGGAAACAATCCTTACCCACATTCCTCTCATTCCACTAATTGTTTTCTAGTTTGAGAAACACTTAAGTGAGGTAATCCCTCACTTGTAAACAATTGCCTACATTTCATGATTATGGTTGAACCTAGCATGATTTTGTCTATGAACTTATTTGTATTATGCTATACATTAATTGATTTTCTTTTTCTTTAAGTGATATTCTCGAAAGTAAGTTTGTGGTTTTAGGAGGGAGGAAGACAAATATTGTTGTGTTATTATACAAATAAATTTCATGGTTGGCAAACCTATTTAGACATGTTCCATTGGATATGGTCGTCTTCTTTTCTCTACTTACTTCCTAGTTGAACCTATAACCTCCACCACAAAATCCACCCCTTATAAATTAAGAGAGCAGGGAAAGTAGTTGTGTTGTTGTTGTTTTTTTTTTTTTTTTTTTTTTGGGAGGGAGAGAGGGGGGGCGTTATTGCCATCCATATAAAAGAGTTCATTTGACTTTGAATTTCCAAATTGGTGAATGCCCTATGATTTCTTGCAGTCTCATCAATTGGAGTTTTTGATGAGGCTAAAACTAAAGATAATCCATAATATGTAGTCTGGAGATGATTGAATCATCTGCATTGTGTCCAAATCATGTGGACACCTTGCAAATATCCCCTTGGCTTGCTTGTTGACTTATAAAGATCAGTTGTAGCAAAGGTGACTCTGATGGACTCTCACTAAACAATATTGATGGATGGAGGTTTCTCTTTGTGAACAAATGCAATATTTTTAAGATGATAATTGTGTGTTCAAATAAATGTTGGTTTAAGAGTGTTGTATTGATTTGGTTATCAAGCTTCTAATTTGTAGGCCCACAAATGATTTTGCCAAGTTAAGTGGGTTGCTTAAAGAACTTGGTTCAAGATGATAGTCCTTAATAGTGATCTTATTTCTCCATGTCAAAGTCATGAGACTATGAAGGCTATCTATTAGCCTGCAAGATCTACTATTTATGTTGGAACTGTAATTTTTAGTTAAAAAAGGAAAACAAACTTCTTGTGGTTCCATTTGAAATGTTGTGATTCTTACATATGGGCCCATTTACTTGGATTGGATAAATTTGATGATAATTTAACAATCCATCATAAGACCGAGTGCATCATCTTAGTTTGAGGATTGAAAGTACGAATGCATGGAATAGGTTGTACATGTCTGTTAACACCATAAATCTGCAATTTTTATTATTATTTATTATTTATATAATTGCAGGACACGTGGCATCCTCTTATTCATTTGGAAGTTAAAGGAAGTTATAAAGATAATGGAGAATATGAAGGACAAAGTGGATGAGTGGGAGGACAAAGTGGATGAGTGGAATGACACATGGCAAGACAAGAATGAAGATGGAAGAAATGGGTAGTTACTAAGTAGTTATTGCTGTATTTTTTCTTCTATAAATAGCCATTAATGGCTACATTGTAAAAGATCCAGAATTCATAATCAAAGACACTTGATTTCAATATTTCTTGTTATTTTCCTTATCTTAGGAGTAGTTTAACATAGATTTATATTTCGAAGCATTTATTTTCAGCATTTCCATTTCGAAGCATTTTATGCACTTTCTTTTCGAAGCATAGGAGTAGAGGTAAGTAATTATTACTTTGATTGTTCACTCAATCATCTTTCTCCGTTCCCCATTCTTCTTTTAATTTTTCTTTTCTTTACACTTGGCAATCTTGAAGTCCTCTTCGTTGAGGCAAAAGAACCGTCAGCACAATCGCTTGATAATTGGCTTGAATTTAATCTGTAAGGATTTTTCAATCCTTGCTGGCACGCTCGCATTTATGATATTTTCCTTCGTAGGAAAAATAAGCCAACATTTTAGCCAACAATGTCGGATATACATGGATATGTATCCTCAATTTAATTTACCTCATTTAGCATGTGCTTGAAGGACTCAGTTCCGGTTGTTACATAGAAAAATGCCTCCATGAGTGAGAGATACGAAGGGGGAGAAAGACAACCCAAGTTACGTGAAACATTTGTTTTTGTCTGCATGATGAAAATTGAAGGCAATTCAATTTTTCTAAGAAGCACAAGCATTTCTAAGAAGGTAACGTGTCACCGACACGACACAATAGTCGTCAGACACTTCCTAACTCTTAGATACACATGAAACACATTACAAGTTTAAATAAAATAATTTGGAATCCAATGATAAAATAAAACAATATAAATTTAAATCTAATTTTCTTTTTGTGACTTCAAACATTATTATATTTTACTTAAATATTCTTATATGTGACATATAATAATTCTGTATCCTTATATATGATATATAATAGATATCTAAAATTATATATTTTGCACGTGGCCCCCCACATGTCATGTGTACATTTTTTGAAAATTTTGTGTCAGCCTGTCAATGTCGTGTCACATGTCTGTATCCATGCTTCTTAGCCTTTGGTGCTATCATGAGTGCTTTTCAGCTTAGCTTTTTATGTTGCCATGTGATGGATGTTTGGATATTTTTGGAATCATTTTGGTAATAATATTTTTAGCTAAAAGAAAATTCAAGCTATTTTATTGATTTAAAAAATATATATATTAATATTAAATAATAATTCAAAATTATTGCTATTTTAATGAGAAAATTACAAATACTCTCTTTGAAGTTTGCTTAAAATACTAATTGCTTGTGGTAGTTTTGGAAATTATATCCTACTCTTAAAATTTCTAATCGAATAACAAATAAATTTTGGGCAAAGCCTGCAAGCGTAGCCTCGAAGAGTTGATAGCACCTAGTAAGAGTTAAACCTGAGACCTGGAAAGAGTATACCCCCAAGCCCCAAGCTGCTCCCACTAGCCCCAACCCCTCGGGGTTGTAATTTGCCCTATTTTAATTCTATAATAATAAAAATATATTTTATTATTGATGTATCCTTATTGTACCTATATCCTAATTTCTTAGATTTTGATTAATTATGATACTTGTATCCATATCCATGCTTCTTAGGTTTGAGGATGAAACAATCGTCTGTCAAATGAACGACAAGCTGAAACATTTCCCTCTCATAATAAATGGAATTTGTTTGTTTTTGCGGTCAACATTTTAGAAATGGAATTTGTGTTCTCAACATTTTAGAATTGTGTTATGCTCCCGATTGTTTTTGCGGTCAACATGGCTCTCAACTAGTTTCACAACAATCAGTTAGGAGCTAAAACATTTTAGATTTGTGCTCCCAACATTAGTTGCATGCGAAAAAAGAAATCATAGTTGTGCTCCCAATTGTTTCTTGCTTCTCTTGCTCGTTTGCCCTTATGATTAGTTCCATCTACTCCAGTCTAAACTTTAGTGCCTTCTGTTGGAATGTGTCCTACATCACCTGGAGTTGTCCCATCTGTGCTGATTATAAGGCTTCAATTTCTCTCTCTTTAACACCTATGTTTTAGGGAGAAGTGTGGGCTGAGCTTTTCAATTTGGTATCAGAGCTTGGTTGGGCCTGTGATTGGTGTGCCGTTTTTTCGGCTACTATATGTTGTGGTCCAAGAGGGTGTGTTGGAATGTGTTCCACATCACCTAGAGTTGCCCCATCAGTGCTAGTTATAAGGCTCCAGTTTCTCTCTTTAACACCTGGGTTTTAAGAAGAAATGTGGGCTAGGCTGCAACCAAGAAACAACATGAGTGTGGCTGAGATGATGCTACTAAGGTGGATGTGTGACAAGACTATACAAGATAGAATTAGAAATGAGTGTATTCGGGAATGGGTAGGAGTAGTACCGATATAAGATAAGTTGAGAGAGAATCGATTGAGATAGTTTGGTCATATTCAACGGAGACCAACAGAGGTAGTAGTGAAGAGATGCGATACTGTAACAGTAGATGGAAATGTTAGGGGAGGGGATAGGCCTAGATTAATGTTAGTTGGTGTTGTAAATATAGATATAGATCTACTTAATTTGACTAACGAAATGGCCTTTGATAGGGCCACGTAGAGAAGAAGGATTCATGTAGCCGACCCCATTTGATGGGACTTAAGGCTTGGTTTGGTTTGGTGTGGGCTAGGCTGGGCTTTTCAATTCTTTCTTCTACTTAGAATTAGAGAGTTCTCTTTCTTGCAATAATTAAAGTTCTCACCTTCAAGGTATTGTAGTCATTCTGTTTATCGCAACAAGTGGCATGCCTGTGTTTAAGCAGGTTTTTATGTGATGATGTAAGATGCAGTTAGACATTAGTAGACTTCGTTATATCTTGAGGCTATGTGCCTGGAATCAATTTTCACAACAATCTAACAAGATTGGTGGGAGGATTTTATCATAAGGTGGCAATGTAGTGCATCATGACGTCCCTATTGAAATTGCTTTCTTTCTTTCTCTCATGCTCCCTTTTTTTTTTAAATATTCATATATATATATATATATATTTACTTCTTCACTTCATTGTTTCAGCATACTAAAGCCTTTGGTTGATGCTCAGATGAGGACATAATAACTAAACTGGAAATATGGTTAGTACTATGTTGCTTGGAATGCAGATTGGTTCAGTACAAGGAATGTCAAATTGATTTTTAATTTGGGGGGTAAATTGATTTTTAAGGAATAGTTTGGGGGAGTAAAATGAAATTTTACATGCAACGTAAGCACATTCCATCCAATTGTAGATGGAAGGTGACGGCAGGGGTCTAATTGATCAATTTGCGGAAAGTTCAGATACTAAATTAAAATAAATCGAAGTATGGGGGTCAACATGAAAAACGCGTGATAGTTTAGGGGGCAAAATGATATTTCCTCGCAATTAAATATACACTAATTTTTCATCCATTTAAACCAAAAGTAATAATAAAAATTGTTTGATGATGAAATATCATTACATTCATTTCATACGTTCAAAGTTTTTTGCTTTAGTTGCCGAATATAAAAGGCCACTAAACAACAGGGGGAAAAAAATTAAAATTATGTTAAATTATGAATAAGAAATTAATAAAATAGAAACAAATTATATTAGTAGTCCCTACATTTTATCTCTTATATCATTTTGCTCTCTACACTTTTAATTTAATCAATTTTGACTCTTAATTTTAAATTTTTTAACTTTTAATCAATTACTCCTTCTACTATTTCCAAATTTATATAGACATAAAGTTACAAAAATTTCACGTCTCTTCCATTTTATAATTTTTTTCCAATCTAAAAAAATGTACTCCATTGATTGGTCTTCCCTTAAAAAATTACTTAAACTAAGAAAAAAATATACGCATACATATTTTGATTTTCAAATAGCCACATGATCGGTAAAAATTCTAAGTAAATTCTCTTACATTGATAGTAAAAACTCTTTTCGATTCCTCTTACATTGTAGTAAAAATTCCTTAGGATTCCCTTACGCCATTCTTATAAGGATGTCAAACCCAAGATTATCATCACTTTTGTTTTATCTTTAGGAGGGAGCTTGGTGCTCTTATTATACTAGAGCTAGATTTAGCCGGCTATAAAAATAATTTTTTTGTATTTTGCATTTTTTTTCATTTATACAAAAATAAATATAAAAAAACTTTATGAAAATAAAAGAAAAGATATATACAAAGAAATTGGCTAAAATAACCCAACAACAACTCATATTAAATAGAGAATATGAATATCCATGCGTCATTTAAAATATCTGGACCATATTCATAATTTAATTTGCACAATTCTCTTGTTTTCAAGCTAAAATCTCTGAATAATTCTTTTTGTATTTCTATTTTTTTTTTTCCATATACTTAAAGAATTATGTTGTGATTGTGTTTTAAAAAATAAAAAATAAAAAATTGAGGACCTAATATGCCGCTCTCTTCCCATTGTTATATTTCCTAAACTTTTTAAATATAATTATAGAAATCTTTGAAGTTTGGTATGTATAATCATATAGATTATGATTCCAATTAGAATAAGGTAATTCTAGGAATAATAATCACAAAATTTAAGGAAGCATTACTAATAAATTTTGGTAATGATTTAGAGGATTTAAAAATTACCTTAATTAATATAAATTAGGGAAAATTATGTAAATAGTTCCGGTAGTTTACATGATGTGTCAATTTGGTCCATGTATTTTCAATTTGCTCGATTTGCCCCTTAATTTAACAGATTTTGTCATTTTAATCCAATAAATAACGGTTGTTAAGTTAATTTAACTAGAAAGTCAAATAATGTGTCAATTTGGTTCCTGTATTTTTCACAATGAGTCAATTTAGTCCATGTCAAAATCGAGAAAATTGAAACTACAGGGACCAAATTGACACGTCATGTAACGTGCATGCACCAAATTGACACATTGTTTGACCTTCCATTAAATTAACTTAACAACCGTTATTCATTGGACTAAAATAACACAATCCGTTAAATTAAGGGGCAAAATCGAGCAAATTGAAACTATATGGACCAAATTGACACATCGTGTAAATTACAGGGACTATTTGCATAATTTACCCTATAAATTATATTTTAAGCTAATCATAGAATGACATGTATTTTAAGTGTTATAAAATTTAGAAAAATTGAGAAAATTAGAGTGAGACTTTCAACTTCAAAGAGGTTACAACACTTTTACTTGTATTATATAATAATAATATGATTTTACCTATATTCAAATTATGGAAATTAGGAATGACGCCGCGGATCACTCCTCCCTCCATATTGGTACCCCTTTTACCTAATTCTCTTTCAAAACAGAGTTTTTGCCTAAACACAGTCTCTCTCTCTCTCTCTCTCTCTCTCTCTCTCTCTCTCTCTCTCTCTCTCTCATGACCAAGTCACATAATTTCATTTCCAAGTGTTTCTACGGTTTGGGTGGAGGCCACGAACAGAAATTTTGGTAATGTTCTCGACTGATTAACGTTGCCAGCAAGGGATTTCAAAATATTGGGATGATCATTATTTAGCAAAATTACTAAAAAAACATTTCCTTAACAAGCCCTAAGTATAAATGCATATATTTATTTTTTTCTACTCCGATAAGAGCGTCTCAAACTTTTACTTAGATTTTCCATCAAATTTAAATTTGTTAAAATACGCACACTTTTGTTGCTCCAACCATGGCATCAAACCCATATCAAATTAAAGGAAAATAAAAAAATTCATCAAATTGAGAGAGGCTTCATCATTCATCAAATTTTTACAGATAGCCGTTACTTTTGCAGAGGCTTCACTATACACCAGATGACCAGCCAATTGTCCTCCCAATCAACTGATTGTTTGATGAAAATTTACATAAGTCGACTGACCTCCTAGTCAACCAGTTGTTTGATAAAAATTAAAAAATTAGCATTGGAACACATAGTATCATATGAAACTTTTCATTAATTTTTTATTCAAATTTAATATTAAATTTTTTTTTGAGTAAGCGTTAGAGATACTGTAATAGCTGTCTAATTGTCTAGCACATGATTTGGGTGCCCACTATCTCCCCAATACAGCCAAATGGATAAAAGAATAGCAACTCAATGCGGACACAAAAAGGAACACACCTATATATACATGGTTATTGGAGACTAGAGAGAGAAGAAAAGAGAAAATGAGAGAAGATGGGCTGACACATCTCCAAATTACAACAACATTATTTTTCTTAGAATGCCTTTAACCTAGATTGATTTTGTTATATAAATATATGGAAACAATTTTATCTAGTATTCTTGTGAGCTTATTTGATTGTCTCAAAATTATATATTTGATTATTTAAAACAAACTTTTTAATTAATTAATGTGTATTTGATTTTGTTGTTGAGCCAAATAAAATAAAATAAGACTGAATATATATTTAGCTTTGGTTCTGAACCTTGGAAAAAAAAAAGGTCATGTTGGGTTGGGGAAAATCCAAACCCATTAGGAGATGGAAATGTTAGTATCCATAGGAAATGAGGAATAGGGAAAAATTATTATAGGGGAATGGGGATGGGGAATTAATATTTATCCCATTAACCCCCATTGCCATCCCTAGCGATAGAGAGGGAGAGAAGAGGAGTAAAAAATAAGAAGAGGGAGAGGGAGAGAGACGCTGAAAAGAGAGAGAGAGGCGCTGGTCTGTTTAGGGTTTGGTTTGGAAATAATATATATATATATATATATATGGTTATTGGTCATTTTACACAATTCGAGACTAAACATTTTGGTCACCAATTAGTTTTATAAATCCCTCCAAAATTTAAAATGTCTCCCTCCAAAAATTTTAGTTTTTTGGCTACTAAAATTTTTTTTAGTTGCTGAAAATAAATTTTTGTTGACTAAACTTTTGGTCACCAAAGACAAAAAGTAATTTTTAATTTTTTATTCTGCAACTAAATTGTTTTAGTAGCCAAAATTAACTATACAGCGACTAAAATATTTTTTAATCGCTGAAAATAAATTTTTGGTGACCAAACTTTTCAGTAGCTATATATTTAAAGCATATTTGTTTCAAAAAAAATAGACAACAAATATAATTTTAAAAATAATTAACTATTTTTTATAATATAAATTTAATTTAAATATATAACAATATATCTAACCATCTTAATTTTTTATATAAATATTTTACCTATATTCAAATTATGGAAATTAGGAATGACGCCGCGAATCACTCCTCTCTCCATATTGGTACCCCTTTTACCTAATTCTCTTTCAAAATAGAGTTTTTGCCTAAACACACAGTCAGCCTCTCTCTCTCTCTCTCTCTCTCTCTCTCTCTTCCTCTCCATCTCCATCTCTCTCTCTCATGACCAAGTCACAGAATTTCATTTCCAAGTGTTTCTACAATTTGGGTGAAGGCCACGAATAGAAATTTTGGTAATATTCTCGACTGATTATCGTTGCCAGCAAGGGATTTCAAAATATTGGGATGATCATCATTCCCCTAACATCGAGAGCAGTACAAAACTTTCCATATTCCTCTAATATGTTTTGATCGAGAAAGAGGGAAGCCAAAAAAACACTACAATACGCTTTATAGTCAATTTGGTAAATTTAACATCATCAAAACCCCACAATTACCCCTTACAATTTGCAAGACACGCACTAACATCATGGGCCTAAGCGTCTTTACCATTTCGATAGAACCTATTAGGTTATAAAATAAACCGCAGGACCAAATGGTGCAACAAATAGTGTGTGTTTGGTAACGTTTACGTTTTCAGTTTATATTTACAAAAATTTTATAAACTGGTTTTTGTTTATTTTTAGAAAAACATAAACTACAAACGCGTTTGGTAATTGACAAAATGTTTAAAAAACTTTAAAAATATAAAAAAGAGTGAAAAGAGGCAAGTGGCGGCGGAAGACGGTGGTGGAAAGTGGTGACGGTGGGTGGTGGGTCGGTGGGTGACGGTGGCGGGTGGTAGGTGGTGGTGGTAGTGGCGGTGGCGGGTGGTGGCAAGTGAGTGGCGGATGGCGGTGGTGGCGAGTAGGTGGCGGGTGGTGATAGTGGGCGGGTGGGTGACAGTGGCGGGTGGTGGGTGGTGGCGAATGGGTGGTGTTGGTGGCGGGTGGTGGGTGGTGGTGGGTGGTGGGTGGTGATGGTGGTTGAGTGGGTGACGGTGGCGGGTGGTAGCGAGTGGGTAGTGGTGGTGGTGATAGCAAGCGGATGTCGGATGACGGGTGGTGGTGGTGGTGGTGGTGGTGGGTGGGTGGGTGGGTGACGGTGGCGGGTGGTAAGTGGTAACGAGTGGGTGGTGGTGGGTAGTGATGGCAGGTAGGTGGCGAGTGGGTGGTGGGTGATGGTGGTGGTGGTGGGTGGTGGGTGGTGGTGGCTGTGGTGGGTGGCGGGTGGTGGTGGTGGCGGTGGCGGGTGGGTGGATGACAGGTGGTTGGTGGTGGTGGGTGGCTGGTGGTGGATGGTGATGGCAGGTGGGTGGTGAGTGGTGATGGCAAGTAGGTGGCGGGCGGTGGATAGTAGTGGCGGGTGGTGGATAGTAGTGGCGGGTGGTGGTGGTGGTGGCAAGGGGTGGGTGGTGGTGGCGAGTAGGTAGCAGGTGGGTGGTGGCGAGTGGGTAGCAGGTGGGTGGTGGTGGCGGGTGGTGGGTGGTGGTGGCAGGTGGGTGGTGTGTGGTGGTGGCAGGTGGTGGTGGGGGTGGGGGGTGGGTGGTAGTGGCGGAAGACGGTGGTGGAAAATGGTGGCGGGTGGTGGCTAGTGTTGGGTGGTAAAAAAAAAAAAAACTGAAAACTCAAAATGGAAACACATTTTTTGTGTTTTCATTTTTTGGCCAAATTTATAAACTGAGACCACTGATTTATAAATTAAAAATTTTACCATACAAGTTTTTATTTGAGTTTTTTAATTTTTTGTAAATATAAACAGAAAACTGAAAACGTAAGTGTTACCAAACGGTGATTTGGGATTTACCCTAATATCTAATCATTTTAATTTTTTGATAAATTATTGACACCCCCTAGGGTTTATATTTATTATAGTTCCCCCTCACCTTTTGAAAATTACATCACCCTCCTTGAGGTTTAAAGTTTCATTACAGATTCTTCCCTTCAGCAATTTAATTTTTTTAAATACTAATTTTGCCCTCACTGGGTGAATTACATTGACACCCCTCACATTTTGGAAATTACAATCCCCTCCTTAAGGTTTAAAGTAGAATTACCAATTGCCCCCTTGGTTAGCATTAGTTGGAAAAAAAAAATCATTGAAAAAAAAATTAATTGGAAAAAAAATTATTTGAAATAAAAATTAATTGAAAAAAAAAATTGTTAGTAAAATTTTTAAATTTCTGTTTAAAAACCACCGTAAACTCATTTTTGAATTTACGTTTTTTCCTCAAATTTACAAACTGGGACAACCATTTATAAATCAAAAAAATTATCAAACAAATTTTTATGACAGTTTTTAAAATTTTTATAAATATAAATTGAAAACTGAATACGAAATGTTTAGGTAGCGTTTGATAACGTTTACGTTTTTCGGTTTATGTTTACAAAATTTTTATAAATTGGTTTTTGTTTATTTTAAGAAAAACATAAATTACAAACGCGTTTGGTTTGAATAAAATGTTTAAAAAATTTTAAAAGCATAAACTAATTTATATTTATTTTTATTATTTATGATAATGGAATCACACACATTATAATTGAAAAAAATTAATTAAAAAAATAATTGGAAAAAAATTAATTAAAAAAAATTAATTGGGAAAAAATTATTTGAAAAAAAAATTAATTGGAAATTTTTTTTTTTGGAAAAAATAAGTGAAAAAAAAATTATTTGGAAAACAAATTATTTGAAAAAAAATTAATTGAAAAAAAAATTGTAAACTGAAAACGTAAACTCATTTTTTGAGTTTATGTTTTTTCCTCAAATTTATAAACTGAGACAACCATTTATAAACTAAAAAAATTATCAAACAAATTTTTATGACAGTTTTTAAAATTTTTGTAAATATAAACTGAAAACTGAAAATGGAATGGTTACCAAACAGGTTTCAGATGGCAAAAATGTCATAAAATTAACAAATAATTAAATAAGTTACCAACGTAAGAAATGACTTATCAAAATATTCTTAAACTATGTATTGCTTGATTTTTAGAATTTTTTTTAAGAATTAAAAATTAATTTGGTTAAGAAATAAAAAATAAAAAATAATTATCATTTTTATACAATTTTTATCTGTCAAGTGGTTAGAAATAATGTTTTACAAATTAAATTGAAACCATCATACGTATGTATATAACCTGCTCAAAAGTTAAAATGATAATTATTTTTTATCCTTAAATGATAATTATTTTTTATTTTTTATTTCTTAACCAAATTAGTTTTTAATTTTAAAATTTTTTTTTTCTAAAAATCAAACTATACATAGTCTAAGAATCTTTTGATAAGTCATTTCTTACGTTGGTAACTTATTTAATTATTTGTTAATTTTACGACATGTTTACCATCCGAGACTTGTTTGGTAATCATTTCGTTTTCAATTTTCAATTTATATTTACAAAAATTTAAAAACTATCAAAAAAACTTGTTTGATAATTTTGTTTAGTTTATAAATGGTTGTCTCAGTTTGTAAATTTGAGAAAAAAACGTAAATTCAAAAAATGAGTTTACGTTGATTTTTAAACAAAAATTTAAAAATTTTACTAGCAAAATTTTTTTTCAATTAATTTTTTTTCCAATTAAAATTTTTTTTCAATGACTTTTTTTTTCCAACTAATACTAACCAAGGGGGCAATTGGTAATGCTACTTTAAACCTTAAGAAATGGATTGTAATTTCTAAAATGTGAGGGGTGTCAATGTAATTTACCCAGTGAGGGCAAAATTGGTATTTAAAAAAATTAAATTACTGAAGGAGAGAATCCGTAATGAAACTTTAAATCTCAGGAGGGGAGATGTAATTTCCTAAAGGTGAGGGGGAACTGTAATAAATATAAACCTTAGGAGGTGTCAGTGTAATTTACCCTTAATTTTTTGGGTAAATTACATTGACACCCCTTGAAGTTTATGTTTATTATAGTTCCCTCTCACCTTTTGAAAATTACACCACTTCCCTAAAGTTTAAAGTTTCATTATAGATTGCTCCCTGAAGTTTAAAGTTACATAACAGTTCCACCCTTACCGTAATGATCATCATACATAAAATTAAATTAACAGGGGAGTTAGCATAATTTTTCAAATGTAAAGTGAGAATTGTAATAAACATAAATTTCAGGAGTGTCAGTGTAATTTACCCTAATTTTTTATATAAATATTTTACCTAATAAGTTTTAAAATAAGAATGATCCAAATAATGGAAATTATGATATATTAGGATATTTGTTTCAAAGAAATTAGGACAGCCCGCGGATCACTCTCCCTCCCTATTACACCACTACATTCATATTCGGTTGCCTTTGGTGACACCACTACTACCTTCTACCTAATTCTCTTTCATAACACACATCAGTGTTTGACGCCATTACACAGTCCCCCCCTCTCTCTCTCTCTCTCTCTCTCTCTCAAAAATGAATAAGGTTTTTGCCGCCTTTTGGTACTCCGGCATCCTCCCCCTCTTCTGGACCACCACCATCCCAACCACTACCACCACCACTTTCGAAAACCATGAGAGCCTGTCACAGCCTCAATCCGCCAAGAAAGCTAAGAAAGCAGGGACGAAAGCGAAACAACAACAACAAAATCAATCTTTTGAGGAGTTGCAAGAAAAGCTTCAACAGTTGAGGATCGAGAAGGAGCAAACTGAGGAGCTATTGAAGGCAAGAGAGGAGACTTTGAAGATGAAGGAGGAGGAGCTTGAAGCAAGGGGGAAAAAGTGAGAAAAGCTTCAGACGGAGCTGAAGAAGTTGCAGAAAATGAAAGAGTTCAAACCCACCATGGTTCGTTTTTTTTTTTTTTTTTCCCTCTTCAATACGATGTTTGGTTGCTGAGAAAAATTGGTAATTTTCCTACATATTCTCAGAGACTGAACCCAGATTAATGGTTCAGAGTTGATGGGTATGTTTGGTTTGGTTCTCTTTAAAAATTGTTTTTGGGTGAGAGTTCAAATTTTTTTTTGATTTGTTTGGTTGTATATTTTGAAAGTAATTTTGGAATTTGAGGGTTTGAAATGATTTGATATTTTGTTAAAACCAAACAAATTTTTTAAAAAAAATTTCCCAAATTACTTTACAAATCCAAACCAAACATACCCTAAATGTCCCCTTAACCTTTTTTTTTTATTTACGAAAAAGAGTTAATAAATAAATAAATAACAAATTTTTGAACACATTAAAAGTCAAACTTAAACCGGTTTCAGAACTATCTTTTTAAGTAAATTGTTGACCACTATCTTATCTAAAAACTAAATCTTCTTACATTTTCTTGAAAACAGAACAAAGAGAAAGAGCTAGAAAAGAAAGACAAGAAGAAGAAGAAAGAACCAAAAACTAGACGAAATGTACTGAGTGTTGTGGCCCGTCTGATGGGAATGAATATGTTATCATTCGATACAAAATCTGTAGCTCGACAGGAAGGAAAAAAGAATCAAAAGCCAGGAACCAATTTGCATAAGAAGGAACAGAATAAACAAGGCTCAGGTGGCCATGTCCATTGCAACTCAAATTCTTCTAGACGGATGGAGTTTAATTCTTTTCAACATAACAAGGACAATGATCCTGATAGTCAGCATGTTCACATGAAGCTGAAAAAGCCAAGGTCACAAAAACATCCTCAAGAGGAGGAACTACAGAAGTTTAAGAAAGAATTCGAAGCTGTCAAGCAGCAAGGATCAGGGAATGCTCAATGGTTGTTGAACTTGGAACCATGAAAGGTAGCTAATTGATTTTGACAATTGATTTTAATCAAAACTTTTGTTAATGTACTTTGATAAATTCAGTCAATTGACTACTTCTCAATTCTGAATTTCTAGAAACCATGAAAGGTAGCTAATTGATTTTGACAGTGATTATAGAACAATAGCTATGGTTTTACCTTGGTTAAGTGTTATAGGTATCAGAATGATGTCAGCTTGAGTTTGACCTATGCCAATTGCAATTAGTTTATGAGGGAAGGCACTTGTGACATATCAAGGTGATTATAGACTATTTGATATGTCACAAGTGCCTTTCCTCATAAACTAATTGCAATTGGCATAGGTCAAACTCAAGTTGACATCATTCTGATACCTATAACACTTAACCAAGGTAAAGGTGATTATAGACTCTTTGAATAAAAAGGATGTGCAAATCTCTTTGCTTCTCAGGGAGGAGAACCACGATTTAACTACTAATTTGACTCACAATATTGTCATATTAGATGATGCACTTTGAAGCACTCGTAAGAAAATGATTACCACCACAAGAAAACCTCATCTCACCTGGTTATGGCAAGAGAGAATAAGTTGAAACACATTTTTCCATTTGAATCTCTTTTGTGCTTTTTAAATTAGTAGGGTAATGATGCTGATACAACTATACAGGCTTAGAGGCTCCTCGAAACAGCCTGGAGCTTCCAGTAGAAACTTCGCAGAGCTATTACGCTATTGGAGACAATATCCCGGTAATAATATCATCGCTTACCTTATTTTATTTGAGCTTTATACTATGTTTATGGGGTGGAACCTTTGAACGGTTTACTATTTCTTGTCATTATTTTGTGACTAAGAGAGGATAGGATGTTAGCTTTTGATGTAAACTGTATTTGAAGTGTTCAAACTGCAGTTTACTCTCTGCATTCTTCAGAAAGAAGGGATTTATTGTTGCTCTAGCTCATGGTGTTCATTTTAAGAGATTGCTTGACCCGATTCTTATTAGTGTAGGCTCACAAGAACTGGGCAACAGCTCTTGTTGGAAGGAAGTTTGTTTTGAGGTTTTACAAACACTTTGATGGCTCACCAAAAGTAAAATAAAATAAAACTTGGGGTTGAAACTTTTACAATTACCATTGCGCAGTGCAAATTGTACTTGGATGAGATTTCCAAACAAGAAATTAAGGGTTCAAGCCAAAATGGTTATTGTTAAAGTAAAATTGAATGTTGTTATTGTCACGTCCCAAGCTCCGTGACAACGCCGCACACTCATTTAAGTGAGCATGCAAGGCTAAGAGTCCAACACATAACTAACAATGTAAAATATACCAATCAAATCCTTAATTATCATAATTCTAAAATCCATAAAAAAAAAATTGATTATTCTTATCATATGAAATTATCCACCAAGTCCACTAATAAAATCCATTAACAAAACAAATAATCCAAGTACTTAAATCATAGTCCTACTCTCGGCACTCCCATATGTAAAAAAAAATCCCGCGCAGCTCTACTCTTCAGAATCTGAAAAAAAATAAAATAAGGGTAAGCTAGACAGCCTAGTAAATAACCAACCATCACTGCCAGCTGGATCAAGTATTAAAAAAAATAAATAAATAAATCGATAATCAATAAATATAAATTTTTCTACAGTTCAATAAATGAACAATTATTTTGTAAGATGGTTTCATAGCTAAAAATAAACAATGTACAATACATTTTAAATGAAAAGCCAACAAGATAATTCATTGTTCAAATCGATGGTTCGATATTCAGATGGTTCAATGATTTGATTCACAAAACCCAAGTCTTATTGACTACGGTCACATAGCCCGTGACAAGGCCCAGAACCACACATAGGCCGGTGGTAAAGCCCCAAAAGAAACTAGTTTCTGTGCCAATAAATAACCCCCATTGGCTAGGGTCCAAATCATAGTCAGACTAGAGTGATGTTCAAAATTCACATAATACACAAATTTTAAATAAAACATTCGATATTTTCAGAATAAACGTTTAGTACAATTTTCAGAATAGTTTCACCAAATATTCAAATAATTTTCATAATAATATTCGATGTTGTTTTATACTTGACCCATATTTTATTTTAAGAGAACAGGAAAGTTACGAATAAATATTTATGATTTTAAACGATTCGATAGAATTAAAAATAAACCAACAGTGATAGAGGGTTACTTACCTCAAACAGCTAAACTAATATTTCCCAAACTAATCTCAAATACTCAACTCCACCACTTCAATCGCACGAACCTAATAAATATAACCTCAAACAAGTTAATATTTTTGTGTCTTTCACATATCCATAAGAACCCACTGTATATATGAGATGCTTTAATATACAAGAAATATCAAATCAATTCCCTTAATTTAATAGTTAAACACACCTTATCTAATATACCAAATTCTCTTGAAAAATTACACCTACATAATAATTTGCACTGTGTCCAATAACCCATACAATTGCACATACACGTTGTTCCATGCATCCAAACTCTCAATATTTAGGTATCCACACAAATTTCCTTCCCAAAACCATCTGACTACCTATTAACCCCTGTACATAATATAATAAACAATTGATCCCTTTACATAAAGTAAACAATGGGGCAAAAAATACCTCAGTCAATGGGCAATCAAGAAAATTTAGTGGCTTCAATTTCCAACGGTCGTTCCTCCTAAGGATGCACTGCGCAGCCGCGATAAAAAGAAATATGACCCCCTTTTCCCCTCTTTTTCATTATTTATATATATAAATATATATATATATACATATTTTAGGGTTATCAACCTAATTTCTTAAAATTACAAGACTACCCATCTCAGTAATAGAAATTATCATGCCACCTCATAACTAATTCTTGATATTACTAAGTGACCCATATAAATTAATGTAATTACCAATCTATCCAAAAATAATAATATTCAAAACTTGGGTTTGACATAATTCCCTCCTTAAAAGAAATTTCGTCCTCGAAATTTGACATACCTGAAGTCTCAAAAAGTTGTAGATACTTTCGTTTCATTTCATCCTCGAGTTCCCAAGTTGCTTCTCTTTCTGAGTGATTACTCCATTGAACCTTAACATAGTGGATGACTCGACGCCTCAAAACCTGTTCCTTCCTATCAACAATTCGTATAGGGTGTTCTTCATATGTCAAATCCTCCTTAAACTGCAACGGTGTATGATCAATCACATGACTAGGATCCGGTATATACTTCCTTAACATTGAGACATGAAAAACATTATGAACTCCAGCTAGTGAAGGTGGTAGGGCAAGTCTGTAAGCTACCTCACCAATTCGATCTAAAACCTCAAATGGCCCAACAAATCTAGGACTCAATTTACCACGAACACCAAACCTCATTACTCCTTTCATAGGAGACACCTTAAGGAATACATGGTCTCCAACCCCAAACACCAAATCACGTCTCCTGTTATCTGCATAACTTTTCTGTCTACTCTGTGCCGTGCGAAGTCGCTCTCTAATAAGATTGATCTTGTCCACTGTTTGTTGCACAATCTCAGGCCCTAACAACTTCCTTTCACCCACATCATCCCAACAAATAGGTGATCTACACTTTCGTCCATATAAAGCCTCATATGGTGCCATCTGAATGCTCGCATGATAACTATTATTATAAGAGAATTCCACTAAGGCCAAATGCTCATCCCAAGAACCTCCAAGATCGATAACACAAGCCCTCAACATGTCTTCCAAGGTTTGAATAGTTCTCTCTGACTGTCCATCAGTTTGAGGATGAAAGGCAGTGCTAAAATTCAAACTAGTGCCCAAAGCTGTATGCAAACTCTTCCAAAACATAGATACAAATCTGCTATCTCTATCAGACACTATGGTCACCGGAATACCATGCAACTTCACAATCTCCTTGATATAAAATTTTGCAAACTTCTCTAAGGAGAACCCTACCTTAAAAGCTAGAAAGTGAGCGGATTTGGTCAATCGATCAACGATAACCCAAATAGCATTGTTACCACCTTGGGTCCTAGGCAACCCTGTCACAAAATCCATGGTAATATGTTCCCACTTCCATTCGGGAATAGGAAGAGGTTGTAACTTACCTGCAGGTCTCTGATGTTCAACTTTCACTTGTTGACATACCAAACATTGAGCAACATACTGAGCAATTTCCCTCTTCATATTATTCCACCAAAAGTTCCTCTTCAAGTCTTTATACATTTTAGTGCTCCCTGGATGTACAGTATATCCTGAACTGTGAGCTTCTCTCAGGATTTCTCTCTTGAGCTCTAAATCATTAGGCACACACAACCTCTCTCCAAATCTTAAGGTTCCATCTTTATGCATACAAAATTCCATCTGTAGCCCTATTTCCATTCCAGCCTTAAGTTTTTGCAACTGAGGATCTTTTCCCTGAGCATCTTTAATTCTATCAATCAATGTGGGTTGAACTCAAAGGTTTGCCAACTGCACTCCATGGTTATGCCATTTAATCTCGATATTCAACCTTCGCAAGTCCTCCAAGATATTCTTTTGGTTAGTGATCAAGGTAGCTAAATTACTTGGCGTCTTTCTACTCAAGGCATTAGCCACTGCATTGGCTTTTCCTGGATGATAATTGATAGTCAAATCATAGTCCTTTAATAGCTCCAACCATCGCCTTTGCCTCATATTCAATTCTTTTTGAGTGAAAATATACTTCAGACTTTTATGATCAGTGAATATCTCACATTTCACCCCATACAGTTAGTGCCTCCAGATTTTCAATGGAAACACCACTGTAGCCAACTCCAAATCATGCTTAGGATAATCTGCTCATATGGCTTCAACTGCCTAGATGCATATTCCACTACCTTATCGTTCTACATCAGGACACAACCCAAGCCCATCTTCGATGCATCACTATAGATGGTAAAACCTTCATCTCTGGACGGAACTATAAGTACTAGAGCACACACTAATCGACTCTTCAGATCCTGAAAACTCTTCTCACAATCATCAGACCATTCAAATTTAACCCTTTTTTGTGTTAAACGAGTCAAAGGCATAGAAATTCGGGAAAATACCTCAATAAACCTTCTATAATATCCTACTAAACCCAAGAAACTACGAATTTCAG
Source organism: Camellia sinensis (assembly GCF_055761805.1). Classification (NCBI taxonomy): domain Eukaryota; kingdom Viridiplantae; phylum Streptophyta; class Magnoliopsida; order Ericales; family Theaceae; genus Camellia; species Camellia sinensis. Next base: position 185,712,081 of record NC_138964.1, read on the forward strand.
TGACACTAGTAGGCCTATTCCACTCTACCACCGCCTCACTTTCTTGGGGTCAAGAGACACCCCGTCTTTAGATATCACATGACTAAAAAATGATACACTCTCCAGCCAAAATTCACACTTCCTTAATTTAGCAAATAATTTATTCTCCCTTAATAACTACAACACTATTCTCAGATGTTCTTCGTGCTGCTCTTTACTCTGAGTACACAAGAATGTCATCAATAAAAACTACCACAAACTGATCTAAAAAGGGTTTAAATACTTTGTTCATTAAATCCATAAAAGTTGCAGGCGTATTGGTCAACCCAAACGACATCACTAAAAATTCATAATGCCTATACCTAGTTCGGAAGGCTGTCTTAGGTATATCTTCCGCCTTAACCTTCAACTGGTGATAGCCAGAACGAAGGTCAATCTTAGAAAAGACTTGTGCTCCTTGCAACTGATCAAATAGGTCATCTATCCTAGGCAAAGGATATTTATTTCGGATTGTCACCTTGTTCAACTCTCGATAATCAATGCAAAGGCGAAAACTACCATCCTTCTTTTTCACAAACAAAACAGGCGCACCCCAAGGAGAAACACTAGGCCTAATAAAGCCCTTATCTAGTAACTCTTGTAACTGTTCCTTCAACTCTTTCAACTCTGCTGGAGCCATCCGATACGGAGCCTTGGAGATAGGGCCCGTACCGGGTATCAATTCAATGGCAAACTCAATCTCTCTATCTAGTGGCAACCCCGGTAATTCTTCAGGAAAAACATCGGGAAATTCCTTCACAACTAGAATATCCTCTAATTTCAATTCAGTCTCACGAGTATCTCTCACAGAAGCTAAATAGCCCTCGCACCCATTCCTTAACAACCGTCTAGCTTGCAAAGCTGAGATTACCAAAAGAGGAGTGTTAACTCCACTACCCACAAAACAAAATTCTGGTTGATTAGGAATTTGAAATACTACCCTTTTTCCTCGACAATCAACAGAAGCATAATTGGTTGCCAACCAATCCATTCCAAGAATTATGTCAAAGTCCCGCATATCTAAAACAGTTAAGTCTACAAGCAATTTTCTGTCATCTATACTAACCACACGAGATTTGCAAATTAAGTCAGCAACCATAACACCTCCTATCGGGGTTTCAACACATAAGTCGATCTCTCTAGAGACACATTTCCATCCATGTTTCTCAACAAATCCCATAGACACAAATGAATTTGTAGCGCCAGAATCAAATAGCACATGTGCAAAAACAGAAGACACTAAAACAGTACCTGACACCACCGTGTTGGAAGTCTGAACATCTTGTTGGGTGAGTGCGTACACTCGACCCTGAGTCTTTGGCTTATGACCTCCATTTTTCTTTTGACTTCCTGAAAACCCTTTGTCTGTTGATGCTCCTTTATTTGTCCATGTTCTCTGTTCAATCCCATGCCCCTTCCGATTAGGGCAATCAGCAATCCTGTGCCCCTGTTGCCCGCAAGAGAAACAAGCCCCAGTATTCCAACGACACTCACTATCCTGATGGAATCCATTACACCTAGTGCATTGTACCCGATCATTCTTCTTATCAACACTACTACCCATAGTTCGACTTCCCCAACTCCCAACCGAAGAAGTGTTTTGTCTCTTAGCATTGCCCTTCGAACTGTTAGTTTGGAAGTTGGAAGAACTAGACCTCTTCTTATAATTCTCTTCTTTCTCTTCTTGGGCTCTAGCGAGGCCACTCTCAACCAACAAAGCCTTATTCAACACTGCTCCAAAAGTAGGTAACTCAAAAGGAACCACCTGTTGCATAATGTTCGTTCTTAGCCCACCTTCAAACTTTCGTGCTCTGCTATCCTCGTCTGCTTCAAATGCTGATGCAAATTTAGACAACTTCGTAAACTCAGCTTCATATTCTGCAACCGTCTTATTCCCTTGCTCTAACTTCAAAAATTCCCTCTGTTTTTGTAGACGAACACTCCTAGGGAAGTATTTCTCATTGAATGCATTCTTAAACATTTCCCATGTATAGGGGTTGGCATCATGCTCGTGTATGCGCTTCTCCATCTGCCACCAATCATTAGCTATCCCTTGTAGCATAAACGTAGCATAGGTCACCTTCTGATCATCCGTACACTCAAAAACGGGAAACAACTTCTCCATTTCTGTCAACCATTTTTCAGCCTCCAAAGGGTCTGTGGCTCCGTCAAATGCCAAGGCTATCTTCTTAAACTCGGTAATGTTACAACGTGGCCTTGGTTGTGGCCCAACACCTGGCTGCATCCGCTGTTGTTGCTCCATAAGTCTAGTCAAGTTATTCCCTATGGTGGTTTGTTGTTGCACCACCCCGGCCAACGTTTGAAGCACTTGAACCATTTCAATTGGATTGGGGATTGCAGCTTGTTCTTGGTGTCCCAACTCTTGCTCCTGATTTCCTCCGACTGCTTGTGAACCACTACCATTATTAGTCACATTCCCTCGCCGATTGCTATTACCAGTCCGTCGATTCGTTTGACCCTGGCGTGTGTTCCTAGCCATATTTGCCAATGTCTCCTCATGTTCCATTGCAACCTAAATGCATCAATAATAAAATCTCATCTTATTCTATTCTCAAGTCCCTATAATAAGTAAATAAAAATAACATTTATCAAATTATAAGCGTTCCCAATCCTATATCTACCCAATCTCACCACTATTTTATACCAGCCTTTAAAATTACAACCTGGCTCTGATACCACTAAATTGTCACGTCCCAAGCTCCGTGACAACGCCGCACACTCATTTAAGTGAGCATGCAAGGCTAAGAGTCCAACACATAACTAACAATGTAAAATATACCAATCAAATCCTTAATTATCATAATTCTAAAATCCATAAAAAAAAAATTGATTATTCTTATCATATGAAATTATCCACCAAGTCCACTAATAAAATCCATTAACAAAACAAATAATCCAAGTACTTAAATCATAGTCCTACTCTCGGCACTCCCATATGTAAAAAAAAATCCCGCGCAGCTCTACTCTTCAGAATCTGAAAAAAAATAAAATAAGGGTAAGCTAGACAGCCTAGTAAATAACCAACCATCACTGCCAGCTGGATCAAGTATTAAAAAAAATAAATAAATAAATCGATAATCAATAAATATAAATTTTTCTACAGTTCAATAAATGAACAATTATTTTGTAAGATGGTTTCATAGCTAAAAATAAACAATGTACAATACATTTTAAATGAAAAGCCAACAAGATAATTCATTGTTCAAATCGATGGTTCGATATTCAGATGGTTCAATGATTTGATTCACAAAACCCAAGTCTTATTGACTACGGTCACATAGCCCGTGACAAGGCCCAGAACCACACATAGGCCTGTGGTAAAGCCCCAAAAGAAACTAGTTTCTGTGCCAATAAATAACCCCCATTGGCTAGGGTCCAAATCATAGTCAGACTAGAGTGATGTTCAAAATTCACATAATACACAAATTTTAAATAAAACATTCGATATTTTCAGAATAAACGTTTAGTACAATTTTCAGAATAGTTTCACCAAATATTCAAATAATTTTCATAATAATATTCGATGTTGTTTTATACTTGACCCATATTTTATTTTAAGAGAACAGGAAAGTTACGAATAAATATTTATGATTTTAAACGATTCGATAGAATTAAAAATAAACCAACAGTGATAGAGGGTTACTTACCTCAAACAGCTAAACTAATATTTCCCAAACTAATCTCAAATACTCAACTCCACCACTTCAATCGCACGAACCTAATAAATATAACCTCAAACAAGTTAATATTTTTGTGTCTTTCACATATCCATAAGAACCCACTGCATATATGAGATGCTTTAATATACAAGAAATATCAAATCAATTCCCTTAATTTAATAGTTAAACACACCTTATCTAATATACCAAATTCTCTTGCAAAATTACACCTACATAATAATTTGCACTGTGTCCAATAACCCATACAATTGCACATACACGTTGTTCCATGCATCCAAACTCTCAATATTTAGGTATCCACACAAATTTCCTTCCCAAAACCATCTGACTACCTATTAACCCCTGTACATAATATAATAAACAATTGATCCCTTTACATAAAGTAAACAATGGGGCAAAAAATACCTCAGTCAATGGGCAATCAAGAAAATTTAGTGGCTTCAATTTCCAACGGTCGTTCCTCCTAAGGATGCACTGCGCAGCCGCGATAAAAAGAAATATGACCCCCTTTTCCCCTCTTTTTCATTATTTATATATATAAATATATATATATATATACATATTTTAGGGTTATCAACCTAATTTCTTAAAATTACAAGACTACCCATCTCAGTAATAGAAATTATCATGCCACCTCATAACTAATTCTTGATATTACTAAGTGACCCATATAAATTAATGTAATTACCAATCTATCCAAAAATAATAATATTCAAAACTTGGGTTTGACAGTTATATTAGTAGAAAAATACTAAAATAACAATTCCTGAGTTTTTATAGTACTCTTTGGATAAATCGCATCAGGTTTGGAAATTTTTTTTCTATCAATAATTGTCACTATTTTGATGATATTTATCATCTTTGAAGAGGTTAATTTCTGTTGTCGCTATCTATTTTGGTTGGTAGATTAAGAAGCCCTTTTCTCAATGAACTCAAATTCTTTCTGTTTTGATACGTTTGTTAATCTTCTCCCATGTATATATTTTTTGTCAGCGACATTATTTAAATCCAAATCTTTGTATAAAACAGTTTGTTATTATTGAACTTTTGTCTTGTTTGCTTTTTTTATTTTTTCTACACTGAACAAATGTTTTGTACTCATTACTCATCCTTGTAGCATGATACAGGAGTGCTTCTTAATATCAGTTCCAAGTTCCAATAGTCAATGTTCTCTGTTCTATCATTCTCCATGTGTGTTGTGTGTGTGTGTGTCTCTCTCTCTCTCTCTCTCTGCAGGTGTCTTTCTTGATTCTTATTTCTATATACGAATTTTTCAGTACTCTTATGAAGTCAAACATGAGTGGTGCGAGAACTCTTATCCAACTGAGGCTTCAATGAAGATGTTGATCAGTGAAGAAATGTCCAAAGGACCAAACACCAGACAAAATGTACCGAGTGTTGTGGCCCGTCTGATGGGAATGGATATGTTATCATTCGATACAAAATCTATAGCTCGGCAGGATTGAAAAAAGAATCAAAAGCCAGGAACCAATTTGCATAAGAAGGAACAGAATAAAAAAGGCTCAGGTGGCCATGTCCATTGTAACTCAAATTCTTCTAGACAGATGGAGTTTAATTCTTTTCAACATAACAAGGACAAAGATCCTGATAGTCAGCATGTTCACATGAAGTTGAAAAAGCCAAGGTCACGAGAACATCCTCAAGAGGAGGAACTACAGAAGTTTAAGAAAGAATTTGAAGCATGTCAAGCAGCAAGGATCAGGGAATGCTCAAAGGTTGTTGAACTTGACAGAATTCCTAGCCAGTGGCTTGCTCAAGAAGCCCTCAACAAGGAAAAGGTTGCTCTCTATTCAAATTCAAGAAGAATTACAGCAAGTGAGAAGCCTATAGATTTTATGGGTCATGCAGTAAAAGCAAGCCCATGTGAAAGTGGGTTGCAACATCATGGATTTAGGGAGGAACTTTTTCCATCTGAGCAGAAGGGATCATATTCTTCAAGGAACCGAACCCTAATTAGAGATTTTGAGCAGCCATCTCTGATTAATTCTGACCAGAAGCTGGATATATCTTCTGCTCCAACAAGGATAGTGATCCTGAGGCAACTGAATGAACTCGATGCTGATGGCCCCAAGAAGACAGTCACCAAAGAGCAGCCCTTGGAAACTGAAATTGCAGAGTTAGAGGATGAAGCAGAAGCTTACATCCGAGACTTGCTTGTTGCTTCAGGTCTGTACGATGGTTCATCTGACAAAGTTTTATCAAGATGGGACCCACTAGCAAAGCCTATAACCAACGACATCTTTGAAGCAGTAGAAGAGTCTTACAAGAAAATGACCAAGGATAATGAAGGGTCCAGAAGAGATCACAAGTTGTTGCTTGATTTGTTAAATGAAGCACTTTCAGTTGTACTTGGACCACCTGTGACCATGTCTAGATTCAGAAAGGCTATTGGTCCTGCACTACTTCCTCCACGTGGACAGAAGTTATTGGATCGTGCATGGGAGATTGTTCGTGCACATCTATACCCTCCAACAGACAAATTTCATTACTGCATTGATGATATGGTGGCCGAAGATCTGGGGTTCACCACTTGGTCAGGGTTGATGAATGATGACATTGATGCTGTGGGGAAAGAGATGGAATCCCAGATTACCGGATATCTGATTGAAGAAATAGTGAAGGATATACAGAGTCATAACGGTGCATAGAAAAGCCTCTTCTTCTGTGTTGTGGCCATTCTGATGGTCAAAGGGACCGTGGTAGAGGGTGCAGAAAGTGCTGAAAATTTCAGCTCGCGATGTGGGATCTCTTTCCTCACAGGCAGAGGCAAAGGCAGAGGCAGTGTTAGTTATTGTAGGCAGTGTTAGTTATTGTAGGTGAGTGTCAACAAAATATTGCATATCTTTTTTCATTGGGGATGGTTGTGATATAGGATATGGGTTGGTTTGGGGTTCCTTTTGAGTGTATATTGAGTTTATTATTTGATACATTGACTATTTTTTTGTATTGGACCAGTCTGCTGGACAATCCCAGATCAGTAGAAGATTGTGAACCACCGTATTTGTTTGGGTAAATTATATTACTCCCCTTGATGTCTGAAAAAAATATAATAAGTCTTACAAATTTGAAGTAATTATATTTGGTTTTCTTAAAATTTTAATTCATACAACATGTAAGCTATTTTCATCAAGAATTCATTACTTACATAGATGAAAAAATAATATTATCATCTCTTTTACATAAAATATATGTTCTATCTTGTATATATTTTTATTTTCATACTATTTGTATTAATTGAGTCTTTTTAATCTTAAAAAAAAAAAAAGGTACAATTAATGTAAGTTACTCTATTTTTTTTTTTTTTTTTTTTTTGTTGAGGTCGTAGGATTAGGGGTACAACTCAGACGGGTTCAACCCGAGCAATTCGAATCCAGTCTGAATTTTTTTTAAGGTTTGGATAAAGATATTTTCAAATTCGGTACAGGTTTGCGTAAAAATTCATAAGACCGAATTAAATTTGGGCGGGCTTGAGTAAAGACGTCAAACAACCTGAAACTCGAATTATATATATATATAGATATATAAAAATATTAAATATACATATAAATTATTAGTCATTACATGATGTTAAAATAATTTAGATTATTAAATCATAGTGAATATATATTATATATACAAATAACATAAAATCTTACTTTTTTATTTTCACTCATAAATTGTACTTTCTGCTTGTGGGTTTAGTGAAAGAAAGCTTTTTTGTTGCTACTTTGTTTGAGCAACTGTTTTGTGTTCATGGGTGTACCTATTTGATGCAATGCAACAATCTTGGGAACTTATAACAGTAAAAAGGGTGTTTAAATTTCTGGGTATCATCAACATACATGTAAATCTTGGAAACTCTGCTAAAGATATTCAATTTATCTCAATGCCAGAATGATGATTTACAAGATTTTACTTGTGGAGTGTGTATGTGTGTGTACTATTTGAAGAATATCACAAAATGTTTTTGTTATGGGACCCGAGTTATGCGTGATAAACTCTGACCTGATGATCCAACAAACAACAGGATGGATCAATTCATGTACTTCTTTGGAGCTTATTTTTAAGTGCATTCCTTGTCAAACAATTTATTTGGAAGCCTGTTGAGAAAGGTGAGAAGCTAGCAAAAAGGGTTTCTTTGCTCTGAACTTCTGTTTGCAGGATTTAATTTGTTTGGTTTATATTATTAGTAATAGCTTCAAGTTAATTTGGACTGTTATCCTTGTTTGGAGGCATTGCAAAAGCAGAGGGCATTTCTTTGTCATTATCATAAGTTTATTTATCCTGCATTCTCCTTGTCTATCATCATTTTCTTGTGAAAATGGTTTAGTTCGCCAAAGTTATTGCACTATTCGGACCATATGATCAAGATATGAGAGTCAGCTGAGTTGTTTAAAAAACATTAACAATTTTTTTACATGTAACATGAAGTGCTGGACCAATCCCTTTAATTAACATATTGCACTTTGTTTAAAAAGTTACAACTGCAGAGTTCTTTGTTATGGTTTCCCTACCAAGAATTGACATGTCTAAAACTTATTGACAGATCATATGTAATCAGGCTTGTCCATCACCAATTTAGGCGCTCACATTAGTCTATCTTTATTTGCTTCAAAACTGTGTGTAAGTTCATTTGTATTATCCTGTCTATTTCACAACTTTTGTGAAATTATATTCTTCAGTATTTAATTGTTGAGGACATATTGAAACACATTGCTGAGCAGCACGTGTATTATTTATAATATTTGTCTGGTATTTTTAAAATTGACTAATGATAACTCTATTGTCCTTCTAAGCAACACAAAGAAAACACAAACATAAACAAGCATACATATATCATACAAGCCTACAAGGGAAAGAGGATTTGTGAACATGTATATTGTCTTGCAGCATAAGGTTCTCTCTCTCTCTCTCTCTCTCTCTCTCTCTCTCTCTCTCTTGGTCTGCACAGCATAAGGTTCTCTAATTCTTGAAAACACAAGCCATTTGGTAATTACATATTTTTTTCCACAAATTTAGACTATTACACCGGCCATTTTTTCTGAATTGTATCTATGTTTTTGATATATGGACTATTAAAAAGTGGTTATGAGAACAAGTTGGATAACATTCTCTGATATTTATCCACTCTCTCTCTCTCTCCCCCCCCCCCCTAAAAAAAAGATAGTCTACAAACAAATTAGAGTAATTCCCAAACAAGTAGTATGAGGATAAGAATGCTTGCTGTCCTAAATTAAATCTTCATTATGTTATGTGCAGTTGATAGCTGGTTTTTTATGATGCAAGATTGCGGCTGTTACTTAGCTTCCCTTATATTTTTTCCTTTTTTTAACTTCCCCGCAAGATAAGCTAGTTGTTTATTTGTTTCATTTTGGGGAGGTATTTTCATTACCTGTTCACTTTGTTTTATGTCTTAATGTTTCAGAGTCCATCATAATCATGCCAGCTTTTGGAGTCCAGCTTGAAACTCACTACAGCAGGTACTTCCTTATTTTTTTTATGTATGAGAATTTTTCATTTATTGAGAGAGTGGATCTAACTCCCATTTGCAAATATATGTTAGGTGTCAAACTGGGAAAAGGAAAAGTTGGTTCAATGGTACACTCTGTTTATTAGAATGTCTCTGCTGGTTCTTTGAATAGCAATGTCCAAAAAAAAATATATGGATATTGATTGGTGCCTATTGGGACTGCAAATGAATCAAACTGTTCATGAATAGGCTCGGCTCAGCTCGTTTAATAAACGAGCCAAGCTCTAATAAGTTCGGCTCGTTTATCTTTATTTAAATTATATAATAAATATTTATATATTCAATAATATATAAATAATTACATTATTTATATATTCAATAATATAAATAGTATTTTTTATTTAAATAATACAAATAATATTAAAAAATATCTTATCGAGCTGAGCTCGAGCCCAGTTATTTATTGAGCCAAGCTTTGAGTCCAGTTACTTATCAAGCCGAGCTAGAGCTCAATAAACGAGCTCAATAAGCAAATGAGCTGAGCTCGAGCTTAGCAAAGCTCAGCTTGTCTCGGCTCGGCTCGGCTCGTTTGCAGCCCTAGTGCCTATATCTTAGGATGCTTGTTTTTAAACAAAACAAAAGCTATGGAACTCATCCATTCATAAGTATATTTGTGATATTAAACTTAAAAATCATATCTATCAAACTGAAGCAACAGTTACAAAAGAGCACTGGTTGGAGTATCTCTTCTTCCCTTTTTTTCCATAACCCAAAACATTCTCCAGTTTTTCTAGCCTAAAAAAGAATATGGCCAACCTTGCCTTTAGCTGCTCAATAGCACCACTAGAGTAGTTTATGCTTAGGATCTCCCTTCTATTCACCAGTTCAAACAATCACGAAGAATAATATTTTGTTTTGCCTGTTATATGTATTTTTTCTCCTTTTGTCATTTCTAATCATCGGCTTCACTAATACTACTCTTTTTTTCCTCACATAGTGGGAGAATAATCCACCGCTTCATTCCCATTGAAAAGATTTTGAAACCTGTCCTGAATGAATGTGTGACCCCAGTCACTTGTTATTGGAACTTGTCTCTGATTGTACGTGAGGAAGAAGAACTTGTGTTAGTTTTCAAGGTAAAATGATGTTTTCTCATTTGTACTTTCTATGCTTTTCGGAAAAACCTAATGATGATTATAACTTAAAAAGTCACAAAGAACAAGTGAGCCTTGAAGTGCATATTATAGTGCATAGAGGATTTTCACACCCCACATGTGGGACCCATCCTATGTCCCATTCTGTGAAGAACAGCTGATTGCTAAAGCAGTTGAATAGGGTGATTTATTGTTTAATAAATAAGGAACTATTTTTTGCAAAGATGTTGCCCCTTGTTATTTCCATTCAGCCCCCACTCTCCCTCTTTGTACTGACTCAAATAGGGCTTGAATTCTTGTCCAGGAACTTCACCCACCAGTGAAAATGTTAATCCCAATCTGGAAGGCGTTATGTGCTGCCACTGACAACCCGGTCACTCAAGTTCCAAGTAGATTAAATAATCAATGGTGTTGAACTGTTTCGAATAAAGAGCTATGATGCACCACAATCTACCTTCTCGGACAGTTCCTGGTCAATGGTACCTGATATAATATAACATCATTATGAGATTGGCGACTGTGCTAAATTTTGTTCCCTCAACTGAGTGTTTTGTACATGATTGAATTGATATACATTTCATATTCTGCAAACGAAAGATGGGAAATTTTAAGAAATTGATTTTACCAATCTATTCATTAGAAGAATCAATATAGTGTCTGCTTTAATCCTTTTACTGGTCACTGCACTTCAAAATATGTAAATCATAGGGAATACCTGCATGGACATCATTAGCATGCAGTAGATTAAGCCCACCTGGTTGTTGGATGATTGAATTGCTGCTTCTTTGAGAAAGATGGTTGTCAAATTTTTTCATTCAATTATATCTTCTGTCCAGCTGCCGTGCTGTGTTGATTTAACGTCTATTGTGTTCTGGATGATATACATTGGGAATTTTTATTTTTATTTTTTTTTGTTGTCCAACTTCATTCACAGTAATGGGGTTATCTGGAGGTATTTACTTCAAATTTTGACGTAGTCCATGTATGATTTTAGCACTCATAATTTTAGTATATTTGCTGGACAAAGAAAAAAAAAAAAAAGAAAGGGACAAGAGAAGAAGCAACTATATCTAGCTGTTTTGATCACACATCTGCCAAGTAGCTTTGCCTTAAATGATTTTAAAAAAGAGGTGAAAAAATAAGGTGTGATTTTATTGTGTGCAAATAACTGTCGTTACAAACTACAAGCGACTCTGTTACACTGGTACAACATATTATTGGTACTTCAGCGGTCAGAATGAGAACTATACATAACAAATTGAAAGAATGGGTTCACAGTGGCAAGGAAAAAAGGCGCGTTGGTGGAGAACCACAGCCACCACTGAATCTGGAAAACCAACTGGTTACTCATCAAGACAGACCTCTGGCAGAGCTCAAACGCTGTGCTGCACGTTCTAAACTGGGTTCATGCTGATGTAACCCATGCCACAATTCATTAGAACCACCATTCCACAATCCAAGCTTAGCTATCTGCTTATGCAATGCCTCCAAGTTGACAAGAGGGACAGTTGTTGGTCGCCCGTGAGCACACTGCAAAACAAACTCTCCAGAATTATCAACAATGCAGCTAAGCAATCTCTCTCTCTCAGCTAAGCAAAACAAACTCTCAATTTTTTGTATTGATTGACAAATAGACTAGGATACTGTCAACTCACTTGGAAACACAATGATGTTTGCTTCAGCTCTTCAACAATTAGGGAACACTCTGAAGGTAGCAATGTGTCCCCAAACATTATTGCACCTAAATAGTAAAACCAATAAGCAAAATTAAGAACATAATCCCCAAGAAAGAAGCTTTCACCCTTTTAAGAGCAGGAAATACAACTCCGGTGCAGCTAAAAAGTTGCTAACATGCTGGAAATTTGAGATGTATCAGGAAGCAAGAAAGAAAAACCACGGCAAATGGCAAATGACACTAGTCCATATGAGAATATTTTGTGGACAAGCATCACCTCGCATAAAGCATTAAATAACTTAATTTGTGGATGATTGGTAACTAATGCAACTTTTACACAGACTAGCATTTTTCCTAAAGATTGAGGTTATTATACCTCTACATGCTTTGGAGTTAAGGACCCGATGAACGGATGGCGGTATAGTTGATGATCCATCTGTATCAGCAAGCTGTTGATCACAAATACAAACTGGAGTGAGAAAATCAACAAATATAGTTTGGGAAAATTTTAGATAATGAATGATGAATCAATAAACTCCAGAAATCATGGAAATGGAACTGTAAAAACTTCTCTTTATTACCTGTTGAAGAAATTCCAAGAGATCTACATCAGTCAAATTGACTCCTACAATACACGGCACCTGCACATTAAAGTAATTGTGATATTCAATAAAGAGACAAAATAGAGATTGTGGATCTCTGAATTATGTCAATAATGTTATACATCTTGAGTAAATATACAACATTGAGGACACTTAAACATTTAAAGCACCTGGTTGGTCAATGTGTATGTCTATGGAAGTAATAACAATAACTTCTCTGGCAATAATATTTTCCTCTATATATGCATGTATATGTACGTAGTTGACAGACTAACTAGTAATACAATCAAGGGAAAAAAAAATAAAAATTTAAGCTTGTAAAAGAAGTTCAATGGCTGAGAGAGAGAAAGAGAGAGAGGGGCAGGAATGTTCTTCACCACATTAAGTGTGACAACAGTTGGCTGCCTGTGTAGAAGATTCAGATTCCTGTAAAAACACAAAAGGGTGTACACCAAAAAAATCTCAGAATTTAAAAGATGAATTGTATAACAAGACAAATGCAATATATCATGCATTCTCTAACACCATCCATTTAGCGGGGAAAAAAAAAATCATCCCAGTAAATCCTTAACGAAAGATATGAAGCAGGAGATCCAAAAGGTTCTCCAAAGTCATCAGCACAAACAAAAATCTGACAAACTTGTTCACCAACATTGGTATGGGGTTAATATCTTTGAAGGTCATTCACACAATGATTGACACATAGATCAACAGTACTAATTAAAGATTTTCTAGACACAGAACACAGAAAAATTACTTTTTAAAAGACCTTGAACCCAGAGAACGAATGTTGCAGAGCCAACCCCAATTTTGAATCTGATCAGCATAGTTGTGCAACAACTGATACCCTATTTCAGGCAGGACCTGTTTACAGTTTCGAAAACAATAAAAATCAATAGTGAAGATCTAAAAATTTTCAGATAAATGTTTAACTTGGCACAGCATCTAGGGCTGTAATAGAACCCCGACATATACTGTGAAATGGAAATACCAATTTTTGCTCAGTATCTAGGTAAGTGACTGTCTTCATTTCTCCAGATAGCACCTACGAATTTCACTAGTCTATTAGCCACACTGGATTTGTCATTTTAAAAAGTTTGAACTACAAAAGCATTTTACCTTCTGACGTAGTTCTTCCAAGCGGATCCTTTCATCTGCAGCGTGCTGTAAAAGACAATCACTTGCAAAGTAAGAAATGCAGCCAAATGCTGGAAGCAGACTCCAAAACCCTAAGCCAATAAATATGATTATGTGTGTTGGTATGTACACGAATCAAGCCCACACATGTTTGCATGTAGATGTATATATACTACCAGGCATCTACTGGCTAATGCTGACACGAGAGATTTCCCAGTTACAAGATTCTCATATGAGAAACTGTTAACCATTCCATGTCCTCAATCCACTTCTAAGATTTCCTGTGCTATGTACATCTCAACAATTGGTGTCATTGAACATTCTGCCGAGATAAAATAGGCCTCGACTGAGAATCATGAGAAGCAGTACTAAACTATGTTACACGGACTCGGGTGTAGATATTGGGTGTGGGCGCAGGTGCAGGTACATCTAGGGGTCGGATACTTCAAAATTAAAAATTGAAAATACATAAATATGGATCCAAATTTGGATACGAGTACGGGAATACGGTAAATAGTTATTTTTTAAATATATTTATTATATAAAGATGAGTTAAATAGTTATTTTTAAATATATTTATTATTTTTATCTTATGTATTATTTTTATTGATAATATTTTTAATTTATTTATATAATTTATTTTTTTTATTTTTAATTGATATATATATTATAAATAAAAAAAATATAACAAATAAAGAATAACAAAATATGTTAAAATAAATAAAAAATAAAATTTGGATGATTTATTTTATAGATTTTTATAGATTTTTTTTTTATTATATATGATTTAATTAGATTTATTATTATATAACAAATTATATTATTTATTATATGTTAAAAACGGGAGGGGGGAGAGATAGAGAACACAAATCGACGAGAGAGAGAGAGAGAGAGAGAAGAAGAAGAAGAAGAAGAAGAAGAAGAAGAAGAAGACGAGGAGGAGATGATGAAGAAGAGAAGACAGAGAGAGAGAAGAGGAGATCGACATAGATGAAGACAGAGACAAGACGACACAGAGACACAAATCGACATAGATCTTCACCCTGTTGCTACCATTGCTCCACTATAAGTTTCTCTCAACAACCCTTCTTTCTCCTCTCATGTCAGCCATGTCCAAGAAACCCATGCCGAATCTGACACATATCTCACACCCGCACCCATGTCGTATCGTGTCGACACGGGTACTCTGCCCTAATCTAGCGAGTCCATGTAACAGAGGTACTAAATAGTCCACAATTACAACGTCCATAGCATAATGTTTTAACTTGTGAACTAATGTTCTATTTGGCTCACTAGAATAAGATGGAATGGAATGGAATAATCATTCCTTAGGCTCCCCTATGGAATGATTAGTCCATTACAATGATGAATGATGATTCCATTTGCAATATATTTTTTAGTCAATCAAACATGGGAATGGATATTTTGATGGAATGATAATTCCATTCCATTCTATTCCAGTGAATAGAACACTACCTAAATATATCATTTGACTACGGTCTTTCAAAAATTTAAAAACATGAGATAGATAGATCTCAAGAAGAAAAAAAGAAAGAAAGAAGAGCAGTGCTTAAACCTGGTCAATAATAGCAAGCACTCCACCACCCACAATTGGAATGAACTTCTTATCCACCTGTTGGAGAACTTTGGCATCCTCCAGACAATTCTTATTGATAGATTCAGGAACTAATGAATCACCAGCCAGATGCAAGATCCCAGAAGAGACATCAAGTATATTACTCTCATTGTGAAGATTATGTAATTTGTCTCCCCTCTGTATAGAAAACAAAATCACTTTGTAACCACTAATTTCATAACTTGACAACCCCAAGTTCTTTTAACAAACTGGTAATCATGATAGAATGTGATTTCAAAAAGAAAAGAAAAAACGCTAAGGTACTCAATTGCAGTCCGTAGACAGCTCTTCTGCCATTTTAGCCCAGAATCTAATGGATCATGAGATTCATTCAATGTGCAGTCTGAAGGTTAAGAGAGCATAAAATCAGAAGTATATCATTTATATGGGTATGATGAAGGTATAAAGTGATAAGCAACAAAAGTAATAATCAAATAATGGTGAAGAAAAAAAAAACAAAGTTAAATTTATTCTAGGGTTTTTTACTTTTTTAGTCCCTGAAGTATGCAATTTGTCATTTGGTCACAAATGTCTAAAATTTGTCCCTAACGTATAAAAAAGTGTTTCACTTTAGTCCCCCAACCTTACTCTATCGGGAAGTGTTGTTAAAGTCAATGGTAAATGTGGAAACTCAATTAATAAAAACACATTTTTAGTCCAGTTAATTCCATTTGCACACCCCTCATTTTCTCAGTGCCCACACCATCTTCTAATTTTTTTATTACAGTTTTGTCCCTCAAACAAATTACTCTTTTGGATAAAAACCTAAACCCTAATTTCTCTATGCACCCATCTGTAGGGCTCGCAAATGTCGGAAGCAACATATATATACATGTTGGATGGCAGGAATATTTCCTTCTAAAGATGTTGGTTCTTTTTTTTGTTTTTAGCAGATATGTAATTATGATTTTAACGCTTTACCCCTAGTTCAGACGGAGAGAGACAAAATTATGTTAGGGGACCAAATTGAAACACTTTTTATAAATTGGGTAGTAAATTAACACAATTTAAACATGGGGGTCCAAAATGACACGGATCACTACTTTGGGAGCTAAAAGTGTATTTTTTTTAATTGAGTTTCTGCATTTACCCCTAAATTTAATGAAGTCTACAGACAAAGTTAAGTTGGGGGACCAAAATGAAACACTTTTTATACATTGAGGGCTTAGGCCTCACTTGGAGAGTAACTATTTTGGTCAAAAAGTCACTATAAGTTGTCATATGACTCCCTCTACTTTTCTGCACATCTTTTCGTAAAAAGCAAAAAACTTACTAAAATAGCTTGTTCCCAAACTAGGCCTTAATTGACACAATTTAAAATTTGGGATCACAATGACACATCACATTCTTTGGGGACTAAAAAGGTAACTAATCCTTCATTCTATAATACATTATTCATAAATGCTTCCATATTGTGGGAGAATAGGCAAAATAATATTAACTGTTCAATCTACAATCCTACATAATGCTACATAATCTTAACAGATGGAAATCTACCTAAAAAAATCTGGTACTCACCCATAGATCAATGGGAAGCATAACTTTTGCCTACACATAACAGAATTATTTTCAACTGAATCCATGCCGTAAATGTGGAGGCGCTTTGACTTTTTGCATTTTAAATTTTTGAATGTCAATTATGTCTTACGATGCTACATAATACTAACACAATCATAATAGATGGACACCTGCCTAACAAACATGGTAGCTTCTCCCATAGATCAATGGGAAACGTAACTTTTGCCAACACATAACAACGGCATTACCTTCAACCAAATCCTTACTGTAAATGTTAAGATCCTCTGATTTTTGCGTATCACATTTTTTAATGTCCTTCATGTCATGTGCTTTCTTCTTATCTGGTCTGAAAGCAAAACCTCAGTGAAGTTAGCAACTATCAGATTTGATCTAGCATTTTAAGCTTGACATGGAAATACTAAAAGTAATTATACCTGGTGTAGATCAATGGATCTTCCACAGAATTTGGCTCAGAATATAGTTGACATTCACCAGATGATTGTTGAGGATGCTTCAACCCACTCGTTTCTGCACAATACACATAAATCTTAACTGGTCTAGCTTATTTGCACCACCACCAAGTCCTACAAACAGTTTGTATTAAAGCAACACCTTGTGAAGTAGGGGCATTATTGATGGCCTGGGCTTTGAGTTTTTTTTCTTCCATGGCCCAATGTGTATTTAAGGTGAAGAATTTTTTCTTGCCTCTGTAAAAAGGTGGAGTTGAATGGCTTCTTTTTGGCCTTCTCTTACAAACATATCCTTCTTGTTGATATATAATCGGATCCTTTAGGCCTTCATCCACAACATCATAAATTGCTGAAGAAATATGGTGTGACGTTACTGCAGAACAGTTGGCATTATATTTACCATGCGAGTCTAAACATAACCACTCTGTTTCATCAATAAATATATCGGGACATTTTGAAAAGAGAACATCATCTAGATTATGTTGTTGGATAAATCTACAATTATCTTCCTTGGAACGAACACAACTTTCAAAACCTGAGCACATGTTTGCAAAACTTGTTGAGAAGTCTTCTTGGCTTGAGCTTTTTCGCAAAGAATCATCAAAATAAAAACCACGGTCCTTAACAACCCTTTCCGCTAAATAGTCATATCTATTGTCATATTTGATACGCCTCTCAAGTGCATTCTCATCAAAGAAATTATCCACATTCTGAGATTTGGTCCTAAATAATGGATCTGACATTACAGAAGACCATTCAGATTTAAGAGACTGACGACTTGAGAAAAATTTTCCAACACGTGCAATTGAGTCTGGTGGAAGGTCATTCTCTCCAGCTAAACACTCTCCACCTATTGCAGAAGACTCTATTGAATCCCTTGACAAAAAATCCAGACCTGTAAGCACGTCACACTTAGACATGGGTCCGGGGGAAGACCAAGCACTTGCTGCCTCATCCTGCCATAGAGTCCCTGGAAGGAAATCAAACCTCTGGTTATTGTCATCAATTTCTCCAACACAAACCCAATCATTAGGTTCAAGACTCTTTCTTTTGGCTCCAAAACCATTAATCCGAAAGTCAAATCCTTCAGAGCTTGCAGGTGATGCCCCATCAACTGGAAGGCTTCTCCTACAGGAGCAATTATGCAGAAAGGGCTTTAGATCCTCGCTGATCTTGTCCACATCATCACCTATTTCAAAACAATCAGGAGATAATGCACTCCCATTAAATCCATTACTTATGCTGGCATCCACATTGAAATGTGCATCCTCCAATCTAGAACCCAAAATATAGTCTGTGTGCTCACTGGATCTTTTTTCCCCAAAGAACTTATTCCCCAAGAAATGGTCTTCAGAAGAGAAAACATTATGGTCAGTTGCCTGCAGATAGCTAGCACTCTTTTGGTTTACAGTTACTCTGGATGGGGCAAGCAATCCATCACACAATTGGAATGAGTAGTCAGTTTGATACAAAGATCCCAACCTGATCTGGTGTTCTGAAGCATCTTGACAAGAAAATCTATTGTCTTTCCAGTGAAACATATGGTCACTTTCTTCAGTTGGCATCTCCAGCTGGGGGGAGAGAAGGCCAAAAGAAGCACGGTGATTGTACATCCTGCACCTCCTTTTTGCAATTTCATATTTTTCTGGCAAATCTACCAATGTTTGGCAACAAAAGAAATCTTAGGATACACATGAAGGAAATCGATTGGGTAAATTACACCTTTGCTCCTTGTTTGAGCCAAATTTCAGTTTAGTCCCTATAGCTTCAATTTCATCAATTTAAACCTCATACTTTCAATTCCGTACCAATGTGGTCAGCTGTCATTAACATTTTGGATGGAAAACATGTGCGAAACTAGAGGGACAACAGTAGAATTCAAAAGAACTATAGGGACCACAGGTGT
Organism: Camellia sinensis; assembly: GCF_055761805.1. Lineage (NCBI taxonomy): Eukaryota > Viridiplantae > Streptophyta > Magnoliopsida > Ericales > Theaceae > Camellia > Camellia sinensis. Next base: position 185,731,368 of record NC_138964.1, read on the forward strand.
AACCTATTCATTTTTCTTTTTGTGCAGGAATTGCTAAAATTTCCACATGTTGCCTTTTTCCGTTCAAAATGCTAACCACAATGGACAGAGGAACCACATTGAAACGTAATTGAAAGTATGAGGTTTAAATTGATGAAATTGAAACTACAAGGACCGAAGTGAAAACTTCACTGGACCTAAAGGGACCAACAGTATAATTTACCCAAACAGATTTTTTGCCAGTTCACAAGCAAGCTATATAAACATCATTCATGAAATTTTGTTACTCTGGAAATGTGTTCTCTCTTCTCCAAATAGTTTTGAGGAAAGTAACTATTGAAACAACTAGATCAGGGTATTCAAACTCTATATACAGAATTATCAGAAGCAAGACATTCAATAATAAAATATAGATCCTACCTTTTCCTGGTGATGAAACATCATTACCTTCCCTCCAGGTATTGTCTTCTTCTGACATAACAGTACCACGGCTGGAGGAATTTCCTTGAAACATATCAAAAGTCAAGACAAGTTTAAGAAATGAATTAACAAAAATAATGTTAACAGACAGGAAAAAGATTATTCACAAATTTAGCAGTTTACCGTGAGAAAATTTTTCAGTCCACAAGTGTGTGATGGCCTTTTCAATAAAATTAATAATGGGAGACCAATCCTGAGTGAGAGAGAGAGAGAGAGAGAGAGAGAGAGGATCAAGGGAACAATTAGATTCCTAAATTACTTCACAACAGAGTGATAACCAAACAAATTAAATTAGTAAGACTAAAGCCCTGAAGGAAATACTAGCACACTGTAAGTGAGAAGAATGAGGTAGACAAGCCATCTACAGCATTTAGGCAAATGAATCACACACATGGAGGAAGAAACAACACCAATCATCCAAAATTGACAGAAGGAAGGAAAATATATGTATATATACTGCTATATCAAGTGTAATGCACAAATGAAATTTTTTCAACAGAAGCATCAATCCCCAAAAAATCCCTGTTTCAACAGAAGCATGCGATCAACAGTGATCGATGTGAAATCGATCCCTCACTTTGAAAGTGATCGATCCCTTATTAGTTGTGATCGATTGCCACCCTAGTTTTCACAAATCCTTCGTAAATTGGTTTTGGAAGCTGAGTTTCAATATAAACACCTCTATAACTTGGTTTTCTATATCCCAACCATTGTTTTTTCACAGTCAAAATTCTGTAAACTCTAGAAAAATTCTGAGCAAATATTTTGATCATTGTGAGAGAATTTTCTCAAGATAGTTTTCCAAAAACCTTACATATCTTTGCATTGTTGTGTTCTGCACACAGGGTTGATTGGGTAATTGGATCCGTTCAAGAATAGAGATCGAGGTTGTTGCTTCGTAGTGTCCAGAAGATCAAAAAGGCTGACTAAGTCAAGCTATGCTCATGGAGTAACTACAAGTCATCAGAGTTGTAGATAAACCTAGGTATATGGTTGTAAGTTTTCTCAACTGTGTCCTGTATTCTATCATCGTTTGGTGGATTTTTGTTGGGTGTTGTGGCCATGGTTTTTCCCTTTTGGGCTTTCCACGTAAAATCTGTGTTATCGTGTGATTGCTATTTACTGTGGTAAATTTTGATTAAAAGGCTAAAATAGGGCTAATAAACATAATTCACCACCCCCCCCAACCCCTTTTCCGTTTCTAGGCACATTTTACTTAAGTCTCCAATATTTCAACTTTTTGAGAAATGACAAAAATCACTTTTCCACTCAAAACAATCTAATTGACAAAGGGCAAACAAACTTCATAAGCCAGGAAAATTCTCAATCAATTAGCTAATTATATATATCACAGTTCATGATCAAACAAGAAGAAATGTTACCTTGAATTCAACAGAAGTCTTTGATGGTTCAAATGTTATATCATACCAAGATCTTGGGCAACTTAAATTCAAAATGTATGTTTCATAAGTTTGAGACCTACTTTGCTTCCCATTTTGTAACTTCATGTTAGCCTCCTGCAGATCCGAAGAGTTGAACCTAGTGACCAACTCATTCAGCAGTTTATGAATTGGGCCCTTGCAGATATAAAGAGAGTTGATGTCTACATAAGTGAAGGTCAAGAAAATCAAAATTCTCAATTATCTCAATTGCCAATCTTTTTGTTTTATCAGTATCTTAATTGCTAATCTATCTAGTGCAATATAACCTTTGCACACTAACAAGATAATCAACTTCACGGATACAGACAAATTGACAGGCCTGCAAGAAAAAGGACCCTCAATTAGCACTATTGACAGTGGGGAATCAGTAAAGCATATCAAAACAGTTAAATAGTTATATCATCAAATGAAGTATACCTTCACAAATGAAGTATCACGAGGACTAGACATATATCCAGAAAGCTTTAATACACCATCAGAGACATTTAATTCATGTAGAGAGCTGAAAATCTCAATTCCAAAACCACTCGTCAACAGTGACAAAGGAGATGAGGAAGGAGTCGTGCAGAACAACTCATCCTCACTGCATGCAGGTAAAACAAAATGTAAGCAAACACATATATGACCCTCCAAGTGCTATATTGACAAATGTAGAGCAGGAACACCTCTCAATATCAACAACTTCGAAGAATACTTTTGGATGAACAATGGCAATTCTAAGAACACATTTTTTGACTGAGTGCAAGACCTTCTTCGGGCTTCCAATTTCATTATGTAAATCACAACCAAATCAAGTTAGTGCACATCATCACGAGTAAAATGATCATATCAGCTAAGGTAGTTGGCTATATCATTAATAAATTTAAACCCAAAGCAAAATATGTGCAAAGTAAGAGGAACCTAGATTGGATATGCTTCCTCCGAACTGGTTGGTTGTAAAATAAATCCCGAACAATGACTGCAAGGACCCAAGACTATTCTTAGAAAACAAATCAAAGCTTATCTGCATCATAATCAACAGGAAAAAGGAAAGGCAAATTTATTCACCATATAAAGCAGTTACAAGCCTACAATTCACATACACTCTAGCATTCCTAAAAGCCAATATCATTTGAAAGAAAGATATAAGAAAACTGGGACAAATACTCAGAGTAGTTCATACAAGAAGCACAAAGTGACCCAACTTTACAATTTTAATGGACAAATCCAATAGTACTTTGGTAACTCTTGCCCATTGATATGATTTTTGTGTTGTTTGACTTCCTCAAAATAAGCTACAAAAATGGATTCACGCTGCAAACATTGATGCTTTGATGATCAGTTTAAACAAACTTGTAAGGCATTGACACAAAGTGTGTTTATAAATTCCACCTCTCCTTTTCACTAGACAATCTACCAAAGTAACCTTTTATAAAGGACAATTTCTCAATGTAATGTGAAGAGAACAATGTTATGGCAGATTAAAACAAAAATAGTTATTTATATAAAATTTGGAAACAATAATGTGATGAAAAGCAGTCATGCGACACTAGAAAGACGCTAATTAGATGTTATTAAGAGGAGGCTTCTAAGTGGAATTTCTGGAAGGCTGATCCAATCCTGAATTTGTTCATTTTCAACACTGAGCTAATTAAGCCAGAAACTCCCTGTTCCAAACAATTCAAAACAAAGAAAAGGAACGGTGATTAAAAGCGGCTTATCATTTTGTTTTCAGGTGAAGTTCCAGTGTTGTTCTTGTAATGCTAAAGAAGCAATCTTTACTTGTGCACACATAAGGCCAGCTCCAATCTATTTGCTTACCTTCTACCAAACAGAATAATGCTCTCCACCATAATATACTTGTGCAGGTTCTTGTTACTTACAAATCCAATTTTTGTTTTATTTAAACTTGTTATCAAACATTTAACAGTGTCAAGAAAGAGAAGAAAACAACAGGCAAAAAAAGCACAAACAGATCTTCCAAATGGGAGAAATAATAGACTACACAACAATTTTTACCTGTTGTGCCTACATCTTGCCTACCATCATCAATTCCAAGATACAAACATTTGCATCCCTGAAAAGAATGATGGGAAGTCAACCACCAGGATACTTGGAAAAATGGCAGTAAAGACGATCAAAATTGACAAATGAAAAATTAAATTCGAAACATTGAAGAACAATCCATGCCTTCATGACTTTACGATATCCATTTGGCCTCCCATGAGCTTTTGTAATGACTTCTAACAATGAAACATCAGAAATGGAGCTCAATGCTTCTCCTTGATAGCCAAAGCTTCCACTAATAGCATTAGTATTAGCTAGCTGATCAACTTTTGACGTTGCTGGTCTCATAGTAAACACACAAATCATTAGATAACATGGTCAATAAATAAATTGTATTTGTAGTTATCCCCACATGATAGCAATGGTTAAACAGTCCAACTAAGCACCTACATTCCAAAAACTAAGAAGTAGGCTATCAGTCATCAATACTTTCAAAAGTAAAATAATGCCACACTTTCCAATGTATAAGATTTCCCTGTGCTTATTCAATGTTCTATAATAGCATATTCAACAGAAGAAATGCTATGGGTCGTGCAATAGATATACTCTTTCTTTTCACCAACACATGGGATTGACCAGTTTTCTTAAAAGAAGAGAGAATTTTATTCCAACTGGCATTCATATACGAGACAGCCATATATAGGCAGCTAAGAAGCACAGATACTCCAAGATTGGTGCTGTGTTCATATGTGCCACGACGGGGATGTGTGTCCTTGTGTCCGACGCACCACGTGGCATGTCAATTTTTTTTTTATTATTTTTTTTGTAGGGCATGTGGGGATTCTTCATGAACACACGCGTCCTGTGTTTGGACATCAAGACACCTTTGTAGATTTATTTATTTTTTTATAATTTTAGAAAGATGATTTGGGGTCAAAGTAAAATAATGGAAAATAAAAATATAAAAAATAAAAATACACCCAAATATATATCGATGCTTCTCGTATCTATACATTCTAAATTTATATTCATATATATAATAAATAAATAAACAAAAAATTGCCGTATCCCCTCCATGTCCATATCCAACAAGCAAACACACACACACACACACAACCAAAAAAAAAACACACTCGTTGGCTTATTAGTTGATTTTCACACGCATTCCATCTAGAAAAAATAAATAAACAAGGACAACAAAAGAGTATGTGAAACTCAAAATTTAAGGTAAGTGTCCCTATTGGAATGAGCACTATTAGGTGTTCCATGATGACTTAAAACAGGTTTTTGCTAAAAATCCCAATTCATATTGAGAATTTTTACATCTGAAATTGCGAGATTGGTTCCCTCTAAGATTTATGACACGTCCTATGATCAACAAACTATAAATTCTTATCCCTCACTATTATTTCCTATGTTACATGGACTATTCTAAATGTGCAAAATACCAATGCCGGACACTCAACACATGGATAAGGGTATGGAACAAAGGTCAGACATGTATAGTTGGGCATGCATCCAACAAGCTTGTATGGATCTACTTGTTTGCATCGTGTCAAGAATCTCAGCAGCCAAAATAGAAGTTTTTCAGAAGAAGAAAGATATTCAGTTACCGTATCTTTCTCCCAACAATACCAACCCATCCCAAGTAATACCACATCCTGCAAGTAAACAGACATAAAAGGCAAAAAATCAACTAGAGAGCTCAGGGTGCAATGTGAGTTAACTATTGAGAAGGGGGAAAATACAACTAACCATTGTCCACTACTTTAATGTAGTGGGTCCCAACACCAACTGCAACAGACACCTGAAAGAACAAATTAGTCCTCAGTGGAAAAAAAAAAAAAAAAAAACAAATGTAAAAATCATGCATAGAACAACTATATAATGGTAAAACTTACGTAGTGGTTTAGCAACGGTCTAATTTCAACTAAAGGGATACACAATTCTTGTTAGGGGTGTGCATGGGTTGATTTGGTCCGAGTTAGTGCCAAATCCAAAACTGAACCAACCTATTCAATTATCATTTTTAGGACCCAAAACCAAACCGAAAACCTTTGTTATCAAAATATGACCATTCACAATTCAATTCATGTGACTCTTGAAACTATCAGGCCCAACAAATGGCAACCTCATTTTCCTCTCTTTTTTTCTTTTTCTTTTTTTTTTTTTCTTTTTTTTTTTTTTTGTAAATATGTCATAATACAACTTCTCAAAGTGTTTAGTACAAAAATAATCAATATCTAATCATGATTTGTTGTTATTTTAGTGATCACAGGGTTAATAGGATCCAATATGAAAAATGTCAAAATACATCTAGATGATTAAGGCTAAAGTAACTTGCACCCATGAATTATCTATTGCTAATTTGGTAAAATAAACATGGTTTAATATGGTATGAGACAAGCCAATTGGACACAACGATTCCACAACTTTTTTTTTTTTTTTTTTAACTTTCTTTTAACAATAAGTATAAACAATTTTAAAATGTTTTAGGTTTTAAAATAAAAGGTTTCAACTTATTTTTTCTTCTTATTCTATGCTATTTAGGGTTTTTAGGTCCATTTTTGAATATCAAAGGATAATATATTATGATTTTTAAATGCTTTTATGGTTGATGGGATTTGTACTTATATCGCTTACAATTAGACAATGTAATCACGTCCTTATATAAGAACTATTGTATAACATATACCAAAATCAATTTATTTTATGTTTGGATAATGGTCAAAAAACAGGGTGCCCCCTCCAAGTTTAATTTGTGACACAACCCTCCTAGGTTCAATACCATATTGAAAAAATGAATGGTTGATAGAATAGTTAAAAAGACAAAAATAACCCTCTTATTTCTTCTCTTTTGCTTATATCCTCTCTTTATCTTTCTTTGCCTCATCTCACCACCATCACCATCCATTGGCATCACTAACACCCTCCACGACCACCAAAATCACAATTACCATCCACCACTACCAATCGCCTCCACCCAAAACCACTATCACCACTCATCACCACCACCCAAAATCACCACAACCACATAGGCTACCTCATTCCCCCTTCCCCATTCTCCTAACCCCCATTCTCCCTCCTCCACCTTACCTTATCCTTTGATTCTTCTTATAACGACTTCATCATCTATCATTCTAGCATCAAAGGTGTCCCATCGTCATCTACTAGTGAACCTTTGACATTGCCACTAACAACATTGACAGCAGCTCTATACCCTAGCCAACTCAGTTTGTAGTTTACACCCATCACCACCACCACCACATCGCTTGACCTCTTCCCTTTCCACCCACCCCCAATCTCCCTGCTCCCCACCAAAATAAGTTGGTTGCCCCTTCCCCTTTTCCCCAACCTTTGACCTACCTCCTTCCTATTCCCAACCAATCAATTGCCTCCTTTCCCAACTTCTCCACCTGTTCTCCCTCTTTACAACCCCAACCAGTTGGCTTCCCCCTCACCCACCACTGTCCTCCCTCCTCCCACCCCAACTTAGTCAATTACCATTCCTCCACCATTGTCCTCCTTCCTCGCATGACAACATAGTCAACTATCCTCTCCCCCACCATCATCATCCTTCTGCACTAGGGCCAATCAGCTAGCCATGTCCCCTACCACCCTCCTCCCTAAGCCAACCTAATCCACTGCATGCTTCATCTCTATCCACCACCTTCTTTCCTCATCCTACCATAAACCAATTATTGCCCCCTTACTCCCTCCTACACCTTAAGCTAGTCGTTAACCCCTTCCCCTCCCCCCCACCCCAAGCCAATCATTGCCCTATTCCCCCCAACCATGTTCTCCCTCCTCACCCCTAGCCAATATGCAGCTTTGAACCCTTCAGAATGGCAGAATTGAAGCTTAAAGAATGGCATGTTTAAGGTTAAACAAAGGAATAATTGGGGGCAAGAAGGCATAAATATCATTTCAAAATTTGAATAATTCAATTTAAAATTAAAACAATATTTGACACGTCACGCCTTGGTACTGTTAATTTAGATGGAAATAGTCATTTTTTTCATTTTGATATTGACCTAGGGGGAATTAATATCACAAATTAAAACTTCAAGGGGCGCTATGTTTTTTGGCATAACCACATGAGAGTGAAATGTAATTACCCCTTTTTTCATCTATACAATTGTTTAATTAAACCAAACAACAAATGGATGTCAAAAAACAAATGGAACTTAATTAAACCAAACCAAGAAACCTTGGTGTCGTTCGGGGTAACCCACAATTCAAGCTATAAGTAAATATTTTATAAGGCTTGATAGATGTCCATTGTAATTTGTAAATTCTATTTTTACAATAATTCTCTTATATGTGATGATAACATTTTTTACTAATAACTTGAAAATATCACATGTACATTTGTACATCATACAAGTCTTTTAACAAAATACATAGAGGGGCGGATCTTGGTTTTGTTCAGGTTACTCAAGGAATGAACCCAGAACCAAGCCGAGCCTCTCCCATGATCAAATGAACCCAACACAACCCCATGGTTGGAACCAGACGTTGGGTTGGTTAGGTTCACAGGTCACATGGTTCTTTTATATAGCCTACATCCTTTGATTACATCGGTTGTCCTTATTTATAACAGTATAAAACCAGACCCTTTGAAAAAAGAAATTCTATTGAAAGGGTTTCAAAGTGAATACTTCAATAGACATTAAAGCAACACATGGCATCAAAAGTACTAAAAAGTACGAAGTGGAAATTATTTCGGTTTCACATTGATCCATGTTCCAAAGAGGTACCCCACTCCTATCTTTCCTTAATAAGTATAACTCTCCTGAATTCAACCTATTAGCTCCAAGGATGGGCAATCCTAGCACAGGGTAAAAACCAGCTTGATCACTACACAGGTTAACATAAACTGCTTATTCTAGGCATATTTTGTCATCAAAGAGTCTACCAATTGTCCAGGTAGGTGTTGAATATTTTGCCATTAATAAAATAAACGTCCGCCGCAGAAATCTTATTCCTCTAAAAGGGATAAAAGATCAAGACGTTTGAGTTATCAAACAAAATTGTAGCTAAATCATTATTTACATATGCACACAGATATAATCTATCTTCTTCTGCTATCTATATCTATCTATCTATCTTCTATCTTCTATCTTCTATGTCTATCTACCTACATCTATCTATACTATCATAAGGGGAAGGCGTGAGTTGGTATTGATGTCTCATTTTTTGGGTTTTCCCAAAATATCCCTACAGCAGTTACATGGCCATTTATACCTAAATTCAGTTTTTTTTTTTTTTTTTTTGGAACTTCTGATTTTTCCAAATTCATTTCAGTTTTCAGATTTTAAATTCATACATTTTACAATCTTATAAAAATACATTTTAAAATTTTACCTTGGTTGCACGAGCATCAAGACTGTTGAAAATCAGCTCTTCCACGACTCTGGTCAAGTTGAACAAGACAATGCCAGAACGAACCGAGCTGCGAACAGCCTCAGGCAAATGCTTGATGTCCCTCATACTGACCCCAAATCATAATAATTCTTCAATCATTTCATATCTGAACTACAAAACCCATAATTCATACATTTACAGGCAAACCCCACAAACAAAAACTACCTGCAATTACAGACCCAAAACGAAAATTTGAAATTCGTAATAGCTAGTTGCTAACCTGAAGACGACGATAATTTTCGCCTAGGGTTAGGGTTTTGATCGATCTTCGAAGACAAAACAGAGAGGAATGAGAGGTTCGATTTTGGTGGGCATGGATTTCGAAACCTGAAGAAAAAAGGCGGTTTAGAGCTCGCGGGAGTGTGTGCGCCGGACTGTTCTAAGTTGCGCTTACAGTGTAGTGTAACTTGCGGGGAAACATTAAAGATACTCGCGGGGTACTGTTTGTGTGGGTGACCGATGATTACGTCACCCAGTTAAAAGTTGAAGTCACACGTGGATTCTGATTGGTCAGCAAGTACCAACTCCGGTTGGTAGCTCGAAAAATGGATTGCTAATGCCCCGAATCCAAAATGACATTCATATTGCTTGGTTACCACTTTTTAAAAATGCTTTTCAGAAAATTTTACTTTATTCTTTTTCGTGTTTTTTTATTTTTACTGAATTTTTTTAATATTTTGAGCAATTTTTTTAATTTTTAGACATACTTAACATAAATATACTTAAAAAGTAAAAAAAAATTGAAAAAAATCTTTTAAAAATTCACTAAATACCAAAAATATAAAAATAAATACGAGAATTCAGTACATTTTTTATATTTTTATATATTTATTAATTTTTTTAAAAAAAATTCACAAATTTTTTACTTTTTTGATACATCTAAGTAAGGTGTATCTAAAAAAATAAAAAAAATATTTAAAATTTTAAAAATATTCACTAAAAACAAAAAAACACGAAAACCAAAAAATTCAATTTTTAAAAAACTTAATTCAAAAAACTCAAACCAAACACACTGATTGTTGTGATTTTTTATTTTTTTCACTTTTCTTTCCTGTTTTACTGAAGATGAAGAAGATGAAGGTGAAGAAAGAAGCAGCAGCAAAGAAGAAGAATAAGAATAAGAAGAGGAGACAAGAAAGAGAGATAATCAACACATCATCATCTTCAACAAACATCAATACAGAGAGAGAGAATCAACATCTTCATCAACATTATCATCATCATCAACAACAACATCTTCATCAACACATCATCATCATCAACAATAAGATCAAGATCCAGATTCAGATCTACTAGAAAGGGGAAAAAAGAAAAAGAAAAAGAAAAAGAAAAAAGAAAGTAGAGAAAATAGAGGAGGCGGTCGGCGATACCCATCGGCATTACCGTCGATCCCCATCGGCATTACCGTCGATCTTCCTTCTCTTCCTCCTCCGCCATCACCGCCATCGCCTCTTCTCTCTTCCTCTTCTCTTCTCTCTCTCTCTCGCCTCTTCCCTTCTCTTCTCTTCTCTTCCCTCTGTCTGTTTGTATTTGAAACCAGGAAAAAGAAAAGAAAAAAAAATAAAAATACAAAACGACGTCGTTTTGTATATTCAAGCCAATTTCAAGCCACCGTTTTCGAGCAACGAAGTATTATTCAGCAAGTACGTTACATACACTTCTGTTGCTGTTTTGTGATTGGCGAAAGCAAAATATGATTTTTATTACACTTTAGATTTCGTTTGACAACTTAATATTTTAATTTAAAAATTTAAAAGTCACTCAAAAAATTAAAAAATTAAAAAATCAACAATATATATCAAAAAGTTAATGATTCTTTTTTCTCTCTACAAAAATTCATTTCGAACATACTAATTTTATACCTCATATTTTAGCTAAAAAAATAAAAAAGTTACTAAAATAACCTATTCCCAAATGAGGCCTTATTATATTACCAAAATTAACCCTAAAGTAAGACTCTTCAAAACTCTTTTATCTCTTTACACTAATAGTTTTTTAAGGGAAAATAAGAGAACAGAGAAAGACGCAACAAAGGGAAAGAGAAAGATGCAAGGAAGATACTGAGTGGAGCCCACAACGAAGTGCCTGTTCGGTCACACAGTGCTAAACAATTTACATTCCTCAGGTGTTATGTTGCCGGAAAAAATAGATTTCTCCAACGTTTTGTTGCTATACATTTACAGAGCAATTTTTTTTTTCCAAAAAATGATTTTTAATTTGTGTCAGGCCTGTTCGCTAATACAATGCTAATAAATTTGAATTAATCCAATGTCATGTTACCAAACAAACTTTTTTTCCAAGCAATATGTTGCCGTTCGATTGGATGATAACAATAAATTAATTCGAGATCACTTGTGAAGTGTCTATTCGGTGATACGTTGCTATATAAATTAGATTACTCTAGTGTCATATTGTCAAATTATAATAGATTTGTTTAGCCACTTATCGCTATATGTTGAAATGTTTACTTTTTCCCTCAAGCATATAAAAAAAATCCATAAATCAAATACGCATCCATAAAATCATATATAAAAAGTATCTATAAAAATATTCATAAAAATATCAAGTGTACAAACATCCATAAAATCTGTCATTGTTTGCATCTATCAATCAAACATGTTATCACAATTCCTCTATATCGATGGTTTCGGTAGTTACTACATCAGGATCGACAAGCGTATGTAATTGATGAATACAAGTAGTATAAGTTTTCTCCCATCCACTAGCATGTGGGTGATGAAAACAAATCCAGTTGTTTGACATCTGATGTCTTTATAACAATGTCAAATCTAGTATTATTCCCAACGTCAGAAACCCATTTAATTAATACTTGACTACTACTAAAAATCTAAAAATAATAAATACATTTATATGTCAAATTATTAATAAAACTCAATACAAATTAAAAATAAGAAAAAAATCGTATTCATAAAAAAACTTAACAAATCTTGTCTGTAATAAATTTATGACTGGAGTCCACTAATAATACAATACTTACATTATTACAATGAGTATAAGCATAATCATAATCCTTTCAATCAAAAAAATAAATAATATAAAAAATAAAACTAGAAATACATGGTAATGAATAGCTGGACAAATTAAAAACATTCGGCCTTGGATTATCGAAAATGTGTCTTTTATTTGGCAATTGGTTACCAGACATATATTTTTTGTTCGGCAATGTAATGTTGGACTATTTTAATTTGTTTGATTTCGAAATACCGAACAAAAGTCGAAGAACAGTCCAGAAAAATGAAACAAAAACCTACCAAATAAATAATAATAAAAAAAACTCAATATTTCACTTTTTTCATGGTTCTTCGCCACAATTATTTCATTCATTGCTTTCTTGTATGATCAAAATACTATGATTCTCACTTTTTGAAAATAGATGTGTAAGAGAGAAAAAAAAAAAAAAAGAAAAGAAGAAGAAGAGTAGGCATTGAAGACTAAGAGGTGTAAAGAGATAATAAAATATATTTAATTTTAGTATTTTGTCCTTAAAGGTAATTTCACACATAGGTAAAATTGGAGAGGGGGGGAAATCTCATATGGAGGGTGTAAAGAGGTAAAGTAGTGATATAAGTAGAATCACTTGAAAAAAAATTGAAATGGAATGTGCAATTACGAAATTATCCTAAGGTTAGGTTTGTTTGACTATTTGAGAAAGATGATTGAATTAATAGTATGTGAAATTCACTTAAAGAGTGTTTTGTTGAGAACATGAGTGAGATGATTAACTATTCCCTTGTACTAATAACCCCCCATGTAGTACGACTAACAAAGCCATGGAAGCCTTGAGATTATAAATTGAGTGAGGGAAAAAATACTAAAACTTAAAAAAATATTAATTTTATATATTAATATTATATATAGTATTACTAATCTAGTGGTGTACAAATAAACATTTTTTATCCTATATCTCTAACCTAATACCACCATATTAATAATTTTCTCAGTTAATTCCACCATATTTTTAATCTCCTCCATCTAATAAAACCAAACCAACGTGACCTAAGTTGTTAAGGTTGCTTAAAATTTGTTAATTTTTCTTTTCCAAATTTTAATTACCCAAATAACAAAAAAAAAAAAAAATTAAGACTCCTAAAATGTTTCTCCGAATTTACCATGTAAGTCCCAAATTCTCTTATCATGGAAGCTGTTTGGTGTAACTTAAATCAGTTGCTTATAATTTATTTTAGGATAAATTACAGTAAATCTTATTAAATTATAGGGGTATTTGGTATAGCTGTTAAAACAAATTATAAATTATAACTTAACGGACTATAAAATTATAGCTTTTGTCATAAGTTATTGTTCTATTTGGTGAAGCTGCTTAATTATAAATTTAAATTGTTGAATAGTATTTGGTAAATAAGTTGTAAAATAATTTTTTGATGTGTAAATGCATTTTTACCCATTGTTAATTATAAATTGAATTAACATTTATTAGTTATAAATTGAATTAATTTTTATTTTTTGTTATTTACTCATATTACACATTTTCCATTTAAAAAAATAATAATCTATGGCCATTTTGGGTCTTTTATATTAAAAAAAAAAAAACTAAAGGTATAATTATAAATTAACATGTCCACGACAGAAACTGACAATCAAAAGTAGGGGGTGACCAGTTTCTTAGAGTTAGATTTTTTGAGTTAAAATAAGTAGCTAAATCAGAAATTATTTGAAATAAATTTATCCAAACAGTCCAAAATAATTTTTTTAAAGCTAAAATCTATAATTTGGCCAAAATAATCTATGCCAAACACCTCCTATGACTCATATTTATTTTCCTTCTTGAACTTCAAAACGCAGTTGCTAATTGTAGACACCCAATTTTTGACCGCCCTTGCGACTTGGACGTTAGCGCTTGCACACCCAATGATGAGTATATATGCTCGTTTAAGTGCTCGAAGTCCTCAGCGGAATATCACAATTTTGAGCCTTTAAACCCTACACACCTGTTGCCTTATTTTTGGACCAACACCATAGATTTTCAAACCTGCAACCTCTTGTGGCCTGCCGGCCACTGCTTCTGGTTGCCGGCCACAAGTGTGTTTTTGTAGATATTTTTCTGTCAACTGTGCCAGCAGTTGGCATAGATGTATGTACTTTCTTACACGTGTATGTATTGATATTTCTGAGGGAGTTGCATGATTTTCTATAAATAGGAGGCCTTCCCTTTCATTTTCAAGGTTGGAATTTTTAGAGCAAAAATTCTCTCTCTCTCTCTCTCTCTCTCTCTCTCTTACAATTTCTTAGCTTTTTGCAAGCTTTTGCCTATACACTCTTGATCAAACCTCTCCATCTTTAAGCTGAGGTACCTTTGAACCTTGTTTGAGCTCTCAAGGGTGTGTTTGCTTTGATTTGTTGCCTAGAATTGGTCTTCTCTTCAGGATGTATAAAGCCTTCCTTCTCTACTTGCTTTAATCACTCTTTTTCCTACTGTTTTTGGGCTGTATAAACTCTGTATTTTTGGGCTGAAACTTGGGTTTTAAGCCCAATAAGGGTTGAGGGGTGGTTCACCTTTCTTTACACCTTGCTCTCAAGGCCTTTACCCTTGTGTTTTTCATCTTTACACTATCTTTTTTTGAGCTTTTAAACACTAATTTTTAAAGTTATTTCAGTGGTTAAAATGTTGTTTTGAAGTCCAAAATTAGAGGGGTTAGCCACCCCTCCTTGTGTTTTGCTTACTAGCCTAGCATGATCTATGTTTTAGCTTATTATTCTAGTTAATTCCAGCATGTTTTAGGACTATTTAGTACTATTTTAGGACTGTTTTTAGTGATTCATTGCATTTGAGCCTTATATTGTATGCTTATAGTGTGATTATCCTCACAGGCTTGGTGGTTCAGGCTTTAGCCACCAACCTATTTGAGTTAATAGCATTTGTTTATGGTTTTCCATACTTGTTTCACCCCTAATCACTTTTGCAACCTCCCTCATTTCTTGGCTTTTGCTTTGCTTTGCTTTGAAAGTTAGTTTAAACTGGTTGCTTGTTTAAAGCATGAGATTGAGGTGTCATGCTTAATGGTTTAATCCCTTTGGAGGTTCATTACCAATGGTATGATGTTTCTTTTATGCCCAAAGCAACACTTGGTTTGAGCCCTCTTTCCATTAGAGGACTTAAACTCACTTTTGGACTTAATTGATTAAAGAATTGAAAGGTAACTAAAATGGAGTAATAAAATTGGTAAATAAAAAGGTGCAAGATAGTAATTTGGTTAGGGTTCAATCGGACGTTAATTGAACCCTTGAGTCTTGAGTCGTTTTATACTCATTTGTGATGAAAACGGTTCAAGATTCATTGTCAACTACTTCCCTTGATATTTTATGATAGGGAGGTGGTTTTGAGAGTCTTATTTTGTTGCATTCATTGAACTTACACACTTGGTTCATAAGCCATCATGCAATGAAATTGTATCTATTGGTGGTTTGTGAATCAAACTTACTATTCTTTTGAGCTATTTGATGATAACGAGGGGTGAGTTATGCAAACAAACCCTTGAGAATACCCTGTTCCTACTCTGTTTGCTCTCTGTTGCAGCAGGAAAGTCCAGTCATCAGTGGCTGGCAAGCCACTTGCTGGCCACCTTCTGTGGCCAGCAGGCCATCACTACTAGCATGCCGGCCACCAGTGCAAAATCTAGCAGTGTACTTTTGAAGAATAACATAGTTGGTTCTGAGGTGGAAATTAGTGCAAGTGTTCTACTGTGCAACAGAGGCATTTGACAGCAGAAACAGTGGCTTTTTTGAATGGAAAGTTCGTGCATGCATGAGGATTCCTCGTTTCCCGAGGCGGAGTAATTAGAATAACTAGCTTAGCACCCTTTTTACGTTGTTTTCATGTAAATAATTTGTTCATTTTGATTTGTTGTAATAGTTAGTTAGCTAGAATAGTTAATTAATTTGTTATAATAATTAATTAAGTAGTTTAGCTAAATTATTCATTTGGGTTTGTAATAACTACTTAATTAGTTTAGCTTCAATTAGTTAGCTAGTTAGTTCATTCGAACCCTCCTGTGTGAAGGCACAAATGTTGTAATAATGTGTATGTCTTCCAACCCTACGTCCTTCTCCCTTTTATTTAACTATTTACAATGGTTAGATTAGAGCATCATGCTTTGTTTAGCATAATCCATGTTTGCATCCACTTGTATTGCATGCATTGAGCTCGGCGCATCAGTCTAACTTGCATTGTCATTTAAATACTTCTTTGAATACGTGCTTAGACCGTATGCTATCAAATTGATTCATATGCTATATTAGTAAGCTGAGCCTAGTAATTGCATATCGCATGTGTTGCATTAGTCATGTTGCATTAGTTAGGATCATGCATATTTTCTAACTCTTTTGCTTGTTTTGGCTCACCTCGGAGTACTAGGTGAGTATTTTTGTACTTTAGCATATCGCATGAGTGTGATTGTTGCCATGTCTATCATGCTTGCCATGAGGCTAATTGCTTAAGTGATAAACTGTTTGAATACCTGTGGATAAAGGCTAATTGCTTGAATTAGAATAATTTCAGTAAATGTTCATACGCGATCACTTTTTCAAGTGGTACATATTTCAAAACAAACATGAAATCAAGTGTTTCAATTTTTGCAAATTAGTCTATACTTATATGTGTGCGTATCACATAGTAATGCTAGCTTAATAATCGGAACAAGAGCTTATAATATAAATAAGATTCACATCATGATTAGTAGAGGCTGATCTTTTGATCAGGCAAGCCGGGGTGCTCAATTCATGACCTTCTCCTCTCGTACCTAAGTTCTCGAGTCGAGACAATCTTGGTGATGACGGACACGTGGCCTTTGGCACAAGTTATGAGTTTCCTAACTTTCTTAAAAATATTTAGGTGGCGACTCTGTATCTGGCAAAACAGTCAATTTTTGGCAATTTGATTCAAAATCGATTTTCTAAAAGATTTGTCGGATTTGGACTCTTTGGTATTTATCTATTTCACATTGCACTTGTGAGATCAGATTCAGAACCGCGGGAGTCCGATACTATAGGGCTTATTCATCTTCCGAAAGGGGGCACGAAAAGTCGAGTTACAGTTTCTGACAGCTCTGCTGGGGAAATTAGAGAACTTGACTAGAAATTCATGATGTGAAATTTTATCTACACTTATATGTTTCTTTGCATTGCATTTGCATTGGTGCGCTTAAGTCACTTTGCTTGCCATCTGCTATTCTTGAACGGTTTACTGGAGGCTTGCTTAAAAGCTTGCCAAAAGGCTGACTAGTCATGGGCTCTGCCATGATAGGAACACAACCCTTGGATCTGGATTACCGCTGTACCGTTTGATTCTCCTTTCACTTCTCGGTGTTAGGTGTGAGAGGTATATTAGGTAGTCTTGCTGAGGTACTCTTTGACCATTCAACCTAGTTACATATCGAAAAGTCATAGAGACTGTTCCAAACTAGGACAGGATACTTACCCGAATATAGAATTGTGTGAAGATGCTTTGTTTGAATAGTGAACCCTAGTTCTTGACGAAACTAGGATAGGGTAACCCTATCCTCTCATAGGGGTGTTTTGGTTCTCACTTAACTGGTATGTGCTTTACAGTGAAATTGTACAGAAATGTGCACATCAGTTGCGAGTTTGGTATCTGTTTTTGGGGCAGAATTCAGTGTTGAGTGCAGTTCTACAACTTTGATTACATCTGTGTTTGTAACATCATTAGCTAAGGTGCTGTGCAATTTCTGATTACTATTTTTTTTTGCTTTATTTCTTTTTACTAGGTAGTTTAACACCATAGCTTTAAAAAGTTAGGATATCCCCTGAGTACTCTGGACCCGAGTCAGAAGGCTTTGCAAAGCTGGAGATCTTGTTCGAGGACAACCGGTGTTTACTTCACTCCCATTGGTTACAAGACAAAGGAAAGTCATGCAGAGTTCACCGGTCCAGTTTTTACAACAGTCACCCCTCAATTCACCTGTATCCAGTCAGGTTCAAGGACAATCTTTTACCTCTAGTCCAATATAAGATTACTCGCCTATTCCGATGACACAGTATCCCCCAGTCAGTATGGAGGAATTGATACATCATCTTCAGCAAACAGTTGAAACCCTACATCAAGATGTTGCCTGTTAGGCTGAGGTCATAGCCCGTCAGGCTGAGGTAATAAACAGGTTACAACAATAACAACCATAGCCGGTAGCGGCCTCTGCATCCCATGCACCTCCCACGAGTATCCCTGCACCCGGAGCCACTGCCCATACTGCTAATGTCCAAGAAAATCAGGGCAATCCAGCAGAGCCGATCCCAGCACAAGCCTCCAAAGCACCTGTGTATCAAACTGAGGCTCAATTTGAGTTTGAGGTGGACCCGACTATGCTTAAGGTTAATAAACTGGAGAAACTATTCAAGAGAGCACAGGGTGTTAACTTCATTCTCGATATAGAAGATAAGTATACCGACTTTGCAGTGACATTGCTAGATCGGTTCAAAATGTCGCACATCAACCGGTTCGACGGCTCCAAAGATCCCATGGTTCATCTACGGTTGTTTTCAGACATCTTGTAGCCGATGAGCCTGACTAGATTACAAAAGCTGTCACTATTTGGCCGTACCATGTCTGGTATAGTGATTATTTGGTATGCGAAGTTGGAGGATTTTGTTAAGCAAAATTGGGAGGAGATGGCCGAGGCCTTCATCGCACAATATTCGTACAATACACAAATCGAGGTCACAATTCGTGATCTCGAGGCAACGCGCCAAGAGTCGAAGGAGGACTTTTCGGAATCTGTGACGAGGTAGAGAGCTAAGGCCTTAATGATGACCACAAGGCCTTCTGAGAAGGATTAGATAAGGATGGTAGTCCATAATTGTAGACTCGCCTTTTTCCGCGCCCCGCCTTTCGGAAAGGTTTGAAATGAAAGGCCTCACAGTTCGGACTCCCGCGGTTCTGAATCTAGTCTCACAAGTGTAATGTGAAACTGATAAATAGTCCGAATCTAGCAAATCTTTTTGGAAAATCGATTTTAAATCAAATAATGCCAAAATTAGACTGCTTTGCCAGATACAGAGTCGCCATTTAAATATTTTATTTTTGAAAAATTTAAGAAACCTTGACTCGTGTCGAAGGCCATGTGTCCTTTATCACCAAAGTTGCCTCGGCTTGGGAACTTGGGTATGAGGGGGGAAGGTCATGAATTAAGCACCCCCGCTCGCCCGATCAAAGATCGACCTCTACTAATCATGATATGAGTTTTATAAACATTATGTGTTCTTATTTTGATTATTAAACTAGCTTTACTATGTGATGCGCACAAGCAAGTATAGACTAGTTTGCAAGACTTGAAACAATTCAACTCATGTTTGTTTGTGAAAAGGATTTGAATTTGCCACCTCAAGTGGGCTTAAAGATTGTTGATTTGCCACTCAACAAAGTGGGCTTAAAACA
This sequence comes from Camellia sinensis, assembly GCF_055761805.1. Classification (NCBI taxonomy): domain Eukaryota; kingdom Viridiplantae; phylum Streptophyta; class Magnoliopsida; order Ericales; family Theaceae; genus Camellia; species Camellia sinensis. The sequence continues at coordinate 185,751,105 of NC_138964.1, forward strand.
TACATTCGTTGAATCGTTCCAATCCAAACAACAAGCCTTCATCCACAGGCATTCATGCAGTTTAGCATTTAAGCACATAGCCTCATAACAAGCGTGTTAATCATGGCAACATGGCAATCACACTTATACAAGTATGTTAAAACGTAAAACTCACCGAGTACTCTAAGCCAAAACAGAAACTAGTTAGAAAGATTGTCACGACGCAAACCCACCCCTATAGGTTTAGCATCATAACCGACCAGTAATCCTTGGATTACTGAAGGCCTCTGAACTGATTAACAGAATTAAGGGGCTAGCGAAAGCAAATACATAAATATAGTTGTCCAATGAGCTGTGCAGACTCATATAAAATAGAATCCACAACTGCCCCATAGGTTCTATTATCTCGCCATCCTGAGGCGATGGAACCTATATCTTTTTTTCTATTTAGCACATCGGCTAAGCTCACTTTGTCTTTTATTACCGAGGTCATCATACGTGGGCTTAATACGACCAAGACTTAGTCTGTTTTGTCAATGCCTTAGAACCAAAACCCCAAATTTTTTCAAGTTCTTTGGCCGAGATCATACCCATAACCGAGATCTTGCTCTATTAAATCAAGAACTCCAAGAGTTCAACACGTGTATGAGCTGTCACGCACAGAATTTCAACCGTTTCTGCCACGCGTCCTTCCCCTACTGAGCCGTTCTCGACACGCGCCATCAAGTCGCATCGCTCTTGCGTGCGCCGTCTGACAAGCACGTCATCCTAAGCATAGTAATTGCGTTTTTGCCGCCATTTCATGTGTTTGATCAAAACTACATCTCTCTCTCTCTGTCTTTTCACTTTTTCACCATCATTTTTCTGCAAACACTCTCTTTCTACTCTCAAATCCTCCATTGTTTCAAACTCTCAAGGTCTGCAACCACTCCGTTCACCTCCTCCGACGAGACTTTTGCTGCCCTTCTCTGATCGCTGTTATCATCTGACTCCAGCGTATCTCACTCCGGCTTCTTGTTCTTTAGTGAGTTACTTTTTCCCCCTTCTTAAGTTTTTCATACTTCTGTTGCCTCTGCTTACTTGCCATGACGAACACATTCATGTTCTTCAGTCTCTGTCTGTGATTTAAACTTCATCATTCGCATGTTTATTCGATCTACTTTTGATCTATGACCTTTATGTACACATTGTTCATACACTTGCTTATTTTGCCACTGTTCCTGACCTAGTTCACCTGTACAAACTGTACTCAGTGTTCTTTGAGTTCTTACTCATTTTCTTAAGTCTGAATCATGTTCTTGTTTTTGTTTCTATTTTCTGTGTGTTTTCCAGATTCTTGCCTTCAATTTTTGTTTCCATAGACTTAGGTTTTGGGATTTACCTTTAGAACTTCCAGATTTTAGGAAGAATTGAAACAAATTTCCTTCAGATCCTCAAAAACCCTTGCCCCAGCATCCGTTTTGAGTTTAAGCCGAGGTCCTTAAAACCCCAAAAAACACTTTCTTCTAAAATCAACACCCTTCCTATTTAGCCGACATTATGGGTATGTTCAGGTGGAGAGTAAATACCCCAACCAAGTTAGAATACTTTAGGTAGGAGTTTTCCATCCCTGTCGACGTTCATCTTAGGTTGGCTGGGAAGGACGACTCCATCATGCCCAAAATAGATTCCATGCCTTTCCCAGTGGTAGCCTTTCTAGAGTGTGGACTTAGGCTCCCACTTGACATCCTTTTCTGAGAAGTTCTACACTACTACAAACTGAACCCAATGTAGCTTGCCATTAACTCTTACCGAGTTATCAATGGCATAATTGCCTTAGCCAAAAGAGAGAACGCTAGGGTTACCCTTGCCGACATCCAATACTGCTACACCATGTGTGGCCTTAAGTTAGAGAAAGGTTACATCTACTACCTTAAGCCGAGGTCGACAGAATACAAATTCGTTGCCGACCTCCCAGACTCAAACAAGGGTGCTTGAGACGATTACTTCATTGTCTCGGGCAACTGGGAGTTTCAACCAGTTGATGACCTTCACCTCTATCCTCTAAGCCGAACAGTTTTCAGAGAGGGAGACGGTAAAAGCCAAGTGTCACTTTTTCTAGCTTTTAAGTCTTTCTTATTTTGATATTCTTGCATGTGTTGACGTCCGTTCGTTTTGTCTCTGCAATTCTTCCTCAGCCCCCGAAGGACTTCCGAAAAAACTTCTACCCCAACAAGGATTTCAAGAAGCTACTGGACTTGCCTATTAACAAGCGCAAGGCTCCTTTACTTTTGAATTTTATCCCAACTTACAGATCTGTACTTCCCGACGTCCCAAGGAAAAGCAAGAGCAAGTCTCCTCGATCAGCTACAACTCCACAAGCTGAATCGTTAAGGCCTGACCAAGGATAAACTTCTGATCTAGCAGAGCAACCATCAACCTCCGCTCCACAACTAATCCCACATTCGCAACGCAAATTTCAACGTAAAACTGTAGCCGCTGCCAAGATGGGTCGTAAGAAGGCTATAGCAGATGACCTTCTAGCCAACATCCCCACCACTATTACGGCACAACCATCACCATCCCAATCTCAACCAAAGCCCAAAAGGCTGAAGAAAGCACAACCCAAGGAAACGGTAACTTAGATTGACTCTGAGGACACCTTGCCGATCTCCTAAATTGCTGAGGTGGAAAAAAGTGCCTTAGTGGCTAAAAAGAGGCCCGCCGAGGCCGCACCCTCTGAGTCAACCAGGTCAAAGAGACTGAGGTTCGAGTCGGCAACAACCTCGGGCTCTCTGAAGTCTAATGCCCCCTGGGCTCCCCCAATCACCATCGAGGACAAGCCGGTCAGAGCTTACGACAGTGCCGACGACATTGAAGTCGGCGTTGCCCTCTCTACCGCCTTGCTCCTTCCCAATGATCTCAATCGCAATGCCGAGATGAGTGAGTATGAAAATTTTGCTTTGATGCTGTAGCGCTCCGTACAGGTAAGCCCCCATCACTTGGTACTCTCCACTTCTGTCTTTTTATACTTAGAGAATTTTTACTAACATTTGTTTTTTCCATTTCTTCTAGGCGATCCAATATAGCCACTCCTTTGCAATGCAAGCCTTTGCTATCAAGAAGGAGTTGGCCAACAAGACCAGGGAGGCTGTTGGCTTGCAGAAGACCATCAACAAGGCCGAGGCAAAGATGAAAACCTTGACAGATCAGGCCGAGGCAGCCAAGAAGGCTCAGGATGAAGCCAAGGAAAAGGCTGATGCTGCAGAGGCCATTGCCAAGGTCCTCGCGGCTGAAAAGAAAGAGGCCGAAGCAAAGATGATCGAGGCCCAAAAAGAGCTTCAAGATGCCTTGGCCATAAAAGAGGCCAAGATCAAGGCGGTAGATGAGAAGGCATACGCCGAGAGGGTGGCTGACGTCAAAAAAGACTACAAGAAGCAAGTAAAACAGGCATGCAACGAGGGTTTCACCCTTGGTTGGATGGCTGCTTTGAAAGAACTGGTTGTCCCTGAGGACTCCCCTCTTAAAGACAAAAGCCGACTCGTTCCGCCATTCCCCCCTACTCCAAGCCAATTCAAGGCTGAGTCCGAGGAGGAAGCTGAGGCCGAGAAGACGGAAGAGGCTCCAGGGGCCAAGTCCTCAACTTTGAATGAGCAAGTTGACTTAACTCAGGATGAGGAAGATAAAGTCTCAAAGGGTGCCTCATCCCATAAGACAACCTCCGAGGTGCCTATCACCGAGAAGAGCATCGATCTGACTCTTCAAGAGATCGACGCTAAGCTCGAGGCTGAGAAGGCTGCCGAGAAGTCTTCCCAACTGTCTTCTGGAACCGAGACCCAGCCTACCGAGTAGTCTTGTTATAATCTTTTTCGTTGTTTTTTGTACCTTGTACTTTTTTCCTTACTTTTGAAACAATTGTTATCTTTAATTTGGTCAACGTGCCTCCTTTGTAACCCGAACAAGTAATCTCTTTGTCAGGCCGAAGTGCCTTTTTTCTTCTTTTAATGCAAGTACAGCTTCCTCTTTCTTTTACTAAGTGTTTGAATGCTTGTCTATCTTGTATGCTTCCATGCTTAGAATATTTTGCATGTTTCTTCAAAGTACACCTTAACTGTGTAATTTTTCCGGGGTAAAATACCTCGGATATACTTACTAGTAGTTTTATCTCGGCCTTGAACTAACAGTTGAAAATATTTTTGATATTATTTTCGCAGGTGTTATTTACTATTTGCCGACTCACTCTTACTTACCAAGGCTTCTGTCTTCCACTATTTTTCAAATCTTGGTAATATGGTAATCTCGGCAATATTTTACAGATACTTCTTTAGAAATAACTTTGGATTAACTTCAACTTGTAAATTCTTCTCAAAATTTCAACAAATGTTAAACCAGTTTTAGCATGTAAACTCCAACTTCCAAGCATTATTCTCAACTCTCTGCCCCCTAATATGAACTTAAGTTCCACTTGGGTTCTCATTAAGCATGTGGCATTGATCTTGTCATCGAGATCAGATTCAAACAGAGGCTAGCCGAGGTCATTAACCTCGGTCTCCCTATTAATCTAACTGATATAGGTTAATTCAACTTTTGGCATCCCCTAAATAATCCATCTTTTTATCTTTTTATCTTTTTTCCATCACATCACCTCTCTACTTTTTTGCACATCTTTTCGTAAAAAGACAAAAAGTGCACTTATTTAGATCATCCCAAACAACCCCATGCAAGTAAAAACTCTGCCATATAATAAGTCTAAGTTATTCGTCATTTTCAAATAGAAACATCGCCAACTTAGTTCAACTCTATTATATGCAAGTAGAAACTCTGCCATATAATAAATCTAAGTTATTCGTCATGTTTCAATCAGAAATGTGGGGACATGATTTTTGAATAAACAACACGTGGCCGAGGTGGTACTGGAGTGCCAACCGAGGTGCCACGTGTCTTGGACATGACGCCAAGATAATGTTGGCTAGGCCGAGATTATCTGCGAAGATACCGGAATTCGAGATAAGCGAATAAGGGACAAGAGTCCTAGAATGAGAGAGGACTTCAGTTTGGGTAAAGATAAGACTCTTAGAGAGTTTATCCCAATCTAACTGGGAGTCCTGGATTAGCATTGAGCCAGAGACCATTGAAGCTAGGCTTCTATTGGGATTAGGTCAGTGTTGGCTATAAAAGAGAGGCACCCTCGTGGGTCTAAGGTACGCTTTTTGTATTTTGAATAGTGAGTTAAGCACTTTTGCTATCTTTGAGAGATAACTGACTTGATCGTCGGAGTGCCCCTGGGTGGACGAACCACCGCTGGAGTCTTTTCTTTTTGTTTACAGGTCATTCGGGCTTAATCTATTCTTCCAGTGTTTTCCAGCTAAGTACCTGTTTGGCAGTGTGGTCGGAAATTGACACACACAATTTGGCGCCGTTTGTGGGAACGAAAGAAGAATAGATGGCTAACGACGGACATAAAGAAAAGGTTAGGGACGACATCCCTACTGGGAGTGGTAAACATATTGACCTTGACGTCGAAGAAGATAATTGCAACGAAGAAACTCGGGATCCGAATCCCGGAGAGAAAGACGTCGGCAAGGAAGGTGACGTACCAAAGAAATCAGACCGCAGCGGGTATTATAACGAGAACGACCTCTAAGTATAGAAAGATAGATGCCTGCGTAGGGACGAAGAGATAAAGGGAATGATAGACAAATTAGCAGACCTGCAAGCGGTCGTCAATTTCATGATGCAGAACAACGTCATGCAGCCACTGTTCCCATTACAAGACACACCGATTCCAGCGGCCAAGAACAATACCCAGAAGGGAGGGCAGAAAACAGTCCCAATAGCCACCCAGCACGCCAGGACCAAGGAACACTCACACCGGCCTTCAAGGGAGGTCAGGTGAGGAGATTCAATGAAAGGAGATTCACGGAGGACACATCATACCAAAGAAGCTGACCCCAAAGAACATCGGCATGTTCAAGTGAAAAAACTTTGTTTTAACGCAACTAACGGAGAGAGATCCAAGAGGACTCACAATGACACAGGAAGCAGCACGTCGAAAAGGCTAAAATTTGGAGATAGTTGAGCTCCAGAACGGACTAAGGAGGATCTGAGGGATTACCTCCAGAGGAAGTAACAAAATGCCAAGGTAACCTCCCCGGTTAAGCCGAGAACGCCCGTTCTCGGTAGAGTTGGACAAATTCGAGGCCCCGAAAAGGTTCAGTATGCCAAGGTTCTAGATATACAATGGTAAGTCAGACCTCAACTTTCACGTCGGCCTGTACCTAAACTCGATGGCACTATACACTGGGAACGAGCCGTTGCTTTGCAAGGTGTTCCCCTCGTCTTTCGAGGAAATAGCATCGGACTGGTTTCACAAGTTGCCGAAAGGAACTGTGAAAACTTGGGAAGGCCTGGCCGAGATGTTTGTGGCCAGGTTTGTGACAAACAAGCTACATCCATTAAGGGTGGACTCCCTAATGGCTCTAAGAATTAGTGAGGATGAAAGCCTAAGGGCCTATGCCAAGAGGTACTATACAGTATTCAACAGGATACCAGGATACAACCAAGAGGTGGTGGTCGTGTCTTTTAAGAACGACATAAAATATGATTGTTTGCTTAGAAAATCATTAGCAAAGACACTGTCAAAAAGTATGGAGGAACTGATGGCCAAAATTAAGAAGTATGCGAGGGCCGAGGAAGACACGCCGGGGACAAAGGCGTCGAAACAAGAGAAGGGAAACGGCTCGCCGAAACGAGGCCGAGGTAATGGCGGGTACAACTAGCAAGAGACAGTATTAATGGCTGCGCAGACAGGATTAATGGCTGCGCAGGCAGTCACAACTGTATTCCGAATCCCAATTTACAAGGTCTTGGAGAAAATCCGAAATCAGCCTTATTACAGAGCACTAGTAAGGGCCCTTGGTGAATTTATGAAAAGAAGCCTTGGCAAGCACTGCGCTTACCACAACGAAGATGGGCATCTGACTCAAGGATGCAGAGCCCGGAAGGAACATCTAGAAGACCTGGTAAGGCAATATCATTTAAGGGACCTTGTAGCCGAGGTCATGACAAGGGAAAGCAAGCAAGACTACTGCAGGCACCGGCAGCACCGCCTCTTCCAACACCCCAACCGCAGGCTGGCGGATCTCGGGTGATCAATGTGATTGACTCGAAGGTCAATGAGTATGAAATATGTGGGGAGACTCAGAAGGTAAAAAACTTGCAACATGTGTACCGGGTCAGGTAGAAAAGACCTAGGGCAAACAAGTGCCAGGGACCAGTGGTGTCCTTTACTGAGGAAGACCTGGAGATGGTGCAACATCTACACAACGATGCCTTGGTAATATCCCTCCAGATTGGAGAATGCTAGGTAAAGCGAATTCTAATCGATCAGGGTAGCTCTTGTGACATCTTTAGACACCCCATTTTTGACCGCCCTTAAGACTTGGGCGTTACTGATGGTTTACTTGGTGGAGAAAGGTGTGCAGGGCAAAAGTTCAGTTTCTTCGGCAATGAGAGAGCCAAATCTCAACTTCACACCCCATTTTGGACCAAAGCTATTTTGGATGGTTTTTAGACTTTAAAACCCTCTCTTTCAAAACATTTTTGAAATAAAATTCCTACAATGCTCTGAGACTCACATTTTGTCAAATAATGCGCTTTTCGATAAACTGAGCAAGGACAAAGTGGAAATTAATGAAAGAGAGATGAAGTATTTGAAAAATATTTCAAAACACCTTACTTAGGGGTTTGAAGTTGAAGAAAAGAGGAGAAGAGGGGAGAAAACAAGTTGGAGAAGAAGTTCGGCAAGGATCCGGGTAGAAGAGAGTCGAACGACCCTCGCTGAATCAGGCTTATTCATCTGCATACTTGGATTTTAGCTATGAGGCCACCACCGTTGGAAAGCTTACTTCCGGGGCTTCATTTTACACTCAAGAATCTCCTAAAGCCAAGTCTGGGTGGGGGAGATATGGTTAGTTGAAGTTGGGCATCGTCCCGGTTGGATTGAATCTGCGCGGCTTCACCAAAAAGGGCATAACGTTTTTCACAGGAGGAATTTTAATGCCAGGTTTGCGGCATTGGAAAGCTAACTTCCGGGGCTTCAATTTGGACACCCACTGGCCATTTTTTGACCTTGGCAGCATCTATTGGCAATCTATTTAGCCGACCGGCAATTTATTGTGTTGACCGGCCATTCATTTTGGCCGACGACCTCCTTTTTTGGCCGGTTTGACCTTTTTGCACCTTCCAGGCATGGTGCATGCCAGTTGTGCCAGCTGGGATGCACAAACCCGTCCCCCCATACACATAGGTGGTTGTTTTAAGCCATTGACCCTTTTTTTTTGCACCCTTTGCTCAAGGCTTCTTGAGGAAGCCTTGGCCCCTTATCTTGGCTTCCTCAAGAAGCTTACCAGCTATCCTAGCTTTTGTGAGAAGCCTTGGCCCTCTTGCCCCCCCTTGACCCTTTTGTGTAGCTTCTTTGAGAAGCTTTATGCCATTTCCTTGCTCTATAAAAGAAACCCATCCTCCTCCATTGTTTTGGTTCAGCAAAATCAGACCTAATACATAGATACAACATATATATCACCCTCTCTCTCTATATCTCCCTCTCTCTCTACATTTGGGTGTGTTAGAGTGTTCAAAGACCCTTGTTCTTGGCCTATTGCACCACACCTCATAGCCATACACCACTACCATTGGACTGAGGTTCTTGGGAGGGTTTATTGAGCTCCAAAAGCTGGTTTTTGGCCCCTGAAGCTGCTGGTCTCGAATTTGGTCTTCAAGGGTAAGTTTCTTCCCCTTTTTAGCACTTTCTTGTACCTCATTTTAGCCTGTCTTGCTTGCTGATTTGAGTTTGGTTTATAACATAAAAAAGTTTTATTTTTTTGTGTTTAAGATACTTCATTAAGACCACTTTGGTGTTTGGGGTTGTTTGACCCCTCTTAGGCCTTGTTTGGCCTCATTTTTGTGCATTTTTAGTGAGCTCCGGGACCACCTTGTTTGGACCTCCTCACCACTGAAATCTTGAGGGATTTCAGTGGTGAGGATGGTGGTTTAAGGTCCTAAGAAGGAGAGGGCCATCCCCTCTCCTTGTTGTCTTGTTTGATGCCCTTTTTGGCCTTACAAAGGGGCCTATATTTGCACACTTCTTAAGCTTGGTTCAGGCATTTTTCAGTGGGTTTTAGGACCCCCATAAGCCATTTCCAGAGTTGTTTTGGTCATATTGAGTGTCCCTCTTGCATGTGTATAACAACCCCTTGCATGGCCTTCCAAAGGAGCACCTCATTCTAACATGTGTTGGCTCTATTTCAGTAGGTATTTGGTGTTTATTTAGCATGTTTTACCTCTGTCCCATGTCGGTTTGTTGACCCTTGGCATGCATCATACACTTGCTTTGTATTCCTCTATTTCGCCTAGAAATGCATCTTGCCTTTGGACCACCATGCTTGCATATTTTGGCTTAGCTTTGTGAAGTTTTTGGTCATGTTTTAACATGCTTAAGGTCTGTCTTAGGTCTTTGGATTCATGTTTTCCATGCTTTGTATAGCTTCTTTGCATTCTAGCTTACTAGCCTTAGGTGTGTAGGTCACTAGTATGCTTTGCTTGGCTTGTTTTCATGATTTGGCATCATTGGAGACCACATTTCAGTCCATGTTCCATGCTTGCATACTTGCATTTTCCATCCCTTTCATGCTTTGAAGAGTTGATGGCTTATGCTCCATGTTTAAGGCCTTGTGCATGCATGCTTGTGTGTGTTTTCATGCCTTTGTTGCATCATTTTGGCCACTATTTGGGACCTAGTAGAGAGCTGTCCAAGTTAGTGTAAGACCATCCTTTGCATGTTGATGCATGCTCACCTTGTGTGTTGTGGCATACTTGTGTGTTGTTGCATGCTTAGGTTGCTTAATATGATGCATGCCTTGCACACTTGCATGCTTAGATCACATCTTGTATGCTTGTCACTCCCATTATTATTCCATATCTTGCATGCTTGCTCATTTAGGTTGTGCGCCTAACATGCATTGTGCATTACTTGCTTGCATGCCTATGTTGCATACTTAGTTAACATGCCTAGGTCGCATTGCATGAGCATACATGCCTTGCCTCTTGAATTGAGTATGATAGAGGTTGGATTTCACTTGTTTGTTTGATGTGCATCTCATTTGAAATCAAAGTGCATACTTGGTTTCTTGGGCCATCACGCATTGAAATGCGCGATTGGCGGTCCGAGAATCGAGGACCATGTCCCTTTGAGTCATACACATGATGAGGGATAGGATTAATGCATACATTGCTTGAATTGCATTGCCATGCTCTGCCTTGCCCTCTGTTGCTGTCAATTGTAGATTCTGCAGGAACTTTCTGCCAACCGGCAGTGTTTAGTGCCGACCGGCAATCCTTCCTGGGCCGATAGCTTCATGAACAGCCGATGATTACACACCACAGCCGGTGATAATTCTATTCAGCCGGTGGTGTCTCCCGATGTCCAGGGAAGCAATCCTGAGACTTTGGCAGTCTCTAGAGGAGTATAGCAGGGAAAACAGAGGCAGCTTGTGTATGGCAGTGTACTTCCGAGCAGGACCGAGCATGCATTGCATTGGGCTCTCTTCCCGAGGCGGTTTATCTGTTTTCCCTAGATTAGTTAATCTGCTTAGCTAATTAGTGGCCTGTAATATTTAATTAGCTTGTAGGTTAATTATCTGTAATATTTATTCGGTCCCTCCGAGCAAGGGCAAATTTGTAATAAGTGTGGGTGAGTGTGTGCATGTCTTCCAACCCCCGTTTCTTTCTCCCTTTTAGTTACCTGCTTTCGATGGTTAGTGTTAGGGCATATTTAATTTAGCATACCTTATGCTATGCATGCGTGCATCCATACATTTGTCTTGCATGTATCGGGCTCGGCGCATCATACTAACTGCATTGTACTTCAATTCCAAGTCGAATACATGTTAGTTGTATCATCATCATATGCCATCCTAGAATAGCTGAGCCTGTCTAGATTGCATCTTTGCATGTGTTGCACTAGCCATTTTTAACATGAACTAGGATCATGCATGTGATTACTAACTAGTTTTTGTTTTGGCATGGAGTACGATGTAAGTATTTATGCTTTAGCATCCTTGCATGCATGTGAGTGTTGCCATGATAGCATGATTACCATGAGGCTAGTTGTTTATGTGATATAACTGCTTGAATGCCTGTGGGTGAAGGTTGGATTGTCTGAGTTGGGATGACTCATTGAAATCCGTGTTTTAGCCTACTTGCGAGTAGCAAATTCCAAAACATTTTTCCAAAACAATCAGATATGCAATGCTTATTCCCAAATTAGGCAATCTAGTCTATACATGTTTGTTGTGCACATAACATAGTAATTCTAGGCTAATAACCGGAATAAGAACACATAACGTTTTCAAAAACGGATATCATGGTTAGTAGAGGCCGATCTTCGGATCGGGCGAGAGGGGGTGCTCATAGCTGACCTTCCCCAATCGTACCCAAGTTCCCGAGCCGAGGCAACTTTGGTGATGACGGACACGTGGCCTTTGGCACCGAGTCAGGGTTTTCTAAATTCCCCCAAAATAAAATTTTTAGGTGGCGACTCTGTATCTGGCAAAGCAGCCCATGTTTGGCACTTCTTTTCAAAAATCTATTTCTCAAAACGATTTGCTGGATTTGGACTCTTTGGTTCAGATTAAGAACCGCGACAAACAAAATTGAGTCCGAACTGTAGTGAGGCCCACGGGCGCATCTACAACATCATGTATGTCAGATGTTACAAGGAGCTTGACCTCCACCAAGATGATTTGGAACAATTCAATGGTCCAATGGTCGGGTTTAATGGAACGCTGACATGGCCCCTGGAAGCAGTTAGTTTGGAGGTGCAGGCTGGCACCAAGAAGGTAAAAACTGAGTTCAGAGTAATTGACACTCCCTCCCCTTACAATGCTATCCTAGGAAGACCATGACTGTATGCAATGGGGGCTGTTCCCTCAACATTGCACCAGTTATTGCGATTCCCAACAGAGCATGGAATTGAGGAGGTCAGAGGGGATCAAGTACAGACAAAGAATTGCTCCATGGCAGCAATGAAATCCACCTACAATATACGAGAAGCAGAATCAGCAGAGATTGACGATGAGGACATGGAAGTCCTGGAGGACGTCGGCAAAGAGCAAGCCGAGAAGAGTGAGGAAGACCTGAAGAAAGTCCTTGTCCAACAAGGGGATGAGGAGCGCTACTTCCTTCTCGGCTCGGGCTTGGCCGAGGAAGAGAAAAAAGAGCTAGAGGCATTCTTGAGAGAAAACCTTGAGGTGTTTGCCTGGACGCCGTACGGGATGCCTGGCATTGACCCCGAGGTCACTTGCCATAGACTGAATGTGGACAGGTCGGCTAAACCTGTCATCCAACGAGCAAGAAGGCCGACATTGATGCATGTCGAGGTGGTAGAAGAGGAAATAGATAAACTTCTGGAGGCCAGGGCCATTCGAGAGGTAAATTACCCGACATGGTTATCAAACACAGTGGTTGTGAAGAAAAAGAATAGCAAGTGGAGGGTCTGTGTGGACTTTACTAGCCTGAACAAGGCTTGTCTCAAAGACAGTTTCCCACTACCCAAGATTGACCAGTTGGTGGATGCCACTTCAGGGCATGGAAGGATGAGCTTCCTGGATGCATACAAGAGGTACCATCAGATAGCTATGTACCCCCAGATGAGGAGAAGGCTGCATTTATCACCCCAAAAGGGCTGTATTGCGACAAAGTGATGTCGTTTGGATTGAAAAATGTAGGAGCAACTCACCAGAGATTGGTGACTAAGATGTTCAGACATCTGATAGAAAAAATGGTGGAGGTATACATAGATGACATGGTCGTGAAGACCAAGGAACTTGAGGATCATCTGGAGGACTTAAAGGCAGTTTTTTATATCCTTAGAACATATCGGCTATGACTCAATGCATCAAAATGCGTATTTGGAGTTGGGTGTGGTAAGTTTTTAGGATATTTGGTTACCAGAAGGGGAATTGAGGCTAGCCCCGATCAAATCAAGGCCATTTTGGAGTTGGAGAGCCTAATATCGGCAAAACAAGTGCAGATGTGGGTTGCAGCCCTGAATAGATTCATCAGCAAAAGTTCTGACAAATGTAAACCTTTCTTCAGTTTAGTGAAGAAAGCCACAGACTTCTTATGCACAGAAGAATGCAAAGCCGCCTTGGATGACTTGGAAAAGTATTTGACCACAACTCCAGTTCTCTCAAATCCAGTACCAGGAGAGGAGTTGTTCTTATACTTGGCAGTGTCAGAATATGCAGTGAGTGCAATAATAATCAGAGAAGAAAAGGGAGAGCAAAGGGTAGTTTACTACGTGAGTAAGACCCTAGCAGATGCAGAGACTGGATATCTACCCTTGGAGAAGTTAACACTGGCTTTAGTAATGGCTTCTAAGAAGCTGAATCATTACTGTCAAGCCCACAAAATTGTGGTGTTAACTGAGCATCCCTTGAAATCCCTACTACAGCAAGGGGATCTCACAGGTAGAATAGCCAAATGGGCAATGGTGTTAGGCCAATATGACCTAGAATTCAGACCTAGAACAGCAATCAAAGGCCAAGTTTTGGCCGACTTCGTGGCCGAGTTCACACTAGGTGCCATCACACATCGGGCTCCGTTAAGCCGAGGTGAACAAAAAGAAACCCAGTTGAGGATAGCCAAACAGAGGAAATAAGAGAAACTCAGGCCATGCAGTATTTACATCGGCGACTCCTTCTGGCTGTTTGTTGATGGGAGTTCAAACTGACAAAGAACGAGAGCAGGAGTAGTGCTAGTATCACCAGATGGACAGGTATTGGAACAATCCATTTGTTTGGGGTTTAGAGCCTCTAACAATGAAGCAGAGTATGCGGCACTGATCGCAGGGTTAAAGCTGGCAGTAGCAATGGAAGCTGACGAGATAATAGTCTTCTGTGACTCCCAGCTTATTGTCAATTAGGCAACAGGCGAATACGCAGCCCGAGATGAAAAGATGTCGGCCTATGTAAAGGAGGTAGGCAGACTGGTAGCCTTATTCCAGAATTGCTGACTACAGCAAGTTAGCCGAGATGACAACAACCATGCTGATGCTCTGGCCAACCTGGCTAGTGCAATGAAACCTGGAGAGGCAAGGATGATAGTGGTGGACTACTTGTCAGGTCCAAGCATAGAGCCACTGAACACAGAGCATAAAGCAATGTGTGTGGAGATGGAACCAAGCTGGATGGATACTATAATAGCATTCCTTAAAGAGGGAAAACTGCCAGATAATCATAAAGAAGCACATAAGATCAGACTGAAGTCAGCAAGATTCAGTTTGATAGCAGGGGGCATCTCTACAGAAGGTCTTTTACTGGTCCCCTTTTGAGGTGTGTACATCCTTCACAAGTTGAAGACTTCTTGTATGAGATACATGGAGAAGTATGTGGAAGCCACACTGGGGGCAGGTCACTTGTTCATAAGGCCATTAATCAGGGGTCCGGTGGCCCTATATGTAGAAAGATGCTGAAGCCTATGTCAGAAAATGTGAGAAGTGTCAGAGGTTTGCACCTTTGATACACCAACCAGCAGCAGATCTGAACCTAGTGTCCAACCCTTGGCCATTTGCCCAATGGGGCATGGATCTTGTTGGACAATTGCCTTAAGCAATTGGACAAAGGAAGTACCTACTAGTGGCAACAGATTACTTCACCAAGTGGGTGGAAGCTGAACCCCTCGCAAAGATCCAAGATGTTGATGTGAAGAGCTTCATTTGGAAGAACATCATCACCAGGTTTGGGATCCCAAGGGCAATAATAGCAGACAATGGTACACAGTTTGACAGTAAGCTAATCAAAAGCTTCTGTGCAAAGTACAAGATCAAGAATTACTATTCCACTCCAAGTTTTCCTCAAAGCAATGGACAAGTAGAAGCATCCAACAAAGTTTCTGGAAAATCAAGCTAAGTCTTTATTATTACTTCGGCTAATAACAAGAAATTCAAAAAATCTAATGATAGAAAAACTTCAGATTGCAAGTATTCCAGGTTCTTGGCAACTCTTTGCCTTCACTGCCTTCAAGCCGATATGCACCATTGCCCAGGACCGAGGTGATTCTATAAGGTCCCTCCCAGTTTAGTCCAAGCTTGCCCTCTCTGGGATCCTTCTTGTTACCGATGACCTTTCTCAAGACGAGGTCCCCAACTTGAAATTCTCGTGGGTTAACATTTTTATTATAAGCCCTGGCAAGCTGCTGTTGGTATGACCCCAGCTGAATTGTTGCATTCTCCCTTCTTTCTTCAAGTAGGTCCAGATCTCGGGCAAAGAATGCATCATTAGTCCCATTTTCTACTCCCTGGGTTATGATCCCTGGGATGCCGACTTCCAGTGGAATAACTGCTTCTGTGCCATAAGCCATAGCAAATGGGGACTCCCCAGTTGATCTTCTCGGCGTAATCCAATATGCCTAAAGTACACTGGGTAACTCATCCACCCACTTTCCCTTAGCTGCTTCCAGACTCTTCTTGATCCCATCCAAGATGACTTTGTTGGATGCTTCTACTTGTACATTGCTTTGAGGAAAACTTGGAGTGGAATAGTAATTCTTGATACTTTGCACAAAAGCTCTTGATTAGCTTACTGTCAAACTGTGTACCATTGTCTGCTATTATTGCCCTTAGGATCCCAAACCTGGTGATGATGTTCTTCCAAATGAAGCTCTTCACATCAACATCTCGGATCTTTGGGAGGGGTTCAGCTTCCACCCACTTGGTGAAGTAATCTGTTGCCACTAGTAGGTACTTCCTTTGTCCAATTGCTTGAGACAGTTGTCCAACAAGATCCATGCCCCATTGGGCAAATGGCCAAGGGTTGGACACTGTGTTCAGATCTGCTGCTGGTTGGTGTATCAAAGGTACAAACCTCTGACACTTCTCACATTTTCTGACATAGGCTTCAGCATCTTTCTACATATAGGGCCACCAGACCCCTAAGTAATGGTCCTATGAGCAAGTGACCTGCCCGCAGTGTGGTTTCCACATACTCCTTCATGTATCTCATACAAGAAGTCTTCAACTTGTGAAGGATTTATACACATCAAAAGGGGACCAGTAAAAGACCTTTTGTAGAGATGCCCCTCTACTATCAAACTGAATCTTGCTGACTTCAGTCTGATCTTATGTGCTTCTTTTTTATTATCTGGCAGTTTTCCCTCTTTAAGGAATACTATTATAGCATCCATACAGCTTGGTCCTATCTCCAAACACATTGCTTCATGCTCTGTGTTCAGTGGCTCTATGCTTGGACCTGACAAGTAGTCCACCATTATCATCCTTGCCTCTCCAGGTTTCATTGCACTAGCCAGGTTGGCCAGAGCATCAGCATGGTTGTTGTCATCTCGGCTAACTTGTAGTAGTTAGCAATTCTGGAATAAGGCTACCAGTCTGCCTACCTCTTTTACATAGGCCGACATCCTTTCATCTCAGGCTACGTATTCGCCTGTTGCCTGGTTGACAATAAGCTGGGAGTCACAGAAGACTATTATCTCGCCAGCTTCCATTGCTACTGCCAGCTTTAACCCTGCGATCAGTGCCTCATACTCTGCTTCATTATTTGAGGCTCTAAACCCCAAACGAATGGATTGTTCCAGTACCTGTCCATCTGGTGATACTAGCACTACTCCTGCTCCCGTTCCTTGTTGGTTTGAACCCCCATCAACAAACAGCTGGAAGGAGTCGCCGATGTAAATACTGCATGGCTTGAGTTTCTCTTCTTTCCTCTGTTTGGCTATCCCCAACTGGGTTTCTCTTTGTTCACCTCGGCTCAATGGAGCCCGATGTGTGATGGCGCCTAATGTGAACTCGGCCACGAAGTCGGCCAAAACTTAGCCTCTGATTGCTGTTCTGGATCTGAATTCTAGGTGACATTGGCCCAACACCACTGCCCATTTGGCTATTCTGCCTGTCAGATCTCCCTGCTGTAACAGGGATTTCAAGGGATGCTTAGTTAACACCACAATTTCGTGGGCTTGAAAGCAATGATTTAGCTTCTTAGAAGCCATTACTAAAGCCAGTGTTAACTTCTCCAAGGGTAGATATCCGGTCTCTGCATCTGCTAAGGTCTTACTCACATAGTAAACTGCCCTTTGCTCTCCCTTTTCTTCACTGATTATTACTGCACTCACTGCATGTTCTGACACTGCCAAGTATAAGAACAACTCCTCTCCTGGTATTGGATTTGAGAGAACTGGAGCTGTAGTCAAGTACTTCTTCAAGTCATCCAAGGCGACTTCGCATTCTTTTGTCCTTAAGAAGTCTGTGGCTTTCTTCACTAAACTGAAGAAAGGTTTACATTAATCAGAACTTTTGCTGATGAATCTATTCAGGGCTGCAGCCTTTCCAGTCAACATTTGCACTTGTTTTGCCGATATTGGGCTCTCTAACTCCAAAATGGCCTTGATTTGATCGGGGCTAGCCTCAATGCCCCTTCTGGTAACCAAATATTCTAAGAACTTACCAGACCCAACTCCAAATGCGCATTTTGAAGCATTGAGTCGGAGACGATATGTTCTAAGGATGTCAAAAACTGCCTTTAAGTCCTCCAGATGATTCTCAGGTTCCTTGGTCTTCACGACCATGTCATCTATGTATACCTCCACAATTTTGCCTATCAGACGTCTGAACATCTTAGTCACCAATCTCTAGTAAGTTGCTCCTGCATTTTTCAACCCAAACGGCATCACCCTGTAGTATTACAGCCCTTTTGGGGTGATAAATGCAGTCTTCTCCTCATCTGGGAGGTACATAGCTATCTGATGGTACCCCCTGTATGCATCCAGGAAGCTCATCCTTCCATGCCCTGAAGTGGCATCCACCAACTGGTCAATCTTGGGTAGTGGGAAACTGTCTTTGGGATAAGCCTTGTTCAGGCTGGTGAAGTCCACACAGACCATTCACTTCCCATTCTTTTTCTTCACAACCACCGTGTTTGATAACCATGTCGGGTAATTTACCTCTCGAATGGCTCTGGCCTCCAGAAGTTTATCCACTTCCTCTTCTACTGCCTCGACATGCATCGACGTCGGCCTTCTTGCTCATTGGATGACAGGTTTACTCGACCTGTCGATATTCAGTCTATGGCAAGTGACCTCAGGGTCAATGCCAGGCATCTCTTACAGCATCCAGGCAAACACCTCAAGGTTTGCTCTCAAGAACGCCTCTAGCTCTTTTTCCTCTTCCTCGGCCAAGCCCGAGCCGAGAAGGAAGTAGCGCTCCTCATTCCCTTGTTGGACAAGGACTTTCTTTAGGTCTTCCTCACTCTTCTCGCCTGGCTCTTTGCCGACGTCCTCCAGGACTTCCATGTCCTCATCGTCAATCTCTGCTGGTTCTGCTTCTCGTATGTCGCAGGTGGATTTTATTGCTACCATGAAGCAATTCTTTGTCTGTACTTGATCCCCTTTGACCTCCTCAATTCCATACTCTGTTAGGAATTGCAACAACTGGTGCAATGTTGAAGGAACAGCCCCCATTGCATGCAGCCATGGTCTTCCCAGGATAGTATTGTAAGGGGAGGGAGTGTCAATTACTCTGAACTCATTTTTTACCTTCTTGGTGCCAGCTTGCACCTCCAAACTAACTACTCCCAGGGGCCATGTCGGCGTTCCATTGAACCCGACCATTGGACCATTGGATTGTTCCAGATCATCTTAGTGAAAGCCAAGCTCCTTGTAATATCTGACATACATGATGTCACAAGAGCTGTCTTAATCGATCAGAATTCGCTTTACCTGGCATTCTCCAATCTGGAGGGATATTACCAGGGCATCGTTGTGTGGATGTTGCACCATCTCCAGGTCTTCCTCAGTAAAGGACACCACTGGTCCCTGGCACTCGTCTACCCTAGGTCTTTTCTGCCTGACCTGGTACACATGTTACAAGTTTTTTACCTTCTGAGTCGCCATGTATTTCATTCTCATTGACCTTCGAGTGAATCACATTGATCACCCGAGGTTCGCCTGCCTGCGGTTGGGGTGCTGGAAGAGGCGGTGTTGCCGGTGCCTGCGGTAGTCTTGCTTGCTTTTCCCTTGTTCTGACCTCGTCTACAAGGTCCCATAAATGACCTTGCCTTACCAGGTCTTCTAAATGTGCCTTCAGGGCTCTGCACCCCTGAGTCAGATGCCCATCTTTGTTGTGGTAAGCGCAGTTGTGGACCCGGCCCGAACGTCCCGGCGCTCCGCGGGCAAAAATGGCGTGGGATTCCGTTTTGTCCATTGGGCTTATTACAGTTCGGACTCAAATGTCACGGTTTTGAATCTAATCTCACAATGTGCAATGTGAGACCGATAAATCACCAAAGAGTCCAAATCCAGCAAATCGTTTTGGAAAGCTGATTTTTATAAAGAAGTGCCAAACATGGACTGCTTTGCCAGATATAGAGTCGCCACCTAAATATTTTATTTTAGGGGAATTTAGGAAACCCTGACTCATGCCTAAGGCTACGTGTCCGTCATCACCAAAGTTGTCTCAGCACGAGAACTTGGGTACGACTGAGGAAGGTCATTTAATGAGCACCCCCGCTCGCCCGATCAAAGATCGGCCTATACTAAGCATGATATCTTGTTTTTGAAAACACGTGTTCTTATTCTGGTTAGTTAGCTAATCTTACTATGTGATATGCACAGCGAACAAGTATAGACTAGATCGCCTAATTTGGAACAACACATTGCATATTCATTTGAAAACGGTTTGAAGTTTGCTACTCGTAAGTAAGCTAAAATGCGGTTTTCAATAAATTGTTCCAATTCGAGTAATCCAACCTTCACCCACAGGCATTCAGGCAGTTAATCAACTAAGCAGTTAGCCTCATGGCAAGCATGCTTTCATGGAAACATTAACACACATGCAGTATGCTAAAGCGTAAACACTCACAGTCTACTCCGAGCCAAAACAAAGAACTAGTTAGAAATCATGCATGATCCTAGTTCATGTTAAGATGCCTAATGCAACACAAGCGAGAATATAACTAAAATAGGCTCGGCTATTTTAGAATGTCATGTGAAATGCAACTTGGTACATGTATTCAAATTGGAATTGAAATACAATGTAGTTAGTATCATGCGCCGAGCCTGGTGCATGCAAGACAGATGAATGGATGCACGCATGCAAACATAAGGTATGCTAAATGAAATATGCCCTAAAACTAACCATCGTAAGCGGTTAAGTAAAGGGAGAAAGAAATGGAGGTTGGAAGACATGCATCACACACACGCACACTTATTACAATAATGCGCCCTCTTGAAAGAGGGACCGAATAAGAAACTAACTAGCTAATCTAAGCTAATTATTACACAACAAATTAATTAACTAATCATAGTTAACTAATTATTACATAACGAATTGAATAGCTAACGCATTAACTAATTAAAGTACAAATCAAAGCGAAAGCGAGCTATCTAAGCATGGTAGCTAAGAAAAGCAGTAAATCAAGAGCCTCAGAGGAAGAGGAATGCATACAAGCCTGGTCGCCTCGTTTGGAAATCCAATGCGATGCCCCGATTTGCCTCTGTTTTCATCTGTCCTCAGAACTCTGCACCAAGCTCTAGAAAGATGAAACTCCACTTAGAGAAACCTGTGGGAGGGTGGCCGACCACTTTTGGTCTCTCCAGACACCTGCCGACCACTTTTGGTTGTTGAAAAACCAGAAAAGTGGTCGGTCAGCTAATTTTTCTGACTGGCCGGCCAGTTGTTGCTGCTGAACTGCAATTTGCTGCAACAGAGAGCAAGAAAGGGCAATGCAATGTATTTGCAAGATATGTGTGCACAACCACCCTCCCTATCATGTCATGAACTCAAGGGGGTGTGGTTCTCGAGCCTCGGGCCACCAATCGCGCATTTCAATGCATGATGGCCGAGAGGCGAAGTTGCACAATTCAATGTAAAATAAATGCACAAGTACACACATAAAGCCTAGAACTCTATCATGTATGAACAAAAGCTTAACAAAGATGCTCAAACATGAGGCATATGATGCAAGTAAACAAAATACAAGGAGAGCGGATGATCCTCTCCTATTTAGGACACCAAAACCACTTTTCCACCACTGAAAATCCTCTAGATTTCAGTGGTAGAAAGGTCATGCAAAGGCTTCAACAAGAGCCTAAAGGGATGGCTCAAAATAAGGCCTAACAAGGGGTAAATCACCCCAAACGAAAAAGTGACTTTAAACAAAGATCTTAAGCATGCAAAAACAAAACTTTTTCTAGTTAAGAGTTAAGCTTAAAAATGTATGCAAGAAGGGCTAAAAGCTTAAGCAAGAATGGGGGATTTAAGGGCTAAAGACTCACCCTTGAAGACCTCCTTTATAACTGCAACTTCATCAAGTTTTCCAAGCTTAAACCAACCCAAGAACACCAAAAACAACTTCAAGAAGCCTCAGCAACACAAGTAAGGTGTTTGAGTGTGTGTTTGTGTACAAAAGTGAGACAAATCTACACTTTAAGGCACAAAACAAGAGAGAAATGAAGATGTATAGATATATATTATATGTATGGCTCAAGGAAGTTTTTTTTGAACCTAGAGGAGGGAGGAGGAGCCTCCCTCTTATAGAAACCAAAAGGCAAAGCTTCTTGGAGAAGCTAAGCTTCAAAAAAATCCCTCCATACACGTGTATGGAGGATAGCTCTAATGCCCACCAGCTGTGCCAGCTGGAGGAAAATATCGTCAAAAGGTGCCAAAAAGCAGCCGACCACTTGAAGTGGTCAGCCTGCTACTTAAAGTGGTCGGCTGACCACTTTAAGTGGTCTTCCAGAGCAACAACTGGTCGGCCATAGGTGAGAGAGGTCTAGAGCATGAAAGAAGACTAGTGGTGTGGTGGCCGACCAGAAAATATGGCCCAAAGTTCAAGCAAGCCAGTTATCCGACCAGAAAACTGGCTGACAGAAGGAAAAGTGGTCTCCAAAGAGAAAAAATGGTCTCCCACCCTTGTACCACCTTCCAAACAAGGAAAACAAGGTTTGTACAAAAAAAAAAAAACCAACGCAGATGCAAGACGAGAGATCAGGAGGCAAAGCACGCGGCCGAAAGCCCCGAAAACTAGCTGACGAGCATCAAAAGTGGTATGCCACCACAAAAGTGGTCTCCCGGACCACAGTGTTCCTCTAGGCAGAGGCAACAAGGTGTGGTTCAAAAACTACGTCAAACGGAGAGCGTTAAGCAGTTTCGAGCCAAGGCGCGCAGCCGAAGGCTCCAAAAACCGGAAACTAGTCTCCAAACAGGAAAAGTGGTCTACGACCACAAAGAGATGGTCTACAAGATCACTCCCTCCCTTCGGGAAGAGAAAACAACATTCGGTCCACAAATTGAGCCGAAGCACAAAAGAGTTCAGAGGCCCGGAGGCAAGGCTCTCAGCCAAAACTCCGGAGACTCAAAATGAGCACAACATGCGCCATCACCGAGCGCTCAATCGATGACGTCTAAGTCTTAAGGTCGGTCAAAAATGGGGTGTCTACAGTTGCCCCTCTTTGACAGAACTCGAAAGTCATAAGTGACGGAAGTGAATGTCAAAGCCTAGAGATGACCCATTTTTGACGAGGCTGAAGACTTAGACAAACATGCAAGATAATAAAGAGATGTGCCCGCAGGCTGGGACAAGGTGCAAATGACATGCACAAAGCTGAAACTTATGATCATGCAAGAAAGCTGTAACGAAGCAAATATACACAATAAATGCAACAGTTTAAGCAAGCGAGAACAAATCAAACTACATTATATGCAGAAAAGATGTAAGAGAATTATACAATTCTCACTACGTCTCACATGGAGTACATACAATACCGTCCGATTCGTTTGGTTGCACCAGCTTCAAATGAACCGTACATACAATATCGTGCCTGCAAAAGAAGGAAACTCAACAGGTACAATATCGTTAAAAACATGCATAGCAATGCAAGTGAAAAGTGCGTGACAACGCAAGTGGAGGGGTGCATGACAATGCAACCTAAGCGTGACGCATAACAATGCGAAAGGGATTCAAAACAATGCAATCTAAGCGTGACACATAACAATGCGGAAGGGATGCAAAACAATGTAACCTAGGTGTGACGCATAACAATGCGAATGAAGTGTACAAAACAACGCAAAGCACTAACAAGTGCAGGTAAGGTGCGCAAGATAGCACGAATGATACTATGTAATGCGCAAAACAGTGCAATGTGCTAAACAGCGCGATAAAATGCATGCATAATGCAAGTAATGGACATAGCGCAAAATAGCGCGATGCGCAAAATTGGGCGATAAAATGCATGCACAATGTAAGTAATGGACACAGCGCAAAATAGCGCGATGCGCAAAATAGCGCTATGAAATGCATACACAATGCAAGTAATGGACATAGCACAAAATAGCGCGATAAAATGCATACACAATGCAAGTAATGGACATGGCGCAAAATAGCGCGATAAAATGCATGCACAATGCAAGTAATGGACACAGCGCAAAATAGCACGATGCGCAAAATAGCGCGATAAAATGCATACACAATGCAAGTAATGGACACAGCGCAAAATAGCGCGATGTGAAATTGTACAGAAGATGCAAAGGGGTATGTATTCCAACCACACTTGGAATGAAAATAGAGGGAAAAACAAATCCCAAAACAACCAATCAGGAGTGTGCTCAATGCAGCCTGAGACAAATTCCAAACACGCTAAAATCGTGTGAGGAAGAACCAAACTCTAACCACGCTGAAATCGTGAGAAGAGGTCAACAAATTCCAAACACGCTGAAATCGTGTGAGGAAGAACCAAACTCTAACCACGTTGAAATCGTGAGAAGATGTCAACAAATTCCAAACACGCTGAAATCGTGTGAGAAAGAACCAAACTCTAACCACACTGAAATCGTGAGAAGAGGTCAACAAATTCCAAACACGCTGAAATCGTGTGAGGAAAGGGACAGAGAGAGAAACAAAGGGACATATCCCAGTGTTTCGGAAAGGCATAAGCATTGGAACGTATTCCAAATGCTCTTAACCGAAAAAGGAGAAACATAGGGACATATCCCGGTGTTTCGGAAAGATACAAGTATTGGAACGTATTCCAAATGCTCTTAACCAAAGAGGAAGAAACACAGGGACGTATCCCGGTGTTTCAGAATAAGAAGGAGAAACATAGGGACGTATCCCGGTGAAAGAAGAAGAAACAAAGGGACGTATCCCGGTGTTTCCAAAAGAAGGAGAAACAAAGGGACGTATCCCGGTGTTTCCCGAAGGAAGGAGAAAGCAAAACAATGCAACAAGAGGAAAGGCGCACCTCTCATCGTATCACACGCGAGAGAGGAAAGAGAAAACCTCTCAGCGTAGCACACGCGAGAGAGGAAAGGTAAAACCTCTCAGCGTAGCATACGCGAGAGAGGAAAGGTATCCAAATGCGCGCCAATACGCGAGAGGAGAAAGGTACCAGTCAAACTGGACCGAAACTTCTCTGAATGAATAGCACACACAATACCGTGCATGAATAAGAAAGAAACTCGATATGTACAGTGCAATACAATGCACGATGCTAAAAGAATGCAATAAACAAATATAGCGGTGCTTTAAAAAGGACCTCACGGGGTGAGTGGCGATAAACTACTCTACTCTGACAGGGATCTCCCCTTGTGTTCTTCGAACTCTTACCTTCAACTCACAGTACAAAGGTCCTGAAATGCTGACAAGAAGCAACGTCTGCTGGGGAAGCCACGGATGCCGCTTTTCTTTGTGATCATACTCACAACTTTCCCTATTCTTCAACGGGGTGACAGACTAGGTTGATTCAGTATCCAGAATCGAGAGATACATGCTGCCTTAACCTATTGGGCTTCCATACAGATTTCAAGCCGGGGATACACCCCTGGGTATTTAAACCAGACTTTAGTCTCGGAAATTCCAAACCTTTGTGTTCTAGGCATCAGCAATTCGAACTCTAGTTTCTACCGTCGCAGTTGATCTCCTAGGAACTCATCGCAAACACAGCCAAGATGCCCCTGGCATGGAACGATACTCAAGAAGAGAACTTCTGATTGCCATTCTGGCTTTGAAACAGTCAACACAGTATTCTGTTCACTTCGAACACACAGTTTGTACAACACACTGCTCATTCTGAACACACAGCCCATAACACAGTACTCGGTTTATTTGGCACACAGCTCATATAGCATACTGCTCACTCTGAACACACAGTTCATTCTGAACATGCTGGATGCAATAACAGCACTTGAAAAAGTTGAAACAAACTCGGATGCTCCAAATTTTTCCTCTTTTCTTTTGCTTCGCGGTCTGGAACCTATGTAGCTTCAGATAGGTCCTTGTTCTACTATTTTGACATGACCTGGGTTGAACCCTGTGGTTTTATGAAAGGACAAATCCTGTTTTGCACAAATGTGGAGAACGGCACGGCGCTCTGAACACAAAACGATTTTTTGAAATTGAGAAATAAGTTCTCGACCGGGTATTGAAAAGACTCAACAACGGAAAATAAAGGTAAACAACCTAAACACATCGAGAAACACTCGAAACGACTCAAAGTAAGAATCGAGACAAACAAAATAATAGACACGACACTCAGACGTGTACCACCAGTAGGAGACTCCTCAGTTCGCGAGGACCCTGTTTCTTCGGGTATTGCTTCCCATCCTTTCAATTTGTCTTTCTCACGTCACTCGACCATCAGGCTCTGTTTTTCTAAAAAAGCCCTTTTCTCACTTTTTCTCTTAGCGCACATCTCTCTATTCTTCAATCTCTCATTTTTTATCCCTCCCTCTGGGTGGTTGATGGATAAACAAGAAGTTGTGGGCTCTTGCCCCTGGCATCTTGCTAGATTCTCATTCTTCTACGCATAACTAGTGAATTTTCCCACAGAGGAGTTGCGACAGGATGTGCAATAGATCTATAGCTGACAACGGTTGGCCAGTATGGATATGATCACACCTGTCTAGATGAGGGAGTGGAATATCCTAATCCATTCCAATTTGTGCTTCGCACTTAGCTTGATGCCTCACTTCTTGGAGGGTGAGAGAGCTTCCAGCCCTTGGCTGTTGGCTTCAGTTGCGCCCTTCTCTGGTAAGTAGAGTGCCTTTCCTGGCAAGTAGAGTGCTCTTTCTGGCAAGTATGTTGACAATGGGGAAAAGACAGAACATCTGACTCAACTGTGCCCCTAGTTCATCATTTTGACCATTTTTTGTTTTTGCTTTCTACTAAAACAATTTTTGACCAATATGAGAGTTAGATTAACATACTTATTCAGTTTTCTGATTTGAAATCATGCAAGTCAGGCTATGAGCACTGAAAATTTTCCTTTTTTGGGTCCAAGAAATGGTCCAGATTTGGAAAAATGGAGCAATTTTTGAGAAAATTAGTCAACCTCAATAAAAATTCTCAAAAACTGTTTTTGCAAATGGCCATTGCTTGACCAAAGCAAAATCTACTCTTGAGATGCATAACCTCAGATCCGAAGGAAAATTACCCCCTGTCTGAACGGCACTGTATGGCAATGGAAAATTGCCCCTTGTTTGAATAGCACCACAGCGCACTGTATAGCAACGAAAAGTTGCCCCTTGTTTGGATAGCGCCGCAACACACTGTGACCAGCTCTCATAATGAAGGTGACAACCGAACTCTCGGATACAGAAATGACAAAGATGATCTAAACCATTACATAGACACAATTGATTTGGAAGTGTTTATGGCTGGACTTCAGAATGAAGTTGCCTACGTATCCCAAACATGGGAATCAAGCCTTACGTAGTTTCGGTTTAAGGTACACTCGAGTATTAACCTCGCCTTTTGCGCTCTAACTTTTGCCAAGTCCGCCCTTCTGGGTTTTCAACCTTGCGAGCTATGTTTTTCTTTTCTTTTCAATTTTTTCTTCTTTTTTTATCTTTTCTTTTCATTTTCTTCATTTGTTCTTTTTCAATTCTTTTTCATTTGCTCTAACTTTTGCCTGGGTCGCCCTTCCTGGTTTTCGGCCCAGCAAGCCTCTCAAAGGTAAAAGTGTAGCTTTGTCCATGTCAAATGGTTTTAGGATCTCGAAGCCATCTGAATCCAGAAGAATGGCTGCTATTTGTTGATGATGTAGAAGTCCATCCAATGGGGGCTGAAGTTACCCCTGGTGTTGTGGATAGGAACTCGGTTGTCCTTCAGCAATACTTTCTTCTTTCCTCCCTTTTGGGATTTGGCATTCTTGTCGATCATCATTGGCTTGAGAAATGTCGCAATTTTTCGCTCTTCCAGCACATTTGAAATTATTTCGCCCCTAGTTCGAGGGTTGCTTCTGATCTAGCTTCATAAGTTTCTTTTGAAAACACCTGATCTTCTTGATCTGATTTTCTTTGCCCTAGTTCGAGGGCTGCTTCTGATTCGGCCACACAGGCCTTATATTTTGGTTGACCGTTGAATATTCTGAATCTAAGTTCAAGGTTTGAAAGCAAAAGGGGGTCGAGTCTCGAGGCTGAGAGCGATCCTAGGTTGCACAATCTCAAGAGCGATTCCACACAGGTCTTCGCAAGACCGCGTAAAATATTTTTTGAAATCTTTTAAGAAAGCGACAAATTGCTCGTGTTGAAAAGAGTATAGAACCAATCTAGATCAAGCCAGGATCCTTCTCAGTACTCACATTAACAAACATGATCTCATTCATTAAGGGCTTAGCACGCCTCTCTTTCTTTTAAATGATCAAATTTTGCAAAACCTGAGGAATTCCTTCCTCTTTGTTTTCACCACAGTGTTCAAAAAGTTTTGAAAAACTTAGGTCACAGCAATGATTTAAAAGGCGCAGAAAAGCAGATGAAAAGCATTGCCGTTTCATTCAAACTTCTGGCTCAACTGGCGTAAGGCAGAAGCAATTACGGCTGTTTCATTCAGATCTATTGGGACAACTGGCTCCAAGGCAGAAACAAACTCAAAAGAAAGCAAAAAGACAAACACGAAACAAAATAGTGATGTCCGAGGTAACACCCCCGGAATCACTCGACTCCTATGCAACAAGACTGACTCGATACAACAAGATAGACCCAACTGACATAGTACGAAAAGACTGACTATATACAAGACCACAAAACTGACTGAATACCCAAGTCAGAAAGTACAAAAACTAGCATTTGTAAATGCTCAAAATAGTGCGTGCCATATACCACATCTGAAGTAAACTGAGCGCTGCCTGCAGGTGGTTCATCCCCTGATCACATCACATTATCTTTCAGATTCACTGATCCAGTGGCAATAGACTTTGCTGAGCTTGGTGGGAGGACGAACTTGCTGTCAAACAAGTCTTGTACTTCATGGCGAAGACGGAAGCAATTGTCGGTGCTGTGACCAGTCTGTTGATGGTACGCACAGTACTGGATAGTATCATGACCTAGTGCAAGACGAGCAGGGAGAGGCCGAGGCTCGAGGGGTTTAAGATGCCCCTTTTCAACAAGGATTTGAAGAGCCTTGGACAAAGGCATATAGAGGGCATGAAAGACCCTGCAACCTCAGGGTTGATACTTCGAGGTTTGTGGATTTTTACTGGATGCACTAGCAAAGGGGTCAGCAGGTGCTGGCTTGGTTTTCTGATCTTTCCCGAGTATAGAATTAGGGTTGGGAGTAACAGTTCTGGTACGACAACCCTTTTCCCGATTTTCCCCTTGGCTCGAACTGCCCTCGTTCTGAGTGACAAAGGTATCATCCACAGTTTTGGTAGCAACTGCGAGCACTTTCTGTTTGTTCAGTCCCCTGGCTTTCAAAGCCTCAACAGCCTGCAGAAGTCGTTCATAGGGATCAATGTATGCCCCCACCTTGTTCTTACCGCTCGCCTTAGCTTGGTCGAAGGTTTGGGTTGCTGCATCAGTGCAAAGCCCTGTTGTTGTCAACATGTTATTGCTGGAACTTAGGATGGCTTCAGGTTGGCTGAGTTCAATTACAATCTGTCCCAATAGTGGGGGCTCCTCTGGTATGAAGTTCTCGACATGTGATATGATCGATGGCGGAGCCGACATTCTAAAGGCTAGATCAACCACAAACCTCTGAAGATTGCCGATCATTCCCATCAGCTCAAAAATGGTGGGCTCACGGGTTTGGAATAATTAGGGTTCCCAGATTGGATGTGCGGCAGGTGACCTGGGTGGACGTTGCATTTCAACATTGGTCTCACCCTGCATGGCGATTCCCTGGTTTAATGCTGCTACCATGATCACAATTTCTTCTGAATTTTGCGTCATCACGAGTATGCTGAACTGAACAGAGGTGATGTGACTGGTGACTAATGGGTCAGATGAACCAGTGAGCCTTGATTGGCCTTTCTCTACCTTGCCTCAGCGAAAGAAAATACCAGCTGCTCTTGAACTGAATCTCTGACCTGACAAAGTCTATCAGCATAAATCTAATGAACCTCGGGGGATATTGGAGCCTTCTGAAGCTATGTTTCCAAGACTACCTAGCAAAAGAGAAAACAGGCAGCATCTCAGCCCAATTTCACCAAAACAGATATGAGTGTAGCTGAACGACTATGCTCTCTATTGAATTCTTCCCAAAATGCTGCCTGTAAACGGATACCCTCAGGTAAAACTAATTCCCTCAAAAAATACTGATGCCCTCAGGCCTGATACCCAGACTTGCAAACTGATATATGCATCCCTGTAGAGGCACACTCTAAAAGCACATAGCAAGAAAATGAGAGACAAAACACCCCTATGTTGGGGTAAGGTTTCCCTATTCTATTTTGTCAGGAGCTAGGGTTTCACTACGCACACAACGATTTCAAAAAACCTACAATCGGGTAAGCAACCTATCCTAGTTTGGCATAGTCATTATGGATTCCGATATGCACTAGGTCGAATGGTCAAAAAGGGTGCTTCGGTAAAAACTGAGGTTTGTGTTCCCGTCATGGCAAAGCCCGCAACTATGGCACATTTCTTAAAGCGAGCGTCCGGCAAACCGTTCAGGAATAGCATATGGTAAACACGGTGTCCTAGGCACACCAATGCAAATGCAATGCAAAGAGACACATAAGTGTAATCAAAACAAGATATCATGTGTTCGAGTCAAGTTCTCTAAATCCCCAGCAGAGTCGCCAGAAACTGTGGACTCGCCCCGAACGTCCCGGCACTCCACGCGCGAAAATGGCGCGGGATTCTGTTTTGTCCATTGGGCTTACTACAGTTCGGACTCAAATGTCACGGTTCTGAACCTAATCTCAGAATGTGTAATGTGAGACCGATAAATCACCAAAGAGTTCAAATCTGGCAAATCGTTTTGGAAAACTGATTTTTATGAAGAAGTGCCAAACATGGACTGCTTTGCCAGTTACAGAGTCGCCACTTAAATATTTTATTTTGAGGGAATTTAGGAAATCCTAACTCGTGCCTAAGGCCATGTGTCCGTCATCACCAAAGTTGCCTCAGCTCGGGAACTTGGGTACGATTGGGGAAGGTCATTTAATGAGCACCCCCACTCGCCCGATCAAAGATCGGCCTGTACTAAGCATGATATCTTATTTTTGAAAACACATGTGTTCTTATTCCGGTTAATTAGCTAATCTTACTATGTGATGTGCACAGCAAACAAGTATAGACTAGATCGTCTAATTTGGAACAAAACATTGCACATTCATTTGAAAACGGTTTGAAGTTTGCTACTCGCAAGTAGGTTAAAATGCGGATTTTAATAAATTGTTCCAATTCGAGTAATTCAACCTTCACCCACAGGCATTCAGGTAGTTAATCAACTAAGCAGTTACCCTCATGGCAAGCATGCTTTTATGGCAACATTAACACACATGCAGGATGCTAAAGCATAAACACTCACAGTGTACTCCGAGCCAAAACAAAGAACTAGTTAGAAATCATGTATGATCCTAGTTCATGTTAAGATGGCTAATGCAACACATGCGAGAATGCAACTAAAATAGGCTCGGCTATTCTAGAATGTCATGTGAAATGCAACTTGGTACATGTATTCAAATTGGGATTGAAGTACAATGCAATTAGTATCATGTGCCGAGCCCGGTGCAGGCAAGACAAATGAATGGATGCACGCATGCAAACATAAGGTATGCTAAATGAAATATGTCCTAAAACTAACCATCGTAAGCGGTTAAGTAAAAGGGAGAAAGAAATGGAGGTTGGAAGACATGTATCACACACACGCATGCTTATTACAATAATGCGCTCTCTTGAAAGAGAGACCGAATAAGAAGCTAACTAGCTAATCTAAGCTAATTAAACTAATTATTATACAACAAATTAATTAACTAATCCTAGTTAACTAATTATTACAGAACGAATTGAATAGCTAACGCATTAATTAATTAAAGTACAAACCAAAGCAAAAGCGAGCTATCTAAGCATGGCAACTAAGGAAAGCAGTAAATCAAGAGCCTCAGAGGAAGAGGAATGCATGCAAGCCTGGTTGCCTCATTCGGAAATGCAATGCGATGTCCCAATTTGCCTCTGTTTTCATCTGTCCTCAAAACTCTGCACCAAGCTCCAGAAAGATGAAACTGCACCTAGGGAAACCTGTGGGAGGGTGGCCGACCACTTTTGGTCTCTCCAGACACCTGCCGACCACTTTTGGTTGTTGAAAAACTAGAAAAGTGGTCAGCCAACAAGTTTTTTTGGCTGGCCGGCCAGTTGTTGCTGCTGAACTGTAATTTGCTACAACAGAGAGCAAGAAAGGGCATGGCAATGTATTTGCAAGATATGTGTGTACAACCACCCTCCCTATCATGTCATGAACTCAAGGGGGTGTGGTTCTCGACCCTCAGGCCACCAATCGTGCATTTCAATGCATGATGGTCGAGAGGCGAAGTTGCACAATTCAATGTAAAATGAATGCACAAGTAAACACATAAAGCCTAGAACTCTATCATGTATGATCAAGAGCGTCGGCGACCGAGAATTGAGGCACGTTTCATCACTTGGAGTACGAAACATCCCTCGTTCCTCGTGTTTGGACTAACGTCTATTCCAAACAACAATGCAACACATTACATGGCATACACAATGCGACTCAAGCATACAAACATGGGAGGGATAAGCATGCAAACATGCAATTAACATACTAGCATACACAATGCGAATGAACTATATGGCATACACAATGCAATGACTAACATAGCAATCTCAATGCAATATGATCATGGCATACACAATTCGAATCAAGAGCATGGCATGCGCAATGCAAACAACAACATAACATGCACGATGTGATGTGACATGGCATACACAATGCTCAATGGGCTTAAACCGAATGTGGGTAGACCTCAGCCATGCCAAAACAGAGGCCATAATGCTAAAATGAAGACACCGAAAACACATACAAGCATGCATGCCAATTGGCTCACCAATTAAGGCACTAAGGTGTAACTCTCAAGAACACTTAAAAAGTAAAAAACATGGAAGTGTAGCAATACTAAGTGCACTGAAATGAGCTAAGAAATGATGCCAAATCATTCAAATAACATAAGTATGGCATGTTAGGGTCCTTAAAGCATGAAGCTAGTAAAGAGGACTACAAAGGAGGCATGCAATACATGGCACAAATGCATGAACTAAGTGTGGACAGAGCTCAAGTAGGTCAAAATAAGGACCTAAACATTAGCTATACTTGCAAGCATTTTCGAGCTTTGACATAAACTGAAAAGAGTCTTATTTTGAGTCCCTCTTGAAGTTTGTTTAAGGAAATTTTTCTGTTAGAGGTCATCTACCCCCTTGTATGCTCCATCCCTCTTTTAAGGCTTATTTTACTTCATATCTTAGCCTTACTTGGAAGCATTTTCGAGCCTTGACATAAACTGAAAAAAGTCTTATTTTGAGCTCCTCTTGAAGATTGTTTAAGGTTATTTTTCTGTTGGGGGTCATCTACCCCCTTGCATGTTTATTTGCATCTTATTTTGAGCCTTGCATCTAGGCCTTGGTTTTGTGCTTTGTTTGGCCTTCTAGCCACTGAAATCCAGTGGATTTTTAGTGGCTAGAATACTATTTTGAGAGCCAAAATCAGAGGGGGGTGACCCCCTCTCTCCTTGCCATGTTTGTTGGCCCTTTTGGCCTTACAAAGGAGCCCCTATTTTAATGTTTTCAAGCCATGTTTCAGGCCACTTTTTGTGAGTTTTATGACCTGCATGAACTCTGTCCAGATTTGTTTTTGCCATATTAGGTGTCCCTCTTGCATGTGTAGAGTAACCTTCTTCATGGCCTTTCAAAGGAGCCTTTACTTGCATGCTTCCTAGCCTCATTTCAAGCCCTTTTCAGTGAGTTTTAGGGCCTTCATAACCTCTTTCCAGAGGTGGTTTTGTCATATTGAATGTCCATCTTGCGTGTGTAGAACAACCCCTTACATGGCCTTCCAAAGGAGCACCTCATTCTAACATGTGTTGACTGAGTTTCAGTGGGTTTTTGGCCATATTTTGGCATGCCATGTTTCTTTTTTTGGCTGGTTTGGTGACCTC
The DNA here is from genome assembly GCF_055761805.1 of Camellia sinensis. Taxonomy (NCBI): domain Eukaryota; kingdom Viridiplantae; phylum Streptophyta; class Magnoliopsida; order Ericales; family Theaceae; genus Camellia; species Camellia sinensis. Next base: position 185,784,519 of record NC_138964.1, read on the forward strand.
TCATGTGCTACATATGGTTGTAGTGCAAATCATGGTTCACTAGCTTGTATTACATGATCTTTTGGCCCTCTTTCCTAGCATATTTTGGCCATGATCCAAACTATTTTTCTTCATATTTTAGGCTTCCCTAGCTCTGTTTGAAGTGTTTTAGGTTATGCATGCATTGTTGTATATGATCATAGTTCAATCAAGCTTACTAGGTTTGCATATCGGGTCCACTAGCATGCGTTGTTTAGGCCCTTGACATGTTTTGGCATCATTGTGTATGACATTTCAGACCTTATACTTGTGCTATACTTCCACATTTTCCATGCTTTAAGTGCTTTCTAGAGTTATGCTTGTGTGCCTCATTTACCGACCATTGCATGAGTTTCGTTTGAATGCATTCCGAGCCACCATCCCAACACATTTTGCCACTGATTTTGGTCTGCATAGGGACTGTTTGGGGTTGGTTTCATCATTTGAGCATTGGTTTGCATACCTATAGTGTAATCCATTCCACTAGTTTCGGTATTCAGGTCATCTAGCATACATCGGGTGAGGTGTTTACATGTTTCGGGACCATCTTGTATGCTATTTTAGAGCTGGAATTTGTGTCATTGTATGCCATATGTCATCCCTTGCCTTGCCTTGGTAGAGTGGCATTTGATGCCTTAGGTTCGGTCCCCTGCATTAGGCATGTTTGCATAAGCGCTCTTGTCTAAATTCAATTGTGTATGGCTGCTGATTTGGGGTGTGGCTGAGGTCCACTCACATTGGTATAAGTCCGTCTTGCATTGTATGTGCCATATAGTTCATGTTGTTGCATGTTTGGCCATTGCATTGTGTATGCCTTGATCATCTCATCATTTGTCTTCGTATGTGCATTGCGTATGCCATTTAGTTTGTGTGCATCGAGTATGTAATTCTTAGTTCATAGCATTGCGTATGCTAATTGCATGTGTGCATATCATCCCTCGCATGCCAGCATGATTAGGTTGCATTGCATTTAGGGTTGCATGTTAGTCACATTGTGTATGCCATCTCATTGCATTGTGTTTGGAGCAGGGCTAGTCCAAACACGGAAAACGAAGGATGTTTCGTACTCAAAGTGACGAAACGTGTCTCAATTCCCGGTCGCCGACACTCCGGATTACCTATGATGGAGTTTAGGCCTTGTTATGTTTATATGTGCATTCATTTCATATTGAGTCATGCAATTCGACTCATCGGCCATCATGCATCGAGATGCGTGATTAGTGGCACGAGAATTGAGGTCTACACTCCCTAGAGCTTGTGCAATTACGAGGAGAGTGGTCGTGCATACATATGTGAAAATACTTTGCCATGCCCCTTTCTTACTCTCTGTTGCAGCAAACCGGAAACCGACAGCAAAAACTGGTCAGCAGCCTTCTGGAGCTTTGTACAGCGTTCCAGGATCAATTGCAAAATAGAGGCAAATTGGGGCATCACGAGGAATTTCTCGACAAGGCGACTCGAATATGCATGCATCTTTCATCATTCGGAACAGAGCTAAGGCAGTCCATTCATTTAGCTTGCATGCTAATTTATTTTGCTTTCTTAGTTAATTTGTTAATTAATTAAGGTTGTGTAATAATTAATTTAATTAGCTTAGATTAGCTAGTTGGTTGTATATTATTTATTCGGATCCTCTGAGGAGGGCAATGTTGTAATAAGTGTGCGTGTGTGTGATGTATGTCTTCCAACCCCATGTCTTTCTCCATTTTATTTACTAGCTTATGATGGTTAGATTAGGGCATGTTTTAATTAGTATACTTATGCTCGCATGTTTGCATCCATTCATCTGTCTTGCATGCACCAGGCTCGGCGCATCATACTAACTGCATTGTATTTCAATTCCGAGTTGAATACATGTTATTTGTAGCATCTCACATGCCATTTTAGAATAGCCGAGTCTATCTTAGTTGCATCTTGCATGTGTTGCATTAGCCATCTTAACATGAACTAAGATCATGCATATGATTACTAACTAGTTTCTGTTTTGGCCCAGAGTACTCGGTAAGTGTTTATACTTTAGCATCCTTGCATATGTGTGAGTGACTGCCATGATAGCATGCTTACCATGAGGCTATGTGCTTATGTGATATAACTGCCTGAATGCCTGTAGGTGAAGGTTGGGTTATTTGGATTGGAACAATTCATCGATTGCGAGTTTTAAGCCCACTTGAGAGTGACAAATCATCATGTTTTCTAAGCCCACTTGAGAGTGGCAAAATTTGCATTTTAGCCTACTTGCGAGTAGCAAACCGTTTTTCAAAATAAACATGAGATGTTTTGTTCCAATTCAAGCAACCCAGTCTATACTTGTATGCTGTGCGCATCACATAGTAATTCTAGGCTAATAAACCGGAATAAGAGCACATACTGTTTTCAAAACTCGATATCATACTTAGTAGAGGCAGATCTTTGATCGGGTGAGCGGGGGTGCTCATGAAATGACCTTCCCCAATCATAACCAAGTTCTCGAGCCGAGGCAACTTTGGTGATGGCGGACACGTGGCCTTAGGCACGAGTCAGGGTTTTCTAAATTCCCCAAAAATAAAATATTTAGGTGGTGACTCTGTATCTGGCAAAGCAGTCTATGTTTGGCACTTCTTTTTAAAAATCTATTTTCAAAACAATTTGCCGAATTTAGACACTTTGATGATTCAGCGGTCTTGCATTACACTCTGCGAGATTAGATACAGAACCGTGACTTTGAGTCCTGAACCGTAGTAAGCCCATAATAAACGAAACGGGATTTCCCTCCCGGGGCGTTCGGGGACGTCTATAGTTGTCCATTCGCACATGCTCATTAATCTGTAAAAACAGAGGGAAAAAAAAAGTAAAATAAAGAAATAAAAAACAGTAACATAGTAAATGTAGAATGTTCAACGGATAAAAAAAATTAAAAAAAAAAAAATAGTAAGAATGGTCTTACCATAGCACTACCTTAAGCTGAAGGTTCTTTTTTCACACTCTAATGGTGGACTAGATTCGAAACAAAAAAAGGACACTACAAAATTTTCTTGCTGAAAATTAACTTAAAAAAAATTTCATAATAATTTTTCCAGATTATAGACATAGATTGGTGATTCCAAAATTTCAAAGTTTCATCAGTATCCAAGGCCAAAAAAACTAATTCAACAAAGTCATAAAACCATCGTTATAAAAACCTCTTGTACTGTTGAAACAATTTAAGGAGTTTTTTTTTCATTAGATTATACTATTATAAATCTCCAACCTTCTGCAATCGATGTAAACATCTAACGATCGAAATCACCCTGCGTACGGATCTGTAGATTAGCGCTGGTAACCAAAACACATTCCGTTGAGCCGATCTACATCGGCGGCGAGTTCGACGGTGATGAAACCGACTCTGACTCCAATGGTATTTGCAGTGGTGGTGGGGAGGAAGAGAAAGAAGGAGAGAGAGAAGAAGGAAAGAGAAAGGCGGGGAGAGAGGTGGCGGTCGGCGGCGAAGGCAGTAGTGGTGGTAGAGCAGTTTTCATTGCTAGTAACAGGAAACCTCTAAAGGTCTCTAATTATGAAGCAAACCCTAGAGGTCTCTCTCTCTACTCTCTCTCATGGTGTCGATCAATCCAGCATTGACATGCTTCGGTGATGCTACGCGTAAATGGTGATGAGCGAGCGAGAGAGAGACGAAGTGGACAGAGAGAGAGAGAATGAAAGTGGATGTCGATGGCTTCTAGAGACAAAAAGAAGAGAGAGACTTGGGTTTGGTAATGGATTCAACAGATAAATTTGTGGGAATACATAATGGTAATGGCTTGGTTTTTAGTTTTTTTTTTATTATTATTTGAGGCTAAAAAGTCTCGTTTAGAATAGATTTTTTGATTTTTTTAACTTTTTGTGAAAAAAATAAAATGATTATGAGTTAGATGTGATATTTTGTCTTATTTGACTAAAATAATCAATTTTATCCTGTATAACTATTTTGATCTAAACTTGCTTCCCAAACAGAGCCATAATAAAGTAGTACCTACACCATTAGACAAACGAAATTTAAATTTTTGACCCGAGCGTCCTTTTTTAAAGAGTGAATTACAAATACACTCCTTGATATTTGCTTAAAATATAGATTGTCCCTTGTGGTTTGGATAATTACAAATACCTCATTGTTAGTATTTTTTATTTAGCAAAATTAACTAAAAAAATGAAATTCATAATTATTCTACTATACAATAATAAAATTACATAAATCATTAATTGAAACATATTTTTAATATCATTAAAAACTGTTAATTGACTTGATGATTTAATAATAAAAGGGGTAATTTGTTATGAAATTTAGAAACGTCAGGGGTGAAATGTAATTTTCAAAATCACAAGGAGCGATTTGTATTTTAATCAAATTTTAGGTGGTGTATTTGTAATTTACCTTTTTAAAAACTTATTAAATAGTTTTAACTTGTAATCATAAAACAATTTAAATATTTTTAAAAAAATTAAGAAAAAACAAAAACAAATAAAATTTTATAATTTTTTTTAGGGTAAATTATAACTTAACCCCCTGCGATTTGCCTAAAAAATACGGAGCCATCTTATAGTTTTATTTGTAACACTTAAATCCCCTATACTTCATACTAAAGTGCAATTTTTGATGGAACTATTTGTTTAAACGGAACGTGTGTTGCACGACCATGAATGGTGAGTGGAGTAGTTTTTCCTACCCAAAAACATATGGCAAATGACCAAAACACCCTTATTGCCCTATATATACATAGAATGGTATAGTGCAACAGAGCATGAGTTACAGTCTTGGACCATCACACAGGTTCTCTCTTCCTTATTATATAAATATGCAACACCATCACCTTCCATACAAAACAACCACCATCACTTTCCATACAAAATCACAACCAACCAACATCACCACCACAATATTCCATGCAAAACCACAACCAACTTCTTATTCTATGCAAAACCACCACTCAAAATCACTACCACAACTTCTCTCTCTAAAAATTATCCAAACTCACTTTTCTTCTTATAATTCATATTACTAACAAACCCAACCCATGAAATCAAACAATTAATATGTGTAAATATTTAGATTTTTGAAATAGCATTGATGGGATTCATACCAACCAAACTCACTTTTTCTTCCCGTTTCTGACATTTCTTCGCTTTTGGACTCCATAATTTTCTCGATTCTTAACAATTTTATCTCGTTCTTTCACCAATCTCCTCACCTTACTTTATACTTCATCTTACGCTACCTCGTTTTCTCACTTCTTCCTAAAATGGGTGGTTTCGGCATGTCGAAAGTTGTCCGAAAACTAACTTCACACATTTCAAAGAAACATCTCCAAATCTATTTCTTTTTTTTTCATCATCTACCCTCTTCTGTTGCTTCATCTATATAACTTTGTAAAGGGTGGTTCGTGGTTTTGATGGAGGATATATATATAGAGAGAGAGATACGAAGTAATATAAGATCGCTTTTCCTTATGCAAGATAACTGTTAAAATAGGTATTATATATATCAGTTAATATGTATATATATATATATATATCATATATGTATAATTGAAACTACTCATCAATTCTTTCATATGTATTATTTATATATTATATATATATATCATATATGTATATTATTTATCAAATATGTATCATATATATATTATATATGCCAGTTAATATGTATATCATATATGTATAATTTAAATTCTAGAGAGGGAGAGATGAGTATTTTTTGGTCTAAATTCTAGAGAGAGAGATATGTATTTGATGATAATATGAGAGGTGTGTGGTTTGCCATGGGATGAAGAAGAAGAAGAAGAAGAGGCATACAAAAAATATAAAGAAAAATTAAAGAATATTCTGATTTGTAATAGGAGAAAATTAGAGAAATAAATAAGGGTAATTTAGACTTTTTACAATTTCTGTTATGTCGGTCCAAAATTACACTTTGGTACGAAATATAGGGGATTTAAGTGTTACAAATGAAATTATATGAGAATTCCGTATTTTTTAGATAAACCACAGAGAGTTAAGTTATAATTTACCCTTTTTTTATTTATAATAATCTATATGGATTTAAAAAGTAAACTTTTGTAACTCAAAAAAAAGGGAATGAAATTTTTTGAAACATCAAGAAAAGAAATTTGTTTTGCCATTTATACAAAAAAGAAAAAAAAGGAAAAAAAAAAAAGGAGCTTGTTTGGCTTCACTTTTTAATATTCACTTTTTAGAAAATTAAAATTTTTAATTTTTATATTTTTTTATTTTCACTAAATTTTTTTAATATTTTAATTAATTTTTTAATTTTTAGATATACCTAACATAAATACATTTTAAAAAATATAATATTTGTAAAAAAATTATAAAAAAATTCACTAAATATAAAAAATATAAAAATTCAATGCATTTTTATATTCTTGTATATTTATTAATTTTTTAAAATATTTTTTTTATAAATATTTTATTTTTTAAATACATCTAAGTAAGATGCATTTAAAAAAATTGTTTAAAATTTAAAAAATATTCACTAAAAATTAAAAAAAAATATATGAAAAATAATGAACTAAATTTCTAAAAAATTAAATTCAAAAAATTTAAACCAGTGATTATTATTAAGAACTCAACCAGGCCTTTCGAATTTCTTTTCGTTAGAGAGAATCTTATAGATCAGTAGAAGAGAATTTTATTTGTATAAGAATAATTTATACCAATTATATTAAAAAGAATAATGTTTGGTAGCTTGAGGATTTTGCCCCCCGAATCCCCCTAATGCCCAAAACGACGTCGTTTTGGGCATTAGGTTTTTTTTTTTTTTTTCCTTTTTTTTCTTCCATTTTCGATCTGAAACCGATCTGAGAAGAAGAGGAGAAGAGGGAGAGGGAGAGAGAGAGAAGAAGAGGGGAAGAGGAGCAGCTGGTGGTCGTCACAGCTCCCTGCCGTCATCGCAGCTCCGGCCTGCCGTCATCGCCTCGCCGCCAGCTCGTCACAGCAGCAGCTCCAGCTCTAGCCGCCGTCTCCATCTCCGGCCTCGCCTCCTCCCCTGTTATTAGGCCCCCTCCAGTCCTCCTCCTCCTCCTTCCTCCTCCTCCTCTCCTCTCCTCTCCTCTCCTTCTTCCTCTTGATTTCTGCTTCTTAAAAAAAAAAAAAAACAAAACAAAAAAAACGGCAACATTTTCGATTAGAGGGATTCGAGCTACGTATCATGACTGTATTAAAAAAAAAGTTTAAAGTTAAAATAAAATAATAAAAAAAAAAGAAAAAAGGCCATCTCTCTTGAGCTCCACTACCCTATCGTTTATTCACTCGCGGCAACAACAACAACAACGATCCAATCTAGAGAGGGAGATGGAGGAGGAGAATGAGGTGGGTAAAGAGAAGGGAGGAGATAAAGAAAGCCCTAAAATCAACAACCAAACCCTAGAAGAAAATCTCAAGCAGAAGATGAACAACAAGGCAAAGTCATGCAAGGGTTGTCTTCTCTATTCCTCCACCCTTAACTCCAATTCTCGCAACCCTCTCTGCCTCGGCATCCTTCGTTCTCTTCCCCAAGGTCTCTCTCTCTCTCCTTCATACATACATACATACATACATACATACATACCCATTTGATATGTATGTACTTGCATAGAAAACCCTTTTTATAGTAGGTATTTTGTGAGTTTTGTAGCTAATATGAAACTAAAACTCCTATTTGTGGAAACAAATTTTAGTTTGGATTAGAGATATGATCAACTCTGGTTTCAAGGCACAATAGTTGTGGTATCTTTTGAAAGGTACCTTATTAATTGAAAATTAATTTATTAAATGAATAAAAAGTTGAGTAAATAATAGATATCATTTTCAGAACAACCATTAGTATTGAATGATTTGAAATCATAATGTTTTCTAAAATAATTTTTACATTTGAAACAAGGGTTAATTATTTTTTAAATCAACAAAAATATGTCTTGAATTGAATTTGAACTGTATAAAATAGATTTGATTTGAAAATAAAAAATCATTATAGAATGGAACTAATATGGTTCTTACAGAAGCAACTAGCATGGTCCTCTGAATTGTTGATGTGGCCAGTGGCCCTATGAACTTTAGGAATGAAAGAAAATTAGCAATTTTGGAATCGGTCGTATAATTCAACTAAGAATAATCACTCAGTAAATAACAAGAATATACAATTAGATTTAAACAATATGCCGAACAAATTTGAATTAGTCGTGAAGGTTTCATGAATGGAAAATTAAATTTAAAATTTACTTATCAAAAAGGAATTTTGAATTGGTGCGTGTTCTTTTCCTTTTTTAACCTCTACACTCACTTTTAGAGCTATGAACCATGCTCGCTAACATATTTAAGGAGTGTTTATATAGTGAGGTGATGTCAAAACTGTAAATATGCAAAATGTCCATTTAAGGCAGTTGCGAAATTGATCTCAACTATTTATATAAACACTTAGTGTACACGTCAGAGAGCATGGTTATCCGTAGCTTTATAAGTGTGAAAGTGCTAGGTAGCTGAAAAAACAGAAAGTCCATGAAATGTAATGCACTGCTATTTGACAATTTTTTAGGTTGTTAACTAATCCTGAAAGTAGTTCAAAAAGAGGAAAAAAAAAAAAAAAAATCCTGAATGTCTTATGAGTGAGTTATGTTGGGAACACTATTATTTGTGGACTTTCTATTATGTTGTGATTGTTTTTGTTTGGTGGTTCTTAGTGCTTGAGCCCTTACCAGTGTACTTCATTGACTGCCAGTTACTTAAGAGGCTTTGGATTTGCTTAACTTGTGGAGGGAAAAAGTTTTTGCCTCTACACCTGTATGAATGTACCTTTTAGACTGAAATGATGTCACCTTTTCCAGTAGAAATTCACAAAGTTCTATTCTTTCTGCACTAACTATTTGAAGGATGTGTTTTACAGTATGGATCTTGGAATGTTGTACACCCTAGGGATTGCACAATGCATTTCTTATTAGTTTACTTCATACATATGTTTTCTGGTTGGAATTTTTTCACTGCAACTACAGATGGATACTGATTTCCAAGTGTGATGACTAGTACCACGCCACGTTGTTGGAGAATCTGAGGTGGAAGCCTCTAGAGAAGGTAGAAGCCTTGCAGAATTCAAATATGCTTGTGTTGGTTACTCTGTGTACTCAAATGGAAAAGATCCTACAGCAGATGTGCAAGAAACACAAGCAGAATTGCCGGTCTGTGTTGGCCTAGAGGTTATCATCTTGAGTTTCCTTCTTTTTTTTCATGCTATTTTGGTTCTCTTAATTTGCATAATTTTATTAGAGGATATATCAAAGACTAATGAAAGTATACACTTTTCAATGTTGTTATGTCATTTTGCATCATGTTACTCCTCTTAGTTCTTGATATGATTATTAGAGACATGTGATGCTTAATGCCTTTTGATCATTTGGGAATTTCTTTTTTGATTGATGTGTTATATTATAGTGAATCTCAATGAATCATAATCACAGTGAAGATCAAATAAAACGTATAATTAATATAAAGAAACTCCCAAAGTTTGGGGGAGGGAACCCCGAACAAATACATGGGGATTAAGACCCCATACACTGTACACAGGTGCTGCGATTTGCACCCCTGACCTCCTAGTGAGATCGTAAGGGTTCTGACCGGTGAGCTAGCTCCTGTTAGTTAAGGTTTGACTTAAACCAACAGTGTGCATATTTGCTTTATTAAATAAAGCATATAAATTTTGAATTTTTGGTGTAAATAGGAGGGTGGTGTTGGTGTATGGCTTACATGCGCATGTTTCATTATGTTTCACTGACATAATTAACCCTTGCTGCAGGTTTTGTATGACAAAAAAGTTAATGCTGCTGACTCTGTTCCTGCTCATGTTCATAGCAGAGAAGGTAATTTATTTAGATTTAGAAATGCGAAATCAAAGGTAAGAAGCTTAGTTTAGAACAATTATAGTAACAAGAAGTCATATATAATTATTTGTAGTTTTGAACAGTTTGACTTGCAATCCGAGTTGTTAAATCGGAATACAAATTGAGTATCATGTTTTTTCTCTAAATCGTGTATCGTATCGTGTGTCTAAGATACTTTAGCATCTTTAAAAATAGGTAGAAAAATAAATATCCTATAAGAACAAGACACCAAACAATGTATAATATTTAAAATTGCAAAAGTAATTTTAAAGATAAATGCATATACAATGTATTATTCTCAATACTTCATGCATATAATATAAAATAAAGAGTGGAGTTAAAACATGTATAAAATACTGTCTTAACTAACCATTTAGGTTTTAATATTTAATTTACACCTTTTAAGTTCTCAAGGTACTTGTCCATAGTAGACAACTTTGAACTTCAACCGGTGTCAGTAGGTCTAAATCAACAACACAATATGCTTAATACCTTACCAGATCAAATAAGTAGATATTTGTCAAAAAGGTAGAGAAAAATAAAAGATAAGTACCAAAAATATTCTTTGTAATAAGTTAATGAAAATTTGTAATAATATTAATTGTCATAAAAAAATTCAATTATTATTATTATTATTTTTTAAATTGCTAAAAAAATTTAAGTATTTTTGTATCGTATCATGTATCATGTATTGTATATTACATTATGATATGTATCGATTTCTCTCTAAAACTATTTAATCGTAAGATATGTATTGTGAATACTGACAACACTGCTTGCAATTAACTTAGATGGCCAAAGTGTCATCGAATTCTAAATTACAGTGTTGAAATAATGTTATTACTGCGGTGAGGCATAATTCTTTTACCTTGTGCACATGTTATAATTTTTTTTTTTTTTTTTTTTTTTTTTTAATGTGTGGTTTTGGCTTTTTAATCTTTGAGTTCTGAATTGGTAGGCTTGTTCTTCATTGTATTTCGAAGGCATTGGACATAGCAGGGTACAATTTTCGTAGGTTGACGAGGTGACATTAATCTTTGGAGTGGATTGCTTTTATTAATAGTTTAAGCTCTATTTGGTAGGTTGAGATACTGGGAGGAAAGGAAGGAGGGGATGCAGATAATTTCCATGTTTAGTAGTAAAAATAAATAGAACAGAAGGAAACATAAAGAGGTGTTAATTCCACTAGCCTACTATTTTCTTTTTGCCCAAATGTGGATGGAGAGGAGGAAGGAAAGAAGGAACCTTTTTAATCTTAGCCCTTCTTACAGAATGTTAAAATAAAACAAAATTACTGCTTTTTTCTTCTTCCTGCTCAACCAAACTAATTGCAGGAAAGACAATGTCCGTTCCTTGGGTATCTTCTCCATCCCTCGTATCTTTTAACTTCTCTCAATACTCTATTTTCCCTACAAATTGGAGCCTTATGATTTTACATTTACACAAGCCCATAGTAGTAGCAATTCTGTTATACAATCTTGTATAATATCTTCCTTTTCTTTGATGTAATTCACAGCAGACTGCCTTTGGCATAGCTTGTGGTAGTGCTTGTGCACTAATGCATCAAGTCAGCTCTGGGATTTTGTACTGTTGTGGTCTTGTTTAAATACACACACATACATATGTACACGGCTTGATCACTTGGAGGGTGTGCGATTGCCTATTTTGTGCCTTCGATCTTGGTTACTTTTTTGAACTAAAATTTGAAAGATGCAACTATACATTGAATTTATATCTCATAAGCAAGAAAAGAGTGGGCATATTTTTGTCAAAAATTGACGTGTCATAGAAATTTCTGTGCTTCTTAGGCCCTTGGTTAGGGTTGAACGTGGTTAGGGTTGAACGTGCTCTTACCACAGGTGATATGGTGGGGTTCCTGTCTCAAACTTGGCATAACCACTTGGTGAGGCTATATAGATGTACCTATATGGAGATCTCTATTTCTCTCTCTGAGAGTGGTCAGTAAGTAGGTTCCTTGGGAACATGGATGAGTAACTGGATGAATTCTAGCCACCACATCACATATCCCTAGAAGTCTCGTAGGTCAAAATCACAACACCTACCCTGAGGGATCCCTAAGTCTAACATTTCTAACATATGTTGTGTGAGAACATTAAGGTGCCATTGGAGTGAAATGACTATGCGTCATAGGATGGATACATTAAGGTGAAGAGTTGTTTGTTTGTTGAGCCAAGGAGGGTCTGAGCATTTCATCACTTAGAGTAGAAAGGACATGCTCAAGTGGAAGCTTGCTTGGTTGAGCTGAAGGGCCCCAAGCATGTTACATAGACTTTTTAAATGTGTGAAGTATTGACAGTGGGCACTCAACACTTGGTTAATGATATGAATATATGTTCAACATGTTTAGTTGGAGGGCACCCGACAAATATTTTCACTTGCAGAATTTTACTGTAAAACTCTGGTAGAACTTCCATGCTATAGATACACTGCTCTATGTTATTTTATAAACATATTTTACCCTAGAAAATGAAAAAGAATGTTAATATAATAGAAATATGTAGCCATGCCATGGTGTCCTTAGACTTCGGAATTAGATGAATTGATGTTGAGACACATCTTGCACTCTGTACTTACATCCAAGTTCATGTAACTTGTCTTGAGAGTTGAGACTAAGGTGCTATGTGCGTTAACCTCATTTAGGAACAACATAGCTTGACCAAGGGAGGAGCTAGTATGACACATTTGAGTGGTCCACATATCACCTCATGAGATTGACATGGAGGGATCTTGGAGATGATGTGGCAATGGCATGTGGCATGTGGCATGTGGCATGGTGGGACCAGGTACCCACTGGTTTCAAAAATTATATAACCTTAAGGAGGGGTTAATATGTACAAATTCGTAATTTTGATTTTGATCTTTGGCCCCCATTTTATTTTCTTCAAACCTGCATCAAGATTCAAGATGTGCTTTATCTGTGTTTAGACCATAGACATGCACGTTCTGCATGTGTCCAAAGTAATGCTGATTTTGGGTGGGGGTAAAAAAAAAAAAAAAAACTAACTATAACAATAACAGGACATGTTTGATGAGTGTTGGTATCCAATGTTTGTTGGGCATGAACATTTCTCTGAATCCATGCTCCCTAGGTTTTGGACTTCATTTTCTTGGTAAATATTTCCTTCAAAAAAATTATTGCAAGCTTTTTAGTGGCCATGTTAACAATGAAGATATCATCTTGTTTTTCCTTGTGGCATTTACTGGTTATGAAAAGTTTTCCTCTAGTTCTATCTATCAACTATTTCTTATTTGTGCTCCTAATTTTGTATCATATGGAAATTTCTCCATTTACTGGCATTTTTTTTAATGATTTGAATTCATTACCTGGAATGTTATGTGGCTTATGTTTCGGTATAATTACTGTGACTCTAATATATGGTATTTCTTTCTTGAAGATGCTCGTGGATTTCCTCAGCCTCGAATACAAAAACCTGCTTACTCCGTAGGGGATGAGTTCTTGAGCAGGCAAGCCAATTATATGATTACTTTTTCAATCGGTTAGAATTCGATGTTAATTCTCACAAGGTTTAAAATTTGTATTATGTTTATAACTGCAGATTTTCTAGAAATGCAAGCGTGGTTGCAACGGGGGTGGCCAAGAACCTGCATAGAGTAAGCAATCACATGAAACGACGTCTTGATGACATTCTATATCCGTACCGTAGTCGACCCAAGTAAAATTCCCAATCTTGTGGTCACAAGATTATGAAGAAAATAGCAATAAGTAGAAATTGGCTTTGACCTAATTATGCATTCCTTTAAACCTTAGCTTTGTTCTTCTATGCAATGAGCTATGTTCTTTATCCGAACTGTGTCATTACAATCTTGTTTTTGTACAGTGTCGGTGTTTATTTATAAGATAGTAGAGTTCCTCAGAGACTGATGAATGTACGAGTTTAGACTGCTGAGGCATTCATAATCGCACGCTGCCAAGGCATTCGCACATTCCATTTGTTTTGTTTAAGCTGGTGGTTCATTTTATACTCTATTTGCTTCATTAATGTGTGTTGTGTGTTCTAACATATTTCATAGAACACAGTAATGCTTGTGCATTATGAAATGCCAAGTATCAAATTTCTTTTTGAATATGCACTTGCTCAAATTGGTCAGCTTAACATGTTCTTGGAAGGCAATATCACTAGAGGGCTTGTGTCCTTTGAATGGTAAGAATTAAAGAGAGAGAATGAAAAACTCATTATAAAAAATTATGTTATTAGTAATAAAATTATTGTGCTATTATTATTTAAGCAGTTGTTTAATAATAAATTTTCTATAATAGAATTTCTTGGGGTTATTATTATTTTTACTCTTAAATGATTCAGGTTATCTACAAACATGAGATTATTAGGGGTAGTGTGGGATTAGATTTTTGCTTAGTTAAGAAAAATGATTACAGTGTTAGTAGGTATTATCCCATTCTAATTAGTTACAAACAGTAAAATTATAGAAATTTGGATTCACATTTTCATTTTCCCTCCAAATTTCTATCATTGGAACTAAGGTCATGTTTGTTTTCCTTACTAGGTAGATTGGGTTAGTGAGTACGGTAAGATTGAGTGATGAGATTATTTACTTGTGATTTGGGATTTACCCTAATATCTAATCATTTTAATTTTTTGATAAATTACATTGACACCCCCTAGGGTTTATATTTATTACAGTTCCCCCCTCAGCTTTTGGAAATTACATCACCCTCCTTGAGATTTAAAGTTTCATTACAGATTCTTCCTTTCAGCAATTTAATTTTTTTAAATACCAATTTTGCCCTCACTGGGTGAATTATATTGACACTCCACACATTTTGGAAATTACAATCCCCTCCTTAAGGTTTAAAGTAGAATTACCAATTGCCCCCTTGGTTAGCATTAGTTGGAAAAAAAAAATCATTGAAAAGAAAATTAATTGGAAAAAAAATTATTTGAAATAAAAATTAATTGAAAAAAAAAATTGTTAGTAAAATTTTTAAATTTCTGTTTAAAAACCAACGTAAACTCATTTTTGAATTTACGTTTTTTCCTCAAATTTACAAACTGGGACAACCATTTATAAATCAAAAAAATTATCAAACAAATTTTTATGACAGTTTTTAAAATTTTTATAAATTTAAATTGAAAACTGAATACGAAATGTTTAGGTAACGTTTGATAACGTTTACGTTTTTGGTTTATGTTTACAAAATTTTTATAAATTGATTTTTGTTTATTTTAAGAAAAATATAAATTACAAACGCGTTTGGTTTGAATAAAATGTTTAAAAAATTTTAAAAGCATAAACTAATTTATATTTATTTTTATTATTTATGATAATGGAATCACACACATTATAATTGAAAAAAATTAATTAAAAAATTAATTGGGAAAAAATTATTTGAAAAAAAAATTCATTGGAAATTTTTTTTTTTGGAAAAAATAATTGAAAAAAAATTATTTGGAAAACAAATTATTTGAAAAAAAATTAATTGAAAAAAAAATTGAAAACTGAAAACGTAAACTCATTTTTTGAGTTTATGTTTTTTCCTCAAATTTATAAACTGAGACAACCATTTATAAACCAAAAAAATTATCAAACAAATTTTTATGACAGTTTTTAAAATTTTTGTAAATATAAACTGAAAACTGAAAATGGAATGGTTACCAAACAGGCTTCCGAGACTTGTTTGGTAATCATTTCGTTTTCAATTTTCAATTTATATTTACAAATATTTAAAAACTATCAAAAAAACTTGTTTGATAATTTTGTTTAGTTTATAAATGGTTGTCTCAGTTTGTAAATTTGAGAAAAAAACGTAAATTCAAAACATGAGTTTACGTTGATTTTTAAACAAAAATTTAAAAATTTTACTAACAATTTTTTTTTTCAATTAATTTTTTTTCCAATTAAAATTTTTTTTCAATGACTTTTTTTTTCCAACTAATACTAACCGAGGGGGCAATTGGTAATGCTACTTTAAACCTTAAGAAATGGATTGTAATTTCTAAAATGTGAGGGGTGTCAATGTAATTTACCCAGTGAGGGCAAAATTGATATTTAAAAAAATTAAATTACTGAAGGAGAGAATCTGTAATGAAACTTTAAATCTCAGGAGGGGAGATGTAATTTCCTAAAGGTGAGGGGGAACTGTAATAAATATAAACCTTAGGAGGTGTCGGTGTAATTTACCCTTAATTTTTTGGGTAAATTACATTAACACCCCTTGAGGTTTATGTTTATTATAGTTCCCTCTCACCTTTTGAAAATTACACCACTTCCCTAAAGTTTAAAATTTCATTATAGATTGCTCCATGAAGTTTAAAGTTACATAACAGTTCCACCCTTACCGTAATGATCATCATACATAAAATTAAATTAACAGGGGAGTTAGCATAATTTTTCAAATGTAAAGGGAGAATTGTAATAAACATAAATTTCAGGAGTGTCAGTGTAATTTATCTTAATTTTTTATATAAATATTTTACCTAATAATTTTACCTAATAAGTTTTAAAATAAGAATGATCCAAATAATGGAAATTATGATAGATTAGGATATTTCTTTCAAAGAAATTAGGACAGCCCGCGGATCACTCTCCCTCCATATTACACCACTACATTCATATTCGGTTGCCTTTGGTGACACCACTACTACCTTCTGCCTAATTCTCTTTCATAACACACATCAGTGTTTGACGCCATTACACAGTCCATCTCTCTCTCTCTCTCTCTCTCTCAAAAATGAATAAGGTTTTTGCCGCCTTTTGGTACTCCGGCATCCTCCCCCTCTTCTGCACCACCACCATCCCAACCACTACCACCACCACTTTCGAAAACCATGAGAGCCTGTCACAGCCTCAATCCGCCAAGAAAGCTAAGAAAGCAGGGACGAAAGCGAAACAACAACAACAAAATCAATCTTTTGAGGAGTTGCAAGAAAAGCTTCAACAGTTGAGGATCGAGAAGGAGCAAACTGAGGAGCTATTGAAGGCAAGAGAGGAGACTTTGAAGATGAAGGAGAAGGAGCTTGAAGCAAGGGGGAAAGAGCGAGAAACGCTTCAGACGGAGCTGAAGAAGTTGCAGAAAATGAAAGAGTTCAAACCCACCATGGTTCGTTTTTTTTTTTTTTCCCTCTTCAATACGATGTTTGGTTGCTGAGAAAATTTGGTAAATTTCCTACATATTCTCAGAGACTGAACCCAGATTAATGGTTCAGAGTTGATGGGTATGTTTGGTTTGGTTCTCTTTAAAAATTGTTTTTGGGTGAGAGTTTAAAATTTTTTTTGGTTTGTTTGGTTGTATATTTTGAAAGTAATTTTGGAATTTGAGGGTTTGAAATGATTTGATATTTTGTTAAAACCAAACAAATTTTTTAAAAAAAAATTCCCAAATTACTTTACAAATCCAAACCAAACATACCCTAAATGTCCCCTTAACTTTTTTTTTTTATTTACGAAAAGGAGTTAATAAATAAATAAATAAATAACAAATTTTTGAACACATTAAAAGTCAAACTTAAACCGGTTTCAGAACTATCTTTTTAAGTAAATTGTTGACCATTATCTTATCTAAAAACTAAATCTTCCTACATTTTCTTGAAAACAGAACAAAGAGAAAGAGCTAGAAAAGAAAGACAAGAAGAAGAAAGAACCAAAAACTAGACGAAATGTACTGAGTGTTGTGGCCCGTCTGATGGGAATGGATATGTTATCATTCGATACAAAATCTGTAGCTCGGCAGGAAGGAAAAAAGAATCAAAAGCCAGGAACCAATTTGCATAAGAAGGAACAGAATAAACAAGGCTCAGGTGGCCATGTCCATTGCAACTCAAATTCTTCTAGACGGATGGAGTTTAATTCTTTTCAACATAACAAGGACAATGATCCTGATAGTCAGCATGTTCACATGAAGTTGAAAAACCCAAGGTCACAAAAACATCCTCAAGAGGAGGAACTACAGAAGTTTAAGAAAGAATTCGAAGCATGTCAAGCAGCAAGGATCAGGGAATGCTCAAAGGCTGTTGAACTTGGAACCATGAAAGGTAGCTAATTGATTTTGACAATTGATTTTAATCAAAACTTTTGTTAATGTACTTTGATAAATTCAGTCAATTGACTACTTCTCAATTCTGAATTTCTAGAAACCATGAAAGGTAGCTAATTGATTTTGACAGTGATTATGGAACAATAGCTATGGTTTTACCTTGGTTAAGTGTTATAGGTATCAGAATGATGTCAGCTTGAGTTTGACCTATGCCAATTGCAATTAGCTGACATCATTCTGATACCTATAACACTTAACCAAGGTAAAGGTGATTATAGACTCTTTGAATAAAAAGGATGTGCAAATCTCTTTGCTTCTCAGGGAGGAGAACCACGATTTAACTACTAATTTGACTCACAATATTGTCATATTAGATGATGCACTAGCACTCGTAAGAAAATGATTACCACCACAAGAAAACCTCATCTCACCTGGTTATGGCAAGAGAGAATAAGTTTTGAAACACATTTTTCCATTTGAATCTCTTTTGTGCTTTTTAAATTAGTAGGGTAATGATGCTGATACAACTATACAGGCTTAGAGGCTCCTCAAAACAGCCTGGAGCTTCCAGTAGAAACTTCGCAGAGCTATTACGCTGTTGGAGACAATATCCCGGTAATAACATCATCGCTTACCTTATTTTATTTGAGCTTTATACTATGTTTATGGGGTGGAACCTTTGAACGGTTTACTATTTCTTGTCGTTATTTTGTGACTAAGAGAGGATAGGATGTTAGCTTTTGATGTAAACTGTATTTGAAGTGTTCAAACTGCAGTTTACTCTCTGCATTCTTCAGAAAGAAGGGATTTATTGTTGCTCTAGCTCATGGTGTTCATTTTAAGAGATTGCTTGACCCGATTCTTTTTAGTGTAGGCTCACAAGAACTGGGCAACAGCTCTTGTTGGAAGGAAGTTTGTTTTGAGGTTTTACAAACACTTTGATGGCTCACCAAAAATAAAATAAAATAAAACTTGGGGTTGAAACTTTTACAATTACCATTGTGCAGTGCAAATTGTACTTGGATGAAATTTCCAAACAAGAAATTAAGGGTTCAAGCCAAAATGGTTATTGTTAAAGTAAAATTGAATGTTGTTATATTAGTAGAAAAATACTAAAATAACAATTCCTGAGTTTTTATAGTACTCTTTGGATAAATCGCATCAGGTTTGGAAAAAAATTTTCTATCAATAATTGTCACTATTTTGATGATATTTATCATCTTTGAAGAGGTTAATTTCTGTTGTCGCTGTCTATTTTGGTTGGTAGATTAAGAAGCCCTTTTCTCAATGAACTCAAATTCTTTCTGTTTTGATACGTTTGTTAATCTTCTCCCATGTATATATATTTTGTCAGTGACATTATTTAAATCCAAATCTTTGTATAAAACAGTTTGTTATTATTGAACTTTTGTCTTGTTTGCTTTTTTTATTTTTTCTACACTGAACAAATGTTTTGTACTCATTACTCATCCTTGTAGCATGATACAGGAGTGCTTCTTAATATCAGTTCCAAGTTCCAATAGTCAATGTTCTCTGTTCTATCATTCTCCATGTATGTTGTGTGTGTGTGTGTGTCTCTCTCTCTGCAGGTGTCTTTCTTGATTCTTATTTCTATATACGAATTTTTCAGTACTCTTATGAAGTCAAACATGAGTGGTGCGAGAACTCTTATCCAACTGAGGCTTCAATGAAGATGTTGATCAATGAAGAAATGTCCAAAGGACCAAACACCAGACAAAATGTACCGAGTGTTGTGGCCCGTCTGATGGGAATGGATATGTTATCATTCGATACAAAATCTGTAGCTCGGCAGGATGGAAAAAAGAATCAAAAGCCAGGAACCAATTTGCATAAGAAGGAACAGAATAAAAAAGCCTCAGGTGGCCATGTCCATTGTAACTCAAATTCTTCTAGACAGATGGAGTTTAATTCTTTTCAACATAACAAGGACAAAGATCCTGATAGTCAGCATGTTCACATGAAGTTGAAAAAGCCAAGGTCACGAGAACATCCTCAAGAGGAGGAACTACAGAAGTTTAAGAAAGAATTTGAAGCATGTCAAGCAGCAAGGATCAGGGAATGCTCAAAGGTTGTTGAACTTGACAGAATTCCTAGCCAGTGGCTTGCTCAAGAAGCCCTCAACAAGGAAAAGGTTGCTCTCTATTCAAATTCAAGAAGAATTACAGCAAGTGAGAAGCCTATAGATTTTATGGGTCATGCAGTAAAAGCAAGCCCATGTGAAAGTGGGTTGCAACATCATGGATTTAGGAAGGAACTTTTTCCATCTGAGCAGAAGGGATCATATTCTTCAAGGAACCGAACCCTAATTAGAGATTTTGAGCAGCCATCTCTGATTAATTCCGACCAGAAGCTGGATATATCTTCTGCTCCAACAAGGATAGTGATCCTGAGGCAACTGAATGAACTCGATGCTGATGGCCCCAAGAAGACAGTCACCGAAGAGCAGCCCTTGGAAACTGAAATGGCAGAGTTAGAGGATGAAGCAGAAGCTTACATCCGAGACTTGCTTGTTGCTTCAGGTCTGTACGATGGTTCATCTGACAACATTTTATCAAGATGGGACCCACTAGCAAAGCCTATAACCAACGACATCTTTGAAGCAGTAGAAGAGTCTTACAAGAAAATGACCAAGGATAATGAAGGGTCCAGAAGAGATCACAAGTTGTTGCTTGATTTGTTAAATGAAGCACTTTCAGTTGTACTTGGACCACCTGTGACCATGTCTAGATTCAGAAAGGCTATTGGTCCTGCACTACTTCCTCCACGTGGACAGAAGTTATTGGATCGTGCATGGGAGATTGTTCGTGCACATCTATACCCTCCAACAGACAAATTTCATTACTGCATTAATGATATGGTGGCCGAAGATCTGGGGTTCACCACTTGGTCAGGGTTGATGAATGATGACATTGATGCTGTGGGGAAAGAGATGGAATCCCAGATTACCGGATATCTGATTGAAGAAATAGTGAAGGATATGCATGCAGAGTCATAACGGTGCATAGAAAAGCCTCTTCTTCTGTGTTGTGGCCATTCTGATGGTCAAAGAGACCGTGGTAGAGGGTGCAGAAAGTGCTGAAAATTTCAGCTCGCGATGTGGGATCTCTTTCCTCACAGGCTGAGGCAGAGGCAGAAGCAGTGTTAGTTATTGTAGGCAGTGTTAGTTATTGTAGGTGAGTGTCAACAAAATATTGCATATCTTTTTTCATTGGGGATGGTTGTGATATAGGATATGGGTTGGTTTGGGGTTCCTTTTGAGTGTATATTGAGTTTATTATTTGATACATTAACTATTTTTTTGTATTGGACCAGTCTGCTGGACAATCCCAGATCAATAGAAGATTGTGAACCACCGTATTTGTTTGGGTAAATTATATTACTTCCCTTGATGTCTGAAAAAAATATAATAAGTCTTACAAATTTGAAGTAATTATATTTGGTTTTCTTAAAATTTTAATTCATACAACATGTAAGCTATTTTCATCAAGAATTCATTACTTACATAGATAAAAAAATAATATTATCATCTCTTTTACATAAAATATATGTTCTATCTTGTATATATTTTTATTTTCATACTATTTGTATTAATTGAGTCTTTTTAATCTTTAAAAAAAAAAAAAAGGTATAATTAATGTAAGTTACTCTATTTTTTTTTTTTTTTTTTTGTTGTTGTTGAGGTCGTAGGATTAGGGGTACAACTCGGACGGGTTCAACCCGAGCAATTCGAATCCAGTCTGAATTTTTTTTAAGGTTTGGATAAAGATATTTTCAAATTCGGTACAGGTTTGCGTAAAAATTCATAAGACCGAATTAAATTTGGGCGGGCTTGAGTAAAGACGTCAAACAACCTGAAACTCGAATTATATATATATAGATATATAAAAATATTAAATATACATATAAATTATTAGTCATTACATGATGTTAAAATAATTTAGATTATTAAATCATAGTGAATATATATTATATATACAAATAACATAAAATCTTACTTTTTTATTTTCACTCATAAATTGTACTTTCTGCTTGTGGGTTTAGTGAAAGAAAGCTTTTTTGTTGCTACTTTGTTTGAGCAACTGTTTTGTGTTCATGGGTGTACCTATTTGATGCAATGCAACAATCTTGGGAAATTATAACAGTAAAAAGGGTGTTTAAATTTCTGGGTATCATCAACATACATGTAAATCTTGGAAACTCTGCTAAAGATATTCAATTTATCTCAATGCCAGAATGATGATTTACAAGATTTTACTTGTGGAGTGTGTATGTGTGTGTACTATTTGAAGAATATCACAAAATGTTTTTGTTATGGGACCCGAGTTATGCGTGATAAACTCTGACCTGATGATCCAACAAACAACAGGATGGATCAATTCATGTACTTCTTTGGAGCTTATTTTTAAGTGCATTCCTTGTCAAACAATTTATTTGGAAGCCTGTTGAGAAAGGTGAGAAGCTAGCAAAAAGGGTTTCTTTGCTCTGAACTTCTGTTTGCAGGATTTAATTTGTTTGGTTTATATTATTAGTAATAGCTTCAAGTTAATTTGGACTGTTATCCTTGTTTGGAGGCATTGCAAAAGCAGAGGGCATTTCTTTGTCATTATCATAAGTTTATTTATCCTGCATTCTCCTTGCCTATCATCATTTTCTTGTGAAAATGGTTTAGTTCGCCAAAGTTATTGCACTATTCGGACCATATGATCAAGATATGAGAGTCAGCTGAGTTGTTTAAAAAACATTAACAATTTTTTTACATGTAACATGAAGTGCTGGACCAATCCCTTTAATTAACATATTGCACTTTGTTTAAAAAGTAACAACTGCAGAGTTCTTTGTTATGGTTTCCCTACCAAGAATTGACATGTCTAAAACTTATTGACAGATCATATGTAATCAGGCTTGTCCATCACCAATTTAGGCGCTCACATTAGTCTATCTTTATTTGCTTCAAAACTGTGTGTAAGTTCATTTGTATTATCCTGTCTATTTCACAACTTTTGTGAAATTATATTCTTCAGTATTTAATTGTTGAGGACATATTGAAACACATTGCTGAGCAGCACGTGTATTATTTATAATATTTGTCTGGTATTTTTAAAATTGACTAATGATAACTCTATTGTCCTTCTAAGCAACACAAAGAAAACACAAACATAAACAAGCATACATATATCATACAAGCCTACAAGGGAAAGAGGATTTGTGAACGGAAAAACGACTTTTAGCGGCGTTTTTACGCCGCTATATGTATGAAAAACGCCGCTAATTTCTTTAGTGACGCTTACCACCAAACGCCGAAGACGCGGCCGTCGCTATAAGTTTATGACGCTTTAAAAACGTCGTAAAATAAGTATAGGCGGCGTTTAAAAACGCCGCTAAATATGGCAGCCAACAGTAGCATCACGTCACAGTCATTCAGCGACGCTTCAAAAACGTCGTAATAGCTTTTTTATTATTTTAAAAATATAACTATAGTGGCGTTTTGAAAAACGATAGATTTTAAATTTTTTTTTTTAAACTACTAATTTTGTAAGATTTAACTTTAAAAATATACCTATAAAATAGCAATAATGAATAAAACTTTGTACAGACATATATTTCTGTGAGATTACTATTCCCTCACATCTATAATAGTACCCAATACAACATTCTTCAAGAAAAAAATCCAATAAGTTCAATCCCAATATCATTCTACCTGTGTATGTTTTATCTTGGGCAAAAGCATTAAATAGAGAGAGTATAATATCTACAAAAAAGCTCATCGTCAACAATCCAATAGAAATTAAAAGAAACAAATGCCAAAGGAATGAAATTACATCCCGCCAAATGCATTTAAATTGTTTATTGATAGAACATCTCTGTTGTGTTTTCCTTAGCCACCTGAAAAATGAAAATCCAAATTACATTAACAACCTGTTTTTATAGCATTAAAGATCGAAATTTGACTAAATACTTGAATATTTTCTAAAGGGGTGAAACTGAGGCACATACCAAATACATGTAATCGTCATGCCCCCACGATATTTTCCAATGGGTTCCTACTATTCCAGGGATCGTGTCAATCAATTCATGCTCGTTGAGATCAACAAAACATAGAAACACCAAATACCAAAATTTGTTAAGCCATTACACAAACACCCTTCAAGAATCTCTAATTCTTTTCTCTTTTTTTTTTTTTTTTTTTGATAAATATTCAAGAATCTCTAATTCTAAATACATATTCAACACAAATCATAACCTTAATTTAAATTAATATCCCTTCAAACTTCAACTGGAAAAAAGTTGAAAACAAGAAAACCAATTGGAAGCCAATTTGGTTTATGCACAATCCCAATACTCTCTCTCTCTCTCTCTCTCTCTCTCTCTCTCTCTCATAATATAACAGAACCATTATAGAAATTAGTCAAAAAACAAGATAACCCAATAGAAACATAGTAAGACAAGATCCAAAACCAAAGGTAGTTGCCAACCTTGATTCAACAGTCGGCTGCATATGGGAACGCCTTGCATGAAAGGTTCAAGCTTCTGGTGCTTTGCTAAGAGCTATGCCAAGTACTGACTACAAGAAATTAAGAATACCCAGAAACATATAAAACCCAATTCAATCAAAGCTGTTGCTGTAGTTCATTCATATGAAGATGGCATGCCTGCTGGATCTCTTAAGACCAGACTAACAGCTCTGAATGTATGTCTGTTTGGACCTTAATATTGTTGCATTTGTCTCCTTGATAAATGTTCAGCTTGGCTGTCTTTCTGTAGTAGGAAGAATATAATGCAGTTTTTTTGAGAATGCAATTATTTTCTGATAGTTTGTTAAAATAGGTTCCCCCTATGGGTTTGTTCTACCCTATGCTTTTGGTTCCAGATGTGCATCCTCCTCCACCCCGTTTTTGGTGTGTAACTTTCAAGATTTATGGCTTTACATTGTTAAGTTACTTGTGCTGAATTACTTTTT
Source organism: Camellia sinensis (assembly GCF_055761805.1). Taxonomy (NCBI): domain Eukaryota; kingdom Viridiplantae; phylum Streptophyta; class Magnoliopsida; order Ericales; family Theaceae; genus Camellia; species Camellia sinensis. The sequence continues at coordinate 185,809,420 of NC_138964.1, forward strand.
TTCCTTTTTCTTTCTCCTACCTTCTAACATACTGATTTTACTTCACTAGGTTTAATGACCATGAAGATATGCTGGAAGATACATGGCATATGGAATTTCCAAGAAGAAGTGATATGTCAGATGGTTTGTATTCCAGCATTAATGGTGGGTTCCCAATGTGGGACAGCTACTCATTTTTTCAATCTAAACCAAAGAAAGAAGATTGCATTGGCCTTGCAGAAGCTATCACAAAGAGCATTCTTTCAACAGGTAGATTGCTTTCAAAAGTGATATGCTCTCATAGGGGAAGATTTACATCAAGAGTTATCTGTTTGGTTCTCTATTGACAGGGCGTATAGGCCTCCAAAGAAAATTATTTTGTAGCATACAACTGGTTAGTTTCGGAGTTTGTGTAAATTGCGCAGAGTACTACTTTACATATACTAGTTTTGGCATAGAATTAATGATACTGTTATTTGTTTTAGTTTGGTGGTGTTGCTTTGACAGCTGGTCTCATTTCTGCTGCAGAAGAGAGGTTTGTTTAACTCTTGCTTATGTAGTATTAAAGAAAGTACTAACTTATATAATCTATTATGATGCTTTACACATTACACAATTTGAAGAGATTCGTAATTTAAGTCTGAACAAGCAGAAACACATTACAATAAGTTCTCATCTTAAAAGTTAACCAGAAACGACAGCTACTTAGTGGTTTCATCTGAGGGAATATACGAAAAGCTAACCGTGAGGCATTCCAAAGGTTATGAAATGTTGAAGCTATTCCCTTCTTGCGATTATCCATCAGCCGAATGCATAGTAAAGACTGCCTTTGAAGAAGGCAGCATGGATAACTTGTCGACCATTGTGGTTCCATTGAAGTCAGCTAGTCTTCTGTATAAGAACCTGCAAAATAGAAGCAGCAATGACGAGGCATTCAGTCTTTAGCTTTGCATTGCTTAGGATATTGTACAGTAATGACAATATACTAATTGGTTGAATTGGATTTTATTTTATTTTTATTATCAATCGACACGAGATGAGCTACAAAAATTACAAATATTACGCGAAGTATGTTAAACTGGACATTCACGAGTACATCATCATTATTCTACACTCAAATGTATTGACAAAAAAAATTCTTTTCCTTTCCCTTGAACAAATCCTAGGTCCCAAACATAGCATGGTAGTATTCTACCCACAATGTAGCGATTATAAAAAATATAAAAAAAAAAAAAAAACACTCCAAAACCTCAATAGTACATGAAAACTCTAAAACTCTTAACTTTCAAAAGTTATCAATCCTATCTCAAATGAGTTTCAGAGCAAATGAAAAACATGCTCTGTTTGTCAAAGTAGAAACTTGAAGAATATCGATCTGATTGCAGATGCCTTTTGAAAGGCTAAAATGGCTGATTTTCCAAAATCACAAATTCTGTCCAGCGGGTTCTTGGGGAAAACCAGTAAAATTCAGTGGAATTACAACAGCTGACAAGTTGTCCCTACTGCCTTTCTTGAACGCTTTGTTGACAATGCGGTCAGCCAATGAGGAAGAGGATGAACATGAACATGAGCTTTTGGACATTTCATCTACTTGGACATTTGCATCCCATAAAAGATCACAAACTTTCTGTGGTTTCAAACTCTTGAAGATGCCATCAGATGCAACAACCAAATAGCAATCATTGGCAGTTAAATGCCGCCAACCTATCACTTCAGGCACGGGACTAACACCATATCTGACAGTTAAAAACAAAATAAACTGTGAAAAAACGTCTCATCCCTAGTTATATCAGCCATGTAATAATGATCAGTGCAAAGTTCACACGTTTGACAGAGAATGATAATATCAGAGATCGGCAATGGGCTCACCAAAACTATTTGAAAATTACATAATTCTCATCATTACCATAGGATGATGGCTAAAGAGCAGAACTAACAGCAAAACATAAAAAAGTGAAGAGGAAAAAGATGAGCAGACTAAGCTAACTTTAGCTTCCGAAAATTCACCTTTTTAAGTACACATCACCAATAGATCGGGATACAACTAAGATACCATTGACACGAGGCACACCCCACAAACGTACAAACCCACCAGCAGCTTCTATTCGGGCTCTCTCATCATCTCTATCTGGATGATGATCTCTTGTCAGTTCTTCCACATCAAGCACTGTTATTGAAGCACCTGTTATGTCCAAATGGCTTGAAATAAGACTTCTAATTATGGGTATACATGTAGATTAGTTGTCATATGCTAATAACATGCAAGACAAGTGTATTTTTTTAATCTAGCAGTGCCTAGTGAATGTGAGTCCAACCACAAAGGGACTTGATAATAATGGGAAGAATTAGACCTTCATCCCCCAAAGCAGACTTGATTTTCTCCAAGCACAGGAGTGCTTTTGAATCACCAACACTAGCAACTAAAATTTGACCATCCACCAAGAGAACGATGGTGGCCGTGGATCCAGAAATATATCTGTTATTGAAAGCTTCCTGGGAATGTAGGATGATCACAACAAACTAATGAGAAACACTTGTTTTGAGAAAGAAAAATGTAAAGACTGAATACTTACCAGTGAAAATTTTGTATCAATATCATGAATTGTCCTCAACAAAGCTTTTTGCAGAATTTCATGCATTGATTCATCACCAGATACAGGTAGATCTTCATCAGAACTATGACGACATAACAAAAATAAATCAGATATCACTAACCCATGCTAAAGGTGGTATTCTTATTTTAAAAAGTCAAACGGGTCGATATTTGAACGATATAAATAATACACAAACAAACAAAAAATAAAATTTAAAAGTTCAAGTGGATGCAATAATAAAACTACAGAAATCTCAGAAAAAGGGTCACCATGTGGATAAAATGGAAATACTGAAATGCAATTATAAGCAGAGACTTTTAAGATGAGTATGCAAATAAATTCAAAAGCAAAAACTATGCTTGAGAATAAAAAGCTTCAAAATTTTGGGGAAAGCTTATGTAATATTCCGGAGAGGTCACTGCTGGAAAAAATCAAATTTAATCAATACCCAAATTAACCAATAGACAGACTGAATTTTAAATTGGTCCCAACTCAAACCATCGTCTGATTCTATTTATATAACTACAGCAAACAAGATAAGTAAATCTTTCTACCCATCATCTTAACAATAATTTTGTCAATAATTTTGGCCTATCATAAACTCAAATTTTAGCCTATCTTTCTACCTCTTCCAAGGTTTTCCTCCTATTTGTTATTGGAGCTGCAGAACATAAACTCAAATTTTGGTCACTCTAAATACTCTGCGGGTCCATCAGATAAAATCCAATAAAATTTTGATGCACATATAAACAAACACACAGATACATGGCTTTTGAAGACATTAAAATTTATGGAAAGTAGAAGAAAAACCAAATGCACAAACGACAGGGCTAGACAGATCATAAGCAAGGTAAGGAAGGAGGGAATCAAAGAAGACTCACCAGAGTGGAAATCAGGTGTCTGCAGTGCACAAAACCCATTGTGAGGAAAAGAGACATTGCTGCTACAAAGATTGACACAGTATGGTTGTGATGGTGGTTCTGTGACTCTATACACAAACGCAATAGAGATTAGCCTCAATAGACTAACCCTAGAATTGCATACAAAGCACAAACGCAAAGATCACCACGAACGAGTCAGAAATAGAGTTGGTTTGAAGATGTTAATATGCGCATAGGGACTCAAACTTACAGATCTGAACGAAAGCAATCAATCGATCAAATCCAGAGAAGAGTGTTCGATCACGATCAATAAATTAAAAATCAATCAATCGAGATTTGCCTAAAAATCAATCAACAGAATAAAAATCGATCGCGATCAATAGACATAAATTAGTATATATATATATATAACAGATTTGAGATCGTAGATCTAAGTTTGTATATAAACAAAATGAAAAAAATCAGAGGACTCACAAAATTAATCTTCAAATCGGACTGATTGAGAGCTTTGAGCCAAGATGGAGAGAACCAGATCGTGAATCGGAGCCTACCAAGCTCGATCTAGTGAACTTTCACCATAAGAAAGAGGAGTGATGAAGAGATAGAAAACCTAGATCTATCAATTGCTGCGTGAAATAGAATAGAAGAATGAATAACGCGTGGGTCTTAAAGGGAAACATGTTCGTACACCAAAAGCACGCGTGTTTTTTAAAATGAGTTATTTACAAAAATATTTTGAAAATCTTTAAAACGACGTTTTTTAAAAAAACGCCATAACAAAAGCGTGGTTATATGCTACTTTTCTTGTAGTGCTTGCAGCATAAGGTTCTCTCTCTCTCTCTCTCTCTCTCTCTTGGTCTGCACAGCACAAGGTTCTCTAATTCTTGAAAACACAAGCCATTTGGTAATTACATATTTTTGTCCACAAATTTAGACTATTACACCGGCCATTTTTTCTGAATTGTATCTATGTTTTTGATATGTGGACTATTAAAAAGTGGTTATGAGAACAAGTTGGATAACATTCTCTGATATTTATCCACTCTCTCTCTCTCTCCCCCCCTAAAAAAAAGATAGTCTACAAACAAATTAGAGTAATTCCCAAACAAGTAGTATGAGGATAAGAATGCTTGCTGTCCTAAATTAAATCTTCATTATGTTATGTGCAGTTGATAGCTGGTTTTTTATGATGCAAGATTGCGGCTGTTACTTAGCTTCCCTTATATTTTTTCCTTTTTTTAACTTCCCCGCAAGATAAGCTAGTTGTTTATTTGTTTCATTTTGGGGAGGTATTTTCATTACCTGTTCACTTTGTTTTATGTCTTAATGTTTCAGAGTCCATCATAATCATGCCAGCTTTTGGAGTCCAGCTTGAAACTCACTACAGCAGGTACTTCCTTATTTTTTTTATGTATGAGAATTTTTCATTTATTGAGAGAGTGGATCTAACTCCCATTTGCAAATATATGTTAGGTGTCAAACTGGGAAAAGGAAAAGTTGGTTCAATGGTACACTCTGTTTATTAGAATGTCTCTGCTGGTTCTTTGAATAGCAATGTCCAAAAAAAAATATATGGATATTGATTGGTGCCTATTGGGACTGCAAATGAACCAAACTGTTCATGAATAGGCTCGGCTCAGCTCGTTTAATAAACGAGCCAAGCTCTAATAAATTCGGCTCGTTTATCTTTATTTAAATTATATAATAAATATTTATATATTCAATAATATATAAATAATTACATTATTTATATATTCAATAATATAAATAGTATTTTTTATTTAAATAATAAATAATATTAAAAAATATCTTATCGAGCTGAGCTCGAGCCCAGTTATTTATTGAGCCAAGCTTTGAGTCCAGTTACTTATCAAGCCGAGCTAAAGCTCAATAAACGAGCTCAATAAGCAAATGAGCTGAGCTCGAGCTCAGCAAAGCTCAGCTTGTCTCAGCTCGGCTCGGCTCGTTTGCAGCCCTAGTGCCTATATCTTAGGATGCTTGTTTTTAAACAAAACAAAAGCTATGGAACTCATCCATTCATAAGTATATTTGTGATATTAAACTTAAAAATCATATCTATCAAACTGAAGCAACAGTTACAAAAGAGCACTGGTTGGAGTATCTCTTCTTCCCTTTTTTTCCATAACCCAAAACATTCTCCAGTTTTTCTAGCCTAAAAAAGAATATGGCCAACCTTGCCTTTAGCTGCTCAATAGCACCACTAGAGTAGTTTATGCTTAGGATCTCCCTTCTATTCACCAGTTCAAACAATCACGAAGAATAATATTTTGTTTTGCCTGTTATATGTATTTTTTCTCCTTTTGTCATTTCTAATCATCGGCTTCACTAATACTACTCTTTTTTTCCTCACATAGTGGGAAAATAATCCACCGCTTCATTCCCATTGAAAAGATTTTGAAACCTGTCCTGAATGAATGTGTGACCCCAGTCACTTGTTATTGGAACTTGTCTCTGATTGTACGTGAGGAAGAAGAACTTGTGTTAGTTTTCAAGGTAAAATGATGTTTTCTCATTTGTACTTTCTATGCTTTTCGGAAAAACCTAATGATGATTATAACTTAAAAAGTCACAAAGAACAAGTGAGCCTTGAAGTGCATATTATAGTGCATAGAGGATTTTCACACCCCACATGTGGGACCCATCCTATGTCCCATTCTGTGAAGAACAGCTGATTGTTAAAGCAGTTGAATAGGGTGATTTATTGTTTAATAAATAAGGAACTATTTTTTGCAAAGATGTTGCCCCTTGTTATTTCCATTCAGCCCCCACTCTCCCTCTTTGTACTGACTCAAATAGGGCTTGAATTCTTGTCCAGGAACTTCACCCACCAGTGAAAATGTTAATCCCAATCTGGAAGGCGTTATGTGCTGCCACTGACAACCCGGTCACTCAAGTTCCAAGTAGATAAAATAATCAATGGTGTTGAACTGTTTCGAATAAAGAGCTATGATGCACCACAATCTACCTTCTCGGACAGTTCCTGGTCAATGGTACCCGATATAATATAACATCATTATGAGATTGGTGACTGTGCTAAATTTTGTTCCCTCAACTGAGTGTTTTGTACATGATTGAATTGATATACATTTCATATTCTGCAAACGGAAGATGGGAAATTTTAAGAAATTGATTTTACCAATCTATTCGTTAGAAGAATCAATATAGTGTCTGCTTTAATCCTTTTACTAGTCACTGCACTTCAAAATATGTAAATCATAGGGAATACCTGCATGGACATCATTAGCATGCAGTAGATTAAGCCCACCTGGTTGTTGGATGATTGAATTGCTGCTTCTTTGAGAAAGATGGTTGTCACATTTTTTCATTCAATTATATCTTCTGTCCAGCTGCCGTGCTGTGTTGATTTAACGTCTATTGTGTTCTGGATGATATACATTGGAAATTTTTATTTTTATTTTTTTTGTTGTCCAACTTCATTCACAGTAATGGGGTTATCTGGAGGTATTTACTTCAAATTTTGACATAGTCCATGTATGATTTTAGCACTCATAATTTTAGTATATTTGCTGGACAGAGAAAAAAAAAAAAAAAAAAAGGGACAAGAGAAGAAGCAACTATATCTAGCTGTTTTGATCACACATCTGCCAAGTAGCTTTGCCTTAAATGATTTTAAAAAAGAGGTGAAAAAATAAGGTGTGATTTTATTGTGTGCAAATAACTGTCGTTACAAACTACAAGCGACTCTGTTACACTGGTACAACATATTATTGGTTACTTCAGCGGTCAGAATGAGAACTATACATAACAAATTGAAAGAATGGGTTCACAGTGGCAAGGAAAAAAGGCGTGTTGGTGGAGAACCACAGCCACCACTGAATCTGGAAAACCAACTGGTTACTCATCAAGACAGACCTCTGGCAGAACTCAAACGCTGTGCTGCACGTTCTAAACTGGGTTCATGCTGATGTAACCCATGCCACAATTCATTAGAACCACCATTCCACAATCCAAGCTTAGCTATCTGCTTATGCAATGCCTCCAAGTTGACAAGAGGGACAGTTGTTGGTCGCCCGTGAGCACACTGCAAAACAAACTCTCCAGAATTATCAACAATGCAGCTAAGCAATCTCTCTCTCTCAGCTAAGCAAAACAAACTCTCAATTTTTTGTATTGATTGACAAATAGACTAGGATACTGTCAACTCACTTGGAAACACAATGATGTTTGCTTCAGCTCTTCAACAATTAGGGAACACTCTGAAGGTAGCAATGTGTCCCCAAACATTATTGCACCTAAATAGTAAAACCAATAAGCAAAATTAAGAACATAATCCCCAAGAAAGAAGCTTTCACCCTTTTAAGAGCAGGAAATACAACTCCGGTGCAGCTAAAAAGTTGCTAACATGCTGGAAATTTGAGACGTATCAGGAAGCAAGAAAGAAAAACCACGGCAAATGGCAAATGACACTAGTCCATATGAGAATATTTTGTGGACAAGCATCACCTCACATAAAGCATTAAATAACTTAATTTGTGGATGATTGGTAACTAATGCAACTTTTACACAGACTAGCATTTTTCCTAAAGATTGAGGTTATTATACCTCTACATGCTTTGGAGTTAAGGACCCGATGAACGGATGGCGGTATAGTTGATGATCCATCTGTATCAGCAAGCTGTTGATCACAAATACAAACTGGAGTGAGAAAATCAACAAATATAGTTTGGGAAAATTTTAGATAATGAATGATGAATCAATAAACTCCAGAAAAATCATGGAAATGGAACTGTAAAAACTTCTCTGTATTACCTGTTGAAGAAATTCCAAGAGATCTACATCAGTCAAATTGACTCCTACAATACACGGCACCTGCACATTAAAGTAATTGTGATATTCAATAATGAGACAAAATAGAGATTGTGGATCTCTGAACTATGTCAATAATGTTATACATCTTGAGTAAATATACAACATTGAGGACACTTAAACATTTAAAGCACCTGGTTGGTCAATGTGTATGTCTATGGAAGTAATAACAATAACTTCTCTGGCAATAATATTTTCCTCTATATATGCATATATATGTACGTAGTTGACAGACTAACTAGTAATACAATCAAGAAAAAAAAAAAAAATTTAAGCTTGTAAAAGAATGGCTGAGAGAGAGAAAGAGAGAGAGGGGCAGGAATGTTCTTCACCGCATTAAGTGTGACAACAGTTGGCTGCCTGTGTAGAAGATTCAGATTCCTGTAAAAACACAAAAGGGTGTACACCAAAAAAATCTCAGAATTTAAAAGATGAATTGTATAACAAGACAAATGTAATATATCATGCATTCTCTAACACCATCCATTTAGCGGGGAAAAAAAAAATCATCCTAGCAAATCCTTAACGAAAGATATGAAGCAGGAAATCCAAAAGGTTCTCCAAAGTCATCAGCACAAACAAAAATTTGACAAACTTGTTCACCAACATTGGTATGGGGTTAATATCTTTGAAGGTCATTCACACAATGATTGACACATAGATCAACAGTACTAATTAAAGATTTTCTAGACACAGAACACAGAAAAATTACTTTTTAAAAGACCTTGAACCTAGAGAACGAATGTTGCAGAGCCAACCCCAATTTTGAATCTGATCAGCATAGTTGTGCAACAACTGATACCCTATTTCAGGCAGGACCTGTTTACAGTTTCGAAAACAATAAAAATCAATAGTGAAGATCTAAAAATTTTCAGATAAATGTTTAACTTGGCACAGCATCTAGGGCTGTAATAGAACCCCGACATATACTGTGAAATGGAAATACCAATTTTTGCTCAGTATCTAGGTAAGTGACTGTCTTCATTTCTCCAGATAGCACCTACGAATTTCACTAGTCTATTAGCCACACTGGATTTGTCATTTTAAAAAGTTTGAACTACAAAAGCATTTTACCTTCTGACGTAGTTCTTCCAAGCGGATCCTTTCATCTGCAGCGTGCTGTAAAAGACAATCACTTGCAAAGTAAGAAATGCAGCCAAATGCTGGAAGCAGACTCCAAAACCCTAAGCCAATAAATATGATTATGTGTGTTGGTCTGTACACGAATCAAGCCCACACATGTTTGCATGTAGATGTATATATACTACCAGGCATCTACTGGCTAATGCTGACACGAGAGATTTCCCAGTTACAAGATTCTCATATGAGAAACTGTTAACCATTCCATGTCCTCAATCCACTTCTAAGATTTCCTGTGCTATGTACATCTCAACAATTGGTGTCATTGAACATTCTGCCGAGATAAAATAGGCCTCGACTGAGAATCATGAGAAGCAGTACTAAACTATGTTACACGGACTCGGGTGTAGATATTGGGTGCGGGCACAGGTGCAGGTACATCTAGGGTTCGGATACTTCAAAATTAAAAATTGAAAATACATAAATATGGATCCAAATTTGGATACGAGTACGGGAATACGGTAAATAGTTATTTTTTAAATATATTTATTATATAAAGATGAGTTAAATAGTTATTTTTAAATATATTTATTATTTTTATCTTATGTATTATTTTTATTGATAATATTTTTAATTTATTTATATAATTTATTTTTTTTTATTTTTAATTGATATATATATTATAAATAAAAAAAATATAACAAATAAAGAATAACAAAATATGTTAAAATAAATAAAAAATAAAATTTGGATGATTTATTTTATAGATTTTTATAGATTTTTTTTTATTATTATATATGATTTAATTAGATTTATTATTATATAACAAATTATATTATTTATTATATGTTAAAAACGGGAGGGGGGAGAGATAGAGAACACAAATCGACGAGAGAGAGAGAGAGAGAGAGAGAGAGAAGAAGAAGAAGAAGAAGAAGAAGAAGAAGACGAGGAGGAGATGATGAAGAAGAGAAGACCGAGAGAGAGAAGAGGAGATCGACATAGATGAAGACAGAGACAAGACGACACAGAGACACAAATCGACATAGATCTTCACCCTGTTGCTACCATTGCTCCACTATAAGTTTCTCTCAACAACCCTTCTTTCTCCTCTCATGTCAGCCATGTCCAAGAAACCCATGCCGAATCTGACACATATCTCACACCCACACCCATGTCGTATCGTGTCGACACGGGTACTCTGCCCTAATCCAGCGAGTCCATGTAACAGAGGTACTAAATAGTCCACAATTACAACGTCCATAGCATAATGTTTTAACTTGTGAACTAATGTTCTATTTGGCTCACTAGAATAAGATGGAATGGAATGGAATAATCATTCCTTAGGCTCCCCTATGGAATGATCAGTCCATTACAATGATGAATGATGATTCCATTTGCAATATATTTTTTAGTCAATCAAACATGGGAATGGATATTTTGATGGAATGATAATTCCATTCCATTCTATTCCAGTGAATAGAACACTACCTAAATATATCATTTGGCTACGGTCTTTCAAAAATTTAAAAACATGAGATAGATGGATCTCAAGAAGAAAAAAAGAAAGAAAGAAGAGCAGTGCTTAAACCTGGTCAATAATAGCAAGCACTCCACCACCCACAATTGGAATGAACTTCTTATCCACCTGTTGGAGAACTTTGGCATCCTCCAGACAATTCTTATTGATAGATTCAGGAACTAATGAATCACCAGCCAGATGCAAGATCCCAGAAGAGACATCAAGTATATTACTCTCATTGTGAAGATTATGTAATTTGTCTCCCCTCTGTATAGAAAACAAAATCACTTTGTAACCACTAATTTCATAACTTGACAACCCCAAGTTCTTTTAACAAACTGGTAATCATGATAGAATGTGATTTCAAAAAGAAAAGAAAAAACGCTAAGGTACTCAACTGCAGTCCGTAGACAGCTCTTCTGCCATTTTAGCCCAGAATCTAATGGATCATGAGATTCATTCAATGTGCAGTCTGAAGGTTAAGAGAGAATAAAATCAGATGTATATCATTTATATGGGTATGATGAAGGTATAAAGTGCTAAGCAACAAAAGTGATAATCAAATAATGGTGAAGAAAAAAAAAACAAAGTTAAATTTATTCTAGGGTTTTTTACTTTTTTAGTCCCTAAAGTATGCAATTTGTCATTTGGTCACAAATGTCTAAAATTTGTCCCTAATGTATAAAAAAGTGTTTCACTTTAGTCCCCCAACCTAACTCTATCTGGAAGTGTTGTTAAAGTCAAGGGTAAATGTGGAAACTCAATTAATAAAAACACATTTTTAGTCCAGTTAATTCTATTTGCACACCCCTCATTTTCTCAGTGCTCACACCATCTTCTAATTTTTTTATTACAGTTTTGTCCCTCAAACAAATTACTCTTTTGGATAAAAACCTAAACCCTAATTTCTCTATACACACATCTGTAGGGCTCGCAAATGTCGGAAGCAACATATATATACATGTTGGATGGCAGGAATATTTCCTTCTAAAGATGTTGGTTCTTTTTTTTGTTTTTAGCAGATATGTAATTATGATTTTAACGCTTTACCCCTAGTTTAGACGGAGAGAGACAAAATTATGTTAGGGGACCAAATTGAAACACTTTTTATAAATTGGGTAGTAAATTAACACAATTTAAACATGGGGGTCCAAAATGACACGGATCACTACTTTGGGAGCTAAAAGTGTATTTTTTTTAATTGAGTTTCTGCATTTACCCCTAAATTTAATGAAGTCTACAGACAAAGTTAAGTTGGGGGACCAAAATGAAACACTTTTTATACATTGAGAGCTTAGGCCTCACTTGGAGAGTAACTATTTTGGTCAAAAAGTCACTATAAGTTGTCATATCACTCCCTCTACTTTTCTGCACATCTTTTCGTAAAAAACAAAAAAGTTACTAAAATAGCTTGTTCCCAAACTAGGCCTTAATTTGGGATCACAATGACACATCACATTCTTTGGGGACTAAAAAGGTAACTAATCCTTCATTCTATAATACATTATTCATAAATGCTTCCATATTGTGGGAGAATAGGCAAAATAATATTAACTGTTCAATCTACAATCCTAAATAACGCTACATAATCTTAACAGACGGAAATCTACCTAAAAAAATCTGGTACCCACCCATAGATCAATGGGAAGCATAACTTTTGCCTACACATAACAGAATTATTTTCAACTGAATCCATGCCGTAAATGTGGAGGCGCTTTGACTTTTTGCATTTTAATTTTTTGAACGTCAATTATGTCTTGCGATGCTACATAATACTAACGTAATCATAATAGATGGACACCTGCCTAACAAACATGGTAGCTTCTCCCATAGATCAATGGGAAACGTAACTTTTGCCAACACATAACAACAGCATTACCTTCAACCAAATCCTTACTGTAAATGTTAAGATCCTCTGATTTTTGCGTATCACATTTTTTAATGTCCTTCATGTCATGTGCTTTCTTCTTATCTGGTCTGAAAGCAAAACCTCAATGAAGTTAGCAACCATCAGATTTGATCTAGCATTTTAAGCTTGACATGGAAATACTAAAACTAATTATACCTGGTGTAGATCAATGGATCTTCCACAGAATTTGGCTCAGAATATAGTTGACATTCACCAGATGATTGTTGAGGATGCTTCAACCCACTCGTTTCTGCACAATACACATAAATCTTAACTGGTCTAGCTTATTTGCACCACCACCAAGTCCTACAAACAGTTTGTATTAAAGCAACACCTTGTGATGTAGGGGCATTATTGATGGCCTGGGCTTTGAGTTTTTTTGCTGCCATGGCCAAATGTGTATTTAAGGTGAAGAATTTTTTCTTGCCTCTGTAAAAAGGTGGAGTTGAATGGCTTCTTTTTGGCCTTCTCTTACAAACATATCCTTCTTGTTGATATATAATCGGATCCTTTAGGCCTTCATCCACAACATCATAAATTGCTGAAGAAATATGGTGTGACGTTACTGCAGAACAGTTGGCATTATATTTACCATGCGAGTCTAAACATAACCACTCTGTTTCATCAATAAATATATCGGGACATTTTGAAAAGAGAACATCATCTAGATTATGTTGTTGGATAAATCTACAATTATCTTCCTTGGAACGAACACAACTTTCAAAACCTGAGCACATGTTTGCAAAACTTGTTGAGAAGTCTTCTTGGCTTGAGCTTTTTCGCAAAGAATCATCAAAATAAAAACCACGGTCCTTAACAACCCTTTCCGCTAAATAGTCATATCTATTGTCATATTTGATACGCCTCTCAAGTGCATTCTCATCAAAGAAATTATCCACATTCTGAGATTTGGTCCTAAATAATGGATCTGACATTACAGAAGACCATTCAGATTTAAGAGACTGACGACTTGAGAAAAATTTTCCAACACGTGCAATTGAGTCTGGTGGAAGGTCATTCTCTCCAGCTAAACACTCTCCACCTATTGCAGAAGACTCTATTGAATCCCTTGACAAAAAATCCAGACCTGTAAGCACGTCACACTTAGACATGGGTCCGGGGGAAGACCAAGCACTTGCTGCCTCATCCTGCCATAGAGTCCCTGGAAGGAAATCAAACCTCTGGTTATTGTCATCAATTTCTCCAACACAAACCCAATCATTAGGTTCAAGACTCTTTCTTTTGGCTCCAAAACCATTAATCCGAAAGTCAAATCCTTCAGAGCTTGCAGGTGATGCCCCATCAACTGGAAGGCTTCTCCTACAGGAGCAATTATGCAGAAAGGGCTTTAGATCCTCGCTGATCTTGTCCACATCATCACCTATTTCAAAACAATCAGGAGATAATGCACTCCCATTAAATCCATTACTTATGCTGGCATCCACATTGAAATGTGCATCCTCCAATCTAGAACCCAAAATATAGTCTGTGTGCTCACTGGATCTTTTTTCCCCAAAGAACTTATTCCCCAAGAAATGGTCTTCAGAAGAGAAAACATTATGGTCAGTTGCCTGCAGATAGCTAGCACTCTTTTGGTTTACAGTTACTCTGGATGGGGCAAGCAATCCATCACACAACTGGAATGAGTAGTCAGTTTGATACAAAGATCCCAACCTGATCTGGTGTTCTGAAGCATCTTGACAAGAAAATCTATTGTCTTTCCAGTGAAACATATGGTCACTTTCTTCAATTGGCATCTCCAGCTGGGGGGAGAGAAGGCCAAAAGAAGCACGGTGATTGTACATCCTGCACCTCCTTTTTGCAATTTCATATTTTTGTGGCAAATCTGCCAATGTTTGGCAACAAAAGAAATCTTAGGATACACATGAAGGAAATCGATTGGGTAAATTACACCTTTGCTCCTTGTTTGAGCCAAATTTCAGTTTAGTCCCTATAGCTTCAATTTCATCAATTTAAACCTCATACTTTCAATTCCGTACCAATGTGGTCAGCTGTCATTAACATTTTGGATGGAAAACATGTGCGAAACTAGAGGGACAACAGTAGAATTCAAAAGAACTATAGGGACCACAGGTGTAACCTATTCATTTTTCTTTTTGTGCAGGAATTGCTAAAATTTCCACATGTTGCCTTTTTCCGTCCAAAATGCTAACCACAATGGACAGAGGAACCACATTGAAACGTAATTGAAAGTATGAGGTTTAAATTGATGAAATTGAAACTACAGGGACCGAAGTGAAAACTTCACTGGACCTTAAGGGACCAACAGTATAATTTACCCAAACAGATTTTTTGCCAGTTCACAAGCAAGCTATATAAACATCATTCATGAAATTTTGTTACTCTGGAAATGTGTTCTCTCTTCTCCAAATAGTTCTGAGGAATGTAACTATTGAAACAACTAGATCAGGGTATTCAAACTCTATATACAGAATTATCAGAAGCAAGACATTCAATAATAAAATATAGATCCTACCTTTTTCTGGTGATGAAACATCATTACCTTCCCTCCAGGTATTGTCTTCTTCTGGCATAACAGTACCACGGCTGGAGGAATTTCCTTGAAACATATCAAAAGTCAAGACAAGTTTAAGAAATGAATTAACAAAAATAATGTTAACAGACAGCAAAAAGATTATTCACAAATTTAGCAGTTTACCGTGAGAAAATTTTTCAGTCCACAAGTGTGTGATGGCCTTTTCAATAAAATTAATAATGGGAGACCAATCCTGAGAGAGAGAGAGAGAGAGAGAGAGAGAGAGAGGATCAAGGGAACAATTGGATTCCTAAATTACTTCACAACAGAGTGATAACCAAACAAATTAAATTAGTAAGACTAAAGCCCTGAAGGAAATACTAGCACACTGTAAGTGAGAAGAATGAGGTAGACAAGCCATCTACAGCATTTAGGCAAATGAATCACACACATGGAGGAAGAAACAACACCAATCATCCAAAATTGACAGAAGGAAGGAAAATATATGTATATATACTGCTATATCAAGTGTAATGCACAAATGAAATTTTTTCAACAGAAGCATCAATCCCCAAACAATCCCTGTTTCAACAGAATTCAACAGAAGCATGCGATCAACAGAGATCGATGTGAAATCGAGCCCTCACTTTGAAAGTGATCGATCCCTTATTAGTTGTGATCGATTGCCACCCTAGTTTTCACAAATCCTTCGTAAATTGGTTTTGGAAGCTGAGTTTCAATATAAACACCTCTATAACTTGGTTTTCTATATCCCAACCATTGTTTTTTCACAGTCAAAATTCTGTAAACTCTAGAAAAATTATGAGCAAATATTTTGATCATTGTGAGAGAATTTTCTCGAGATAGTTTTCCAAAAACCTTACATATCTTTGCATTGTTGTGTTCTGCACACAGGGTTGATTGGATAATTGGATCCGTTCAAGAATAGAGATCGAGGCTGTTGCTTCGTAGTGTCCAGAAGATCAAAAAGGCTGACTAAGTCAAGCTATGCTCGTGGAGTAACTACAAGTCATCAGAGTTGTAGATAAACCTAGGTATACGGTTGTAAGTTTTCTCGACTGTGTCCTGTATTCCATCATCGTTTGGTGGATTTTTGTTGGGTGTTGTGGCCATGGTTTTTCCCTTTTGGGCTTTCCACGTAAAATCTGTGTTATCGTGTGATTGCTATTTACTGTGGTAAATTTTGATTAAAAGGCTAAAATAGGGCTAATAAACATAATTCACCACCCCCCCAACCCCTTTTCCGTTTCTAGGCACATTTTACTGAAGTCTCCAATATTTCAACTTTTTGAGAAATGACAAAAATCACTTTTCCACTCAAAACAATCTAATTGACAAGGGGCAAACAAACTTCATAAGCCAGGAAAATTCTCAATCAATTAGCTAATTATATATATCACAGTTCATGATCAAACAAGAAGAAATGTTACCTTGAATTCAACAGAAGTCTTTGATGGTTCAAATGTTATATCATACCAAGATCTTGGGCAACTTAAATTCAAAATGTATGTTTCATATGTTTGAGACCTACTTCGCTTCCCATTTTGTAACTTCATGTTAGCCTCCTGCAGATCCGAAGAGTTGAACCTAGTGACCAACTCATTCAGCAGTTTATGAATTGGGCCCTTGCAGATATAAAGAGAGTTGATGTCTACATAAGTGAAGGTCAAGAAAATCAAAATTCTCAATTATCTCAAGTGCCGATCTTTTTGTTTTATCAGTATCTTAATTGCTAATCTATCTAGTGCAATATAACCTTTGCACACTAACAAGATAATCAACTTCACGGATACAGACAAATTGACAGGCCTGCAAGAAAAAGGACCCTCAATTAGCACTATTGACAGTGGGGAATCAGTAAAGCATATCAAAACAGTTAAATAGTTATATCATCAAATGAAGTATACCTTCACAAATGAAGTATCACGAGGACTAGACATATATCCAGAAAGCTTTAATACACCATCAGAGACATTTAATTCATGTAGAGAGCTGAAAATCTCAATTCCAAAACCACTCGTCAACAGTGACAAAGGAGATGAGGAAGGAGTCGTGCAGAACAACTCATCCTCACTGCATGCAGGTAAAACAAAATGTAAGCAAACACATATATGACCCTCCAAGTGCTATATTGACAAATGTAGAGCAGGAACACCTCTCAATATCAACAACTTCGAAGAATACTTTTGGATGAACAATGGCAATTCTAAGAACACATTTTTTGACTGAGTGCAAGACCTTCTTCGGGCTTCCAATTTCATTATGCAAATCACAACCAAATCAAGTTAGTGCACATCATCACGAGTAAAATGATCATATCAGCTAAGGTAGTTGGCTATCATTAATAAATTTAAACCCAAAGCAAAATATGTGCAAAGTAAGAGGAACCTAGATTGGATATGCTTCCTCCGAACTGGCTGGTTGTAAAATAAATCCCGAACAATGACTGCAAGGACCCAAGACTATTCTTAGAAAACAAATCAAAGCTTATCTGCATCATAATCAACAGGAAAAAGGAAAGGCAAATTTATTCACCATATAAAGCAGTTACAAGCCTACAATTCACATACACTCTAGCATTCCTAAAAGCCAATATCATTTGAAAGAAAGATATAAGAAAACTGGGACAAATACTCAGAGTAGTTCATACAAGAAGCACAAAGTGACCCAACTTTACAATTTTAATGGACAAATCCAACAGTACTTTGGTAATTCTTGCCCATTGATATGATTGTTGTGTTGTTTGACTTCCTCAAAATAAGCTACAAAAATGGATTCACGCTGCAAACATTGATGCTTTGATGATCAGTTTAAACAAACTTGTAAGGCATTGACACAAAGTGTGTTTATAAATTCCATCTCTCCTTTTCACTAGACAATCTACCAAAGTAACCTTTTATAAAGGACAATTTCTCAATGTAATGTGAAGAGAACAATGTTATGGCAGATTAAAACAAAAATAGTTATTTATATAAAATTTGGAAACAATAATGTGATGAAAAGCAGTCATGCGACACTAGAAAGACGCTAATTAGATGTTATTAAGAGGAGGCTTCTAAGTGGAATTTCTGGAAGGCTGATCCAATCCTGAATTTGTTCATTTTCAACACTGAGCTAATTAAGCCAGAAACTCCCTGTTCCAAACAATTCAAAACAAAGAAAAGGAACGGTGATTAAAAGCGGCTTATCATTTTGTTTTCAGGTGAAGTTCCAGTGTTGTTCTTGTAATGCTAAAGAAGCAATCTTTACTTGTGCACACATAAGGCCAGCTCCAATCTATTTGCTTACCTTCTACCAAACAGAATAATGCTCTCCACCATAATATACTTGTGCAGGTTCTTGTTACTTACAAATCCAATTTTTGTTTTATTTAAACTTGTTATCAAACATTTAACAGTGTCAAGAAAGAGAAGAAAACAACAGGCAAAAAAAGCACAAACAGATCTTCCAAATGGGAGAAATAATAGTGACTTGCTTGCCAATAGTGACTACACAACAATTTTTACCTGTTGTGCCTACATCTTGCCTACCATCATCAATTCCAAGATACAAACATTTGCATCCCTGGAAAGAATGATGGGAAGTCAACCACCAGGATACTTGGAAAAATGGCAGTAAAGACGATCAAAATTGACAAATGAAAAATTAAATTTGAAACATTGAAGAACAATCCATGCCTTCATGACTTTACGATATCCATTTGGCCTCCCATGAGCTTTTGTAATGACTTCTAACAATGAAACATCAGAAATGGAGCTCAATGCTTCTCCTCGATAGCCAAAGCTTCCACTAATAGCATTAGTATTAGCTAGCTGATCAACTTTTGACGTTGCTGGTCTCATAGTAAACACACAAATCATTAGATAACATGGTCAATAAATAAATTGTATTTGTAGTTATCCCCACATGATAGCAATGGTTAAACAGTCCAACTAAGCACCTACATTCCAAAAACTAAGAAGTAGGCTATCAGTCATCAATACTTTCAAAAGTAAAATAATGCCTCACTTTCCAATGTATAAGATTTCCCTGTGCTTATTCAATGTTCTATAATAGCATATTCAACAGAAGAAATGCTATGGGTCGTGCAATAGATATACTCTTTCTTTTCACCAACACATGGGATTGACCAGTTTTCTTAAAAGAAGAGAGAATTTTATTCCAACTGGCATTCATATACGAGACAGCCATATATAGGCAGCTAAGAAGCACAGATACTCCAAGATTGGTGCTGTGTTCATATGTGCCACGACGGGGATGTGTGTCCTTGTGTCCGACGCACCACGTGGCATGTCAATTTTTTTTTTATTATTTTTTTTGTAGGGCATGTGGGGATTCTTCATGAACACACGTGTCCTGTGTTTGGACATGTCTCAAGACACCTTTGTAGATTTATTTATTTTTTTATAATTTTAGAAAGATGATTTGGGGTCAAAGTAAAATAATGGAAAATAAAAATATAAAAAATAAAAATACACCCAAATATATATCGATGCTTCTCGTATCTATACATTCTAAATTTATATTCATATATATAATAAATAAATAAACAAAAAATTGCCATATCCCCTCCATGTCCATATCCAACAAGCGCACACACACACACACACACAACCAAAAAAAAAACACACTCGTTGGCTTATTAGTTGATTTTCACACGCATTCCATCTAGAAAAAATAAATAAACAAGGACAACAAAAGAGTATGTGAAACTCAAAATTTAAGGTAAGTGTCCCTATTGGAATGAGCACTATTAGGTGTTCCATGATGACTTAAAACAGGTTTTTGCTAAAAATCCCAATTCATATTGAGAATTTTTACATCTGAAATTGCGAGATTGGTTCCCTCTAAGATTTATGACACGTCCTATGATCAACAAACTATAAATTCTTATCCCTCACTATTATTTCCTATGTTACATGGACTATTCTAAATGTGCAAAATACCAATGCCGGACACTCAACACATGGATAAGGGTATGGAACAAAGGTCAGACATGTATAGTTGGGCATTCATCCAACAAGCTTGTATGGATCTGCTTGTTTGCCTCGTGTCAAGAATCTCAGCAGCCAAAATAAAAGTTTTTCAGAAGAAGAAAGATATTCAGTTACCGTATCTTTCTCCCAACAATACCAACCCATCCCAAGTAATACCACATCCTGCAAGTAAACAGACATAAAAGGCAAAAAATAAACTAGAGAGCTCAGGGTGCAATGTGAGTTAACTATTGAGAAGGGGGAAAATACAACTAACCATTGTCCACTACTTTAATGTAGTGGGTCCCAACACCAACTGCAACAGATACCTGAAAGAACAAATCAGTCCTCAGTGGAAAAAAAAAAAAAAAAAAACCAAATGTAAAAATCATGCATAGAACAACTATATAATGGTAAAACTTACGTAGTGGTTTAGCAACGGTCTAATTTCAACTAAAGGGATACACAATTCTTGTTAGGGGTGTGCATGGGTTGATTTGGCCCGAGTTAGTGCCAAATCCAAAACTAAACCAACCTATTCAATTATCATTTTTAGGACCCAAAACCAAACCGAAACCTTTGTTATCAAAATATGACCATTCACAATTCAATTCATGTGACTCTTGAAACTATCAGGCCCAACAAATGGCAACCTCATTTTCCTCTTTTTTTTTCTTTTTCTTTTTCTTCTTCTTTTTTTTTTTTTTTTTGTAAATATGTCATAATACAACTTCTCAAAGTGTTTAGTACAAAAATAATCAATATCTAATCATGATTTGTTGTTATTTTAGTGATCACAGGGTTTAATAGGATCCAATGTGAAAAATGTCAAAATACATCTAGATGATTAAGGCTAAAGTAACTTGCACCCATGAATTACCTATTGCTAATTTGGTAAAATAAACATGGTTTAATATGGTATGAGACAAGCCAATTGGACACAACGATTCCACAACTTTGTCTTTTTTTTTAACTTTCTTTTAACAATAAGTATAAACAATTTTAAAATGTTTTAGGTTTTAAAATAAAAGGTTTCAACTTATTTTTTCTTCTTATTCTATGCTATTTAGGGTTTTTAGGTCCATTTTTGAATATCAAAGGATAATATATTATGATTTTTAAATACTTTTATGGTTGATGGGATTTGTACTTATATCGCTTACAATTAGACAATGTAATCACGTCCTTATATAAGAACTATTGTATAACATATACCAAAATCAATTTATTTTATGTTTGGATAATGGACAAAAAACAGGGTGCCCCCTCCAAGTTTAATTTGTGACACAACCCTCCTAGGTTCAATACCATATTGAAAAAATGAATGGTTGATAGAATAGTTAAAAAGACAAAAATAACCCTCTTATTTCTTCTCTTTTGCTTATATCCTCTCTTTATCTTTCTTTGCCTCATCTCACCACCATCACCATCCATTGGCATCACTAACACCCTCCATGACCACCAAAATCACAATTACCATCCACCACTACCAATCGCCTCCACCCAAAACCACTATCACCACTCATCACCACCACCCAAAATCACCACAACCACATAGGCTACCTCATTCCCCCTTCCCCATTCTCCTAACCCCCATTCTCCCTCCTCCACCTTACCTTATCCTTTGATTCTTCTTACAACGACTTCATCATCTATCATTCTAGCATCAAAGGTGTCCCATCGTCATCTACTAGTGAACCTTTGACATTGCCACTAACAACATTGACAGCAGCTCTATACCCTAGCCAACTCAGTTTGTAGTTTACACCCATCACCACCACCACCACCACATCGCTTGACCTCTTCCCTTTCCACCCACCCCCAATCTCCCTGCTCCCCACCAAAATAAGTTGGTTGCCCCTTCCCCTTTTCCCCAACCTTTGATCTACCTCCTTCCTATTCCCAACCAATCAATTGCCTCCTTTCCCAACTTCTCCACCTGTTCTCCCTCTTTACAACCCCAACCAGTTGGCTTCCCCCTCACCCACCACTGTCCTCCCTCCTCCCACCCCAACTTAGTCAGTTACCATTCCTCCACCATTGTCCTCCTTCCTCGCATGACAACATAGTCAACTATCCTCTCCCCCACCATCATCATCCTTCTGCACTAGGGCCAATCAGCTAGCCATGTCCCCTACCACCCTCCTCCCTAAGCCAACCTAATCCACTGCATGCTTCATCTCTATCCACCACCTTCTTTCCTCATCCTACCATAAACCAATTATTGCCCCCTTACTCCCTCCTACACCTTAAGCTAGTCATTAACCCCTTCCCCTCCCCTCCACCCCAAGCCAATCATTGCCCTATTCCCCCCAACCATGTTCTCCCTCCTCAACCCTAGCCAATATGCAGCTTTGAACCCTTCAGAATGGCAGAATTGAAGCTTAAAGAATGGCATGTTTAAGGTTAAACAAATGAATAATTGGGGGAAAGAAGGCATAAATATCATTTCAAAATTTGAATAATTCAATTTAAAATTAAAACAATATTTGACAAGTCACGCCTTGGTACTGTTAATTTAGATGGAAATAGTCATTTTTTTCATTTTGATATTGACCTAGGGGGAATTAATATCACAAATTAAAACTTCAAGGGGCGCTATGTTTTTTGGCATAACCACATGAGAGTGAAATGTAATTACCCCTTTTTTCATCTATACAATTGTTTAATTAAACCAAACAACAAATGGATGTCAAAAAACAAATGGAACTTAATTAAACCAAACCAAGAAACCTTGGTGTCGTTCGGGGTAACCCACAATTCAAGCTATAAGTAAATATTTTATAAGGCTTGATAGATGTCCATTGTAATTTGTAAATTCTATTTTTACAATAATTCTCTTATATGTGATGATAACATTTTTTACTAATAACTTGAAAATATCACATGTACATTTGTACATCATACAAGTCTTTTAACAAAATACATAGAGGGGCGGATCTTGGTTTTGTTCAGGTTACTCAAGGAATGAACCCAGAACCAAGCCGAGCCTCTCCCATGATCAAATGAACCCAACACAACCCCATGGTTGGAACCAGACATTGGGTTGGTTAGGTTCACAGGTCACATGGTTCTTTTATATAGCCTACATCCTTTGATTACATCGGTTGTCCTTATTTATAACAGTATAAAACCAGACCCTTTGAAAAAAGAAATTCTATTGAAAGGGTTTCAAAGTGAATACTTCAATAGACATTAAAGCAACACATGGCATCAAAAGTACTAAAAAGTACGAAGTGGAAATTATTTCGGTTTCACATTGATCCATGTTCCAAAGAGGTACCCCACTCCTATCTTTCCTTAATAAGTATAACTCTCCTGAATTCAACCTACTAGCTCTAAGGATGGGCAATCCTAGCACAGGGTAAAAACCAGCTTGATCACTACACAGGTTAACATAAACTGCTTATTCTAGGCATATTTTGTCATCAAAGAGTCTACCAATTGTCCAGGTAGGTGTTGAATATTTTGCCATTAATAAAATAAACGTCCGCCGCAGAAATCTTATTCCTCTAAAAGGGATAAAAGATCAAGACGTTTGAGTTATCAAACAAAATTGTAGCTAAATCATTATTTACATATGCACACAGATATAATCTATCTTCTTCTGCTATCTATATCTATCTATCTATCTATCTATCTTCTATCTTCTATGTCTATCTACCTACATCTATCTATACTAGCATAAAGGGAAGGCGTGAGTTGGTATTGATGTCTCATTTTTTGGGTTTTCCCAAAATATCCCTACAGCAGTTACATGGCCATTTATACACTAAATTCAGTTTTTTTTTTTTTTTTTGGAACTTCTGATTTTTCCAAATTCATTTCAGTTTTCAGATTTTAAATTCATACATTTTACAATCTTATAAAAATACATTTCAAAATTTTACCTTGGTTGCACGAGCATCAAGACTGTTGAAAATCAGCTCTTCCACGACTCTGGTCAAGTTGAACAAGGCAATGCCAGAACGAACCGAGCTGCGAACAGCCTCAGGCAAATGCTTGATGTCCCTCATACTGACCCCAAATCATAATAATTCTTCAATCATTTCATATCTGAACTACAAAACCCATAATTCATATATTTACAGGCAAACCCCACAAACAAAAACTACCTGCAATTACAGACCCAAAACGAAAATTTGAAATTTGTAATAGCTAGTTGCTAACCTGAAGACGACGATAATTTTCGCCTAGGGTTAGGGTTTTGATCGATCTTCGAAGACAAAACAGAGAGGAATGAGAGGTTCGATTTTGGTGGGCATGGATTTCGAAACCTGAAGAAAAAAGGCGGTTTAGAGCTCGCGGGAGTGTGTGCGCCGGACTGTTCTAAGTTGCGCTTACAGTGTAGTGTAACTTGCGGGGAAACATTAAAGATACTCGCGGGGTACTGTTTGTGTGGGTTACCGATGATTACGTCACCGAGTTAAAAGTTGAAGTCACACGTAGATTCTGATTGGTCAGCAAGTACCAACTCCGGTTGGTAGCTCGAAAAATGGGTTGCTAATGCCCCGAATCCAAAATGACATTCATATTGCTTGGTTACCACTTTTTAAAAATACTTTTTAGAAAATTTTATTTTATTATTTTTCGTGTTTTTTTATTTTTACTGAATTTTTTTAATATTTTGAGCAATTTTTTTAATTTTTAGACATACTTAACATAAATATACCTAAAAAGTAAAAAAAATTGAAAAAAACCTTTTAAAAATTCACTAAATACTAAAAATATAAAAATAAATACCAGAATTCAGTACATTTTTTATATTTTTATATATTTATTAATTTTTTTAAAAAAAATTCACAAATTTTTTACTTTTTTGATACATCTAAGTAAGGTGTATCTAAAAAAGTAAAAAAAATATTTAAAATTTTAAAAATATTCACTAAAAACAAAAAAATACGAAAATCAAAAAATTCAATTTTTAAAAAACTTAATTCAAAAAACTCAAACAAAACACACTAATTGTTGTGATTTTTTATTTTTTTCACTTTTCTTTCCTGTTTTACTGAAGATGAAGAAGATGAAGGTGAAGAAAGAAGCAGCAGCAAAGAAGAAGAATAAGAATAAGAAGAGGAGACAAGAAAGAGAGATAATCAACACATCATCATCTTCAACAAACATCAATACAGAGAGAGAGAATCAACATCTTCATCAACATTATCATCATCATCAACAACAACATCTTCATCAACACATCATCATCATCAACAATAAGATCAAGATCCAGATTCAGATCTACTAGAAAGGGGAAAAAAGAAAAAGAAAAAAGAAAGTAGAGAAAATAGAGGAGGCGATCGGCGATACCCATCGGCATTACCGTCGATCCCCATCGGCATTACCGTCGATCTTCCTTCTCTTCCTCCTCCGCCATCACCGCCATCGCCTCTTCTCTCTTCCTCTTCTCTTCTTTCTCTCTCTCTCGCCTCTTCTCTTCTCTTCTCTTCTCTTCCCTCTGTCTGTTTGTATTTGAAACCAGGAAAAAGAAAAGAAAAAAAAATAAAAATACAAAACGACGTCGTTTTGTATATCCAAGCCAATTTCGAGCCACCGTTTTCGAGCAACGAAGTATTATTCAGCAAGTACGTTACATACACTTCTGTTGCTGTTTTGTGATTGGCGAAAGCAAAATATGATTTTTATTACACTTTAGATTTCGTTTGACAACTTAATATTTTAATTTAAAAATTTAAAAGTCACTCAAAAAATTAAAAAATTAAAAAATCAACAATATATATCAAAAAGTTAATGATTCTTTTTTCTCTCTACAAAAATTCATTTCGAACATACTAATTTTATACCTCATATTTTAGCTAAAAAAATAAAAAAGTTACTAAAATAACCTATTCCCAAATGAGGCCTTATTATATTACCAAAATTAACCCTAAAGTAAGACTCTTCAAAACTCTTTCATCTCTTTACACTAATAGTTTTTTAAGGGAAAATAAGAGAACAGAGAAAGACGAAACAAAGGGAAAGAGAAAGATGCAGGGAAGATACTGAGTAGAGCCCACAACGAAGTGCCTGTTCGGTCACACAGTGCTAAACAATTTACATTCCTCAGGTGTTATGTTGCCGGAAAAAATAGATTTCTCCAACATTTTGTTGCTATACATTTACAAAGCCATTTTAATTTCTCCAAAAAATGATTTTTAATTTGTGTCAGGCCTGTTCGCTAATACAATGCTAATAAATTTGAATTAATCCAATGTCATGTTACCAAACAAACTTTTTTTCCAAGCAATATGTTGCCGTTCGATTGGATGATAACAATAAATTAATTCGAGATCACTTGTGAAGTGTCTATTCGGTGATACGTTGCTATATAAATTAGATTACTCTAGTGTCATATTGTCAAATTATAATAGATTTGTTTAGCCACATATCGCTATATGTTGAAATGTTTACTTTTTCCCTCAAGCATATAAAAAAAAATCCATAAATCAAATACGCATCCATAAAATCATATATAAAAAGTATCAATAAAAATATTCATAAAAATATCAAGTGTACAAACATCCATAAAATCTGTCATTGTTTGCATCTATCAATCAAACATGTTATCACAATTCGTCTATATCGATGGTTTCGGTAGTTACTACATCAGGATCGACAAGCGTACGTAATTGATGAATACAAGTAGTATAAGTTTTCTCCCATCCACTAGCATGTGGGTGATGAAAACAAATCCAGTTGTTTGACATCTAATGTCTTTATAACAATGTCAAATCTAGTATTATTCCCAACGTCAAAAAGCCATTTAATTAATACTTGACTACTACTAAAAATCTAAAAATAATAAACACATTTATATGTCAAATTATTAATAAAACTCAATACAAATTAAAAATAAGAAAAAAATCGTATTCATAAAAAAACTTAACAAATCTTGTCTGTATTGAATTTATGGCTGGAGTCCACTAATAATACAATACTTACATTATTACAATGAGTATAAGCATAATCATAATCCTTTCAATCAAAAAAATAAATAATATAAAAAATAAAACTAGAAATACATGGTAATGAATAGCTGGACATATTAAAAACATTCGGCCTTAGATTATCGAAAATGTGTCTTTTATTCGGCAATTGGTTACCAGACATATATTTTTTGTTCGGCAATGTAATGTTGGACTATTTTAATTTGTTCGATTTCGAAATACCGAACAAAAGTCGAAGAACAGTCCAGAAAAATGAAACAAAAACCTACCAAATAAATAATAAAAAAAAAAACTCAATATTTCACTTTTTTCATGGTTCTTCACCACAGTTTTTTCATTCATTGCTTTCTTTTATGATCAAAATACTATGATTCTCACTTTTTGAAAATAGTTGTGTAAGAGAGAAAAAAAAATAAGAAAGGAAGAAGAGGAGTAGGCATTAAAGACTAAGAGGTGTAAAGAGATAATAAAATATATTTAATTTTAGTATTTTGTCCTTAAAGGTAATTTCACACATAGGTAAAATTGGAGAGGGGGGGGGAAATCTCATATGGAGGGTGCAAAGAGGTAAAGTAGTGATATAAGTAGAATCACTTGAAAAAAAATTGAAATGGAATGTGCAATTACGAAATTATCCTAAGGTTAGGTTTGTTTGACTATTTGAGAAAGATGATTGAATTAATAGTATGTGAAATTCACTTAAAGAGTGTTTTGTTGAGAACATGAGTGAGATGATTAACTATTCCCTTGTACTAATAACCCCCCATGTAGTACGACTAACAAAGCCATGGAAGCCTTGAGATTATAAATTGAGTGAGGGAAAAAATACTAAAACTTAAAAAAATATTAATTTTATATATTAATATTATATATAGTATTACTAATCTAGTGGTGTACAAATAAACATTTTTTATCCTATATCTTTAACCTAATACCACCATATTAATAATTTTTTCAGTTAATTCCACCATATTTTTAATCTCCTCCATCTTATAAAACCAAACCAACGTGACCTAAGTTGTTAAGGTTGCTTAAAATTTGTTAATTTTTCTTTTCCAAATTTTAATTACCCAAATAACAAAAAATAAATAAAAAATTAAGACTCCTAAAATGTTTCTCTGAATTTACCATGTAAGTCCCAAATTCTCTTATCATGGAAGTTGTTTGGTGTAACTTAAATCAGTTGCTTATAATTTATTTTAGGATAAATTACAGTAAATCTTATTAAATTATAGGGGTATTTGGTATAGCTGTTAAAACAAATTATAAATTATAACTTAACGGACTATAAAATTATAGCTTTAGTCATAAGTTATTGTTCTATTTGGTGAAGCTGCTTAATTATAAATTTAAATTGTTGAATAGTATTTGGTAAATATGTTGTAAAATAATTTTTTGATGTGTAAATGCATTTTTACCCATTGTTGATTATAAATTGAATTAACATTTATTAGTTATAAATTGAATTAATTTTTATTTTTTGTTATTTACTCATATTACACATTTCCCATTTAAAAAAAATAATAATCTATGGCCATTTTGGGTCTTTAATATTAAAAAAAAAAAAAAACTAAAGGTATAATTATAAATTAACATGTCCACGACAGAAACTGACAATCAAAAGTAGGGAGTGACCAGTTTCTTAGAGTTAGATTTTTTGAGTTAAAATAAGTAGCTAAATCAGAAATTATTTGAAATAAATTTATCAAAACAGTCCAAAATAATTTTTTTAAAGCTAAAATCTATAATTTGGCCAAAATAATCTATGCCAAACACCTCCTATGACTCATATTTATTTTCCTTCTTGAACTTCAAAATGCAGTTGCTAATTGTAGACACCCAATTTTTGACCGCCCTTGCGACTTGGACGTCAGCGCTTGCACACCCAATGATGAGTATATATGCTCGTTTAAGTGCTCGAAGTCCTCAGCGGAATGTCACAGTTTTGAGCCTTTTAAACCCTACACACCTGTTGCCTTATTTTTGGACCAACACCATAGATTTTCAAACCTGCAACCTCTTGTGGCCTTCCGGCCACTGCTTCTGGTTGCTGGCCACAAGTGTGTTTTTGTAGATATTTTTCTGTCAACTGTGCCAGCAGTTGGCACAGATGTATGTACTTTCTTACACGTGTATGTATTGATATTTCTGAGGGAGTTGCATGATTTTCTATAAATAGGAGGCCTTCCCTTTCATTTTCAAGGTTGGAATTTTTAGAGCAAAAATTCTCTCTCTCTCTCTCTCTCTCTCTCTCTCTCTCTCTCTTACAATTTCTTAGCTTTTTGCAAGCTTTTGCCTATACACTCTTAATCAAACCTCTCCATCTTTAAGCTGAGGTACCTTTGAACCTTGTTTGAGCTCTCAAGGGTGTGTTTGCTTTGATTTGTTGCCTAGAATTGGTCTTCTCTTCAAGATGTATAAAGCCTTACTTCTCTACTTGCTTTAATCACTCTTTTTCCTACTATTTTTGGGCTGTATAAACTCTGTATTTTTGGGCTGAAACTTGGGTTTTAAGCCCAATAAGGGTTGAAGGGTGGTTCACCTTTCTTTACACCTTGCTCTCAAGGCCTTTACCCTTGTGTTTTCCATCTTTACACTATCTTTTTTTGAGCTTTTAAACACTAATATTCAGAGTTATTTCAGTGGTTAAAATGTTGTTTTGAAGTCCAAAATTAGAGGGGTTAGCCACCCTTCCTTGTGTTTTGCTTACTAGCCTAGCATGATCTATGTTTTAGCTTATTATTCTAGTTAATTCCAGCATGTATTAGGACTATTTAGTACTATTTTAGGACTGTTTTTAGTGATTCATTGCATTTGAGCCTTATATTGCATGCTTATAGTGTGATTATCCTCACAGGCTTGGTGGTTCAGGCTTTAGCCACCAACCTATTTGAGTTAATAGCATTTGTTTATGGTTTTCCATACTTGTTTCACCCCTAATCACTTTTGCAACCTCCCTCATTTCTTGGCTTTTGCTTTGCTTTGCTTTGAAAGTTAGTTTAAACTAGTTGCTTGTTTAAAGCATGAGATTGAGGTGTCATGCTTAATGGTTTAATCCCTTTGGAGGTTCATTACCAATGGTATGATGTCTCTTTTATGCCCAAAGCAACACTTGGTTTGAGCCCTCTTTCCATTAGAGGACTTAAACTCACTTTTGGACTTAATTGATTAAAGAATTGAAAGGTAACTAAAATGGAGTAATAAAATTGGTAAATAAAAAGGTGCAAGATAGTAATTTGGTTAGGGTTCAATCGGACGTTAATTGAACCCTTGAGTCTTGAGTCGTTTTATACTCATTAGTGATGAAAACGGTTCAAGATTCATTGTCAACTACTTCCCTTGATATTTTATGATAGGGAGGTGGTTTTGAGAGTCTTATTTTGTTGCATTCAATGAACTTACACACTTGGTTCATAAGCCATCATGCAATGAAATTGTATCTATTGGTGGTTTGTGAATCAAACTTACTATTCTTTTGAGCTATTTGATGATAACGAGGGGTGAGTTATGCAAACAAACCCTTGAGAATACCCTGTTCCTACTCTGTTTGCTCTCTGTTGCAGCAAGAAAGTCCAGTCATCAGTGGCTGGCAAGCCACTTGCTGGCCACCTTCTGTGGCCGGCAGGCCATCACTACTAGCATGCCGGCCACCAGTGCAAAATCTAGTAGTGTACTTTTGAAGAATAACATAGTTGGTTCTGAGGTGGAAATTAGTGCAAGTGTTCTACTGTGCAACAGAGGCATTTGACAGTAGAAACAGTGGCTTTTTTGAATGGAAAGTTCGTGCATGCATGAGGATTCCTCGTTTCCCGAGGCGGAGTAATTAGAATAACTAGCTTAGCACCCTTTTTATGTTGTTTTCATGTAAATAATTTGTTCATTTTGATTTGTTGTAATAGTTAGTTAGCTAGAATAGTTAATTAATTTGTTATAATAATTAATTAAGTAGTTTAGCTAAATTATTCATTTGGGTTTGTAATAACTACTTAATTAGTTTAGCTTCAATTAGTTAGCTAGTTAGTTCATTCGAACCCTCCTGTGTGAAGGCACAAATGTTGTAATAATGTGTATGTCTTCCAACCCTATGTCCTTCTCCCTTTTATTTAACTATTTACAATGGTTAGATTAGAGCATCATGCTTTGTTTAGCATAATCCATGTTTGCATCCACTTGTATTGCATGCATTAAGCTCGGCGCATCAGTCTAACTTGCATTGTCGTTTAAATACTTCTTTGAATACGTGCTTAGACCGTATGCTATCAAATTGATTCATATGCTATATTAGTAAGCTGAGCCTAGTAATTGCATATCGCATGTGTTGCATTAGTCATGTTGCATTAGTTAGGATCATGCATATTTTCTAACTCTTTTGCTTGTTTTGGCTCACCTCGAAGTACTAAGTGAGTATTTTTGTACTTTAGCATATCGCATGAGTGTGATTGTTGCCATGTCTATCATGCTTGCCATGAGGCTAATTGCTGAAGTGATAAACTATTTGAATACCTGTGGATAAAGGCTAATTGCTTGAATTAGAATAATTTTAGTAAATGTTCATATGCGATCACTTTTTCAAGTGGTACATATTTCAAAACAAACATGAAATCAAGTATTTCAATTTTTGCAAATTAGTCTATACTTATATGTGTGCGTATCACATAGTAATGCTAGCCTAATAATCGGAACAAGAGCTTATAATATAAATAAGATTCACATCATGACTAGTAGAGGCTG
Source organism: Camellia sinensis (assembly GCF_055761805.1). Lineage (NCBI taxonomy): Eukaryota > Viridiplantae > Streptophyta > Magnoliopsida > Ericales > Theaceae > Camellia > Camellia sinensis. The sequence continues at coordinate 185,841,402 of NC_138964.1, forward strand.
ATCTTTTGATTAGGCAAGCGTGGGTGCTCAATTCATGACCTTCCCCTCTCGTACCTAAGTTCTCGAACTGAGACAATCTTGGTGATGACGGACACGTGGCCTTTGGCACAAGTCATGAGTTTCCTAACTTTCTTAAAAATATTTAGGTGGCGACTCTATATCTGGCAAAACAGTCAATTTTTGGCAATTTGATTCAAAATCGATTTTCTAAAAGATTTGTCAGATTTGGACTCTTTGGTATTTATCTATTTCACATTGCACTTGTGAGATTAGATTCAGAACCGCGGGAGTCCGATACTATAGGGCTTATTCATCTTCCGAAAGGGGGCACGAAAAGTCAAGTTACAGTTTCTGGCAACTCTGTTGGGGAAATTAGAGAACTTGACTAGAAATTCATGATGTGAAATTTTATCTACACTTATATGTTTTTTTGCATTGCATTTGCATTGGTGTGGCTTAAGTCACTTTGCTTGCCATCTGCTATTCCTGAACGGTTTACTGGAGGCTTGCTTAAAAGCTTGCCAAAAGGTTGACCAGTCATGGGCTCTGCCATGATAGGAACACAACCCTTGGATCTGGATTACCGCTGTACCGTTTGATTCTCCTTTCACTTCTCGGTGTTAGGTGTGAGAGGTATATTAGGTAGTCTTGCTGAGGTACTCTTTGACCATTCAGCCTAGTTACATATCGAAAAGTCATAGAGACTGTTCCAAACTAGGACAGGATGCTTACCCGAATATAGAATTGCGTGAAGCTGCTTTGTTTGAATAGTGAACCCTAGTTCCTGACGAAACTAGGATAGGGTAACCCTATCCTATCATAGGGGTGTTTTGGTTCTCACTTAACTGGTATGTGCTTTACAGTGAAATTGTACAGAAATGTGCACATCAGTTGCGAGTTTGGTATCTGTTTTTGGGGCAGAATTCAATGTTTAGTGTAGTTCTACAACTTTGATTACATCTGTGTTGGTAACATCATTAGCTGAGGTGCTTTGCAATTTCTGATTACTATTTTTTTTTGCTTTATTTCTTTTTATTAGGTAGTTTAACACCATAGCTTCAAAAAGTTAGGATATCCCCTGAGTACTCTGGACCCGAGTCATAAGGCTTTGCAAAGCTGGAGATCTTGTTTGGGGACAACCGGTGTTTACTTCACTCCCATTGGTTACAAGACAAAGGAAAGTCATGCAGAGTTCACTAGTCTAGTTTTTACAACAGTCACCCCTCAATTCACCTGTATCCAGTCAAGTTCATGGACAATCTTTTACCTCTAGTCCAATATAAGATTACTCGCCTATTCCGATGACACAGTATCCCCTAGATAGTATGGAGGAATTGATACATCATCTTCAGCAAACAGTTGAAACCCTACATCAAGATGTTGCCTGTTAGGCTGAGGTCATAGCCCGTCAGGCTGAGGTAATAAACAGGTTACAACAATAACAACCATAGCCGGTAGCGGCCTCTGCATCCCATGCACCTCCCACGAGTATCCCTGCACCCGGAGCCACTGCCCATACTGCTAATGTCCAAGAAAATCAGGGCAATCCAGCAGAGCCGATCCCAGCATAAGCCTCTAAAGCACCTGTGTATCAAACTGAGGCTCAATTTGAGTTTGAGGTGGACCCGACTATGCTTAAGGTTAATAAACTGGAGAAACTATTCAAGAGAGCACAGGGTGTTAACTCCATTCTCGATATAGAAGATAAGTATACCGACTCTGCAGTGACATTGCTAGATTGGTTCAAAATGTCGCATATCAATCGGTTCGATGGCTCCAAAGATCCCATGGTTCATCTACGGTTGTTTTCAGACATCTTGCAGCCGATGAGCCTGACTAGATTACAAAAGCTGTTTCTATTTGGCCGTACCATGTCTGGTATAGTGATTATTTGGTATGCGAAGTTGGAGGATTTTGTTAAGCAAAATTGGGAAGAGATGGCCGAGGCCTTCATCGCACAATATTCGTACAATATACAAATCGAGGTCACAATTCATGATCTCGAGGCAACGCGCCAAGAGTCGAAGGAGGACTTTTTGGAATCTGTGACGAGGTAGAGAGCTAAGGCCTTAATGATGACTACAAGGCCTTCTGAGAAGGATTAGATAAGGATGGTAGTCCACAATTGTAGACTCGCTTTTTTCCGCGCCCCGCCTTTCGGAAAGGTTTGAAATGAAAGGCCTCACAGTTCGGACTCCCGCGGTTCTGAATCTAGTCTCACAAGTGTAATGTGAAACTGATAAATAGTCCAAATCTGGCAAATCTTTTTGGAAAATCGATTTTAAATCAAATAATGTCAAAATTGGACTGCTTTGCCAGATATAGAGTCGCCATTTAAATATTTTATTTTTGGAAAATTTAAGAAACCTTGACTCGTGTCGAAGGCCATGTGTCCTTTATCACCAAAGTTGCCTTGGCTTGGGAACTTGGGTACGAGGGGGGAAGGTCATGAATTAAGCACCCCCGCTCGTCCGATCAAAGATCGACCTCTACTAATCATGATATGAGTTTTATAAACATTATGTCTTCTTATTTTGATTATTAAACTAGCTTTACTATGTGATGAGCACAAGCAAGTATAGACTAGTTTGCAAGACTTGAAACAATTCAACTCATGTTTGTTTGCGAAAAGGATTTGAATTTGCCACCTCAAGTGGGCTTAAAGATTGTTGATTTGCCACTCAACAAAATGGGCTTAAAACATACATTCGTTGAATCGTTCCAATCCAAACAACAAGCTTTCATCCACAGGCATTCATGCAGTTTAGCATTTAAGCACATAGCCTCATAACAAGCGTGTTAATCATGGCAACATGGCAATCACACTTATACAAGTATGTTAAAATGTAAAACTTACCGAGTACTCTAAGCCAAAACAGAAACTAGTTAGAAAGATTGTCACGACCCAAACCCACCCCTATAGATTTGGCATCATAACCGACCAGTAATCCTTGGATTACCGAAGGCCTCTGAACTGATTAACAGAATTAAGGGGCTAGCGAAAGCAAATACATAAATATAGTTGTCCAATGAGCTGTGCAGACTCATATAAAATAGAATATTTAAAACTTTATATACATATCCAAAAGTCAGTCTTGCATTATACCCACACACATAATGGCATCTTAAGTACAGCCAACAAAAACAAAGAAAGTCTTATATGCATAAACAACCCGAACTCATAATACGTAACACTTCAGGAACCTCCATGTGAGGCATGGTGGTTGGCTGACAACAGAACACAGATCCAGACAAAAACCTTCAGGCTCGATCTCCAGAATGCCCACCTATACATATATATACACATAGTGAGCTAAAGCCCAGTGAATAACATTAAGGTAAAGGAGTTAGTGAACGAATTCCGAACATTTCATAATCATAAGACAAATCATAACATAATCATTCTCATATCTGAACATACTAATGGTACATCCCATAGAACACATCATACATCGTCTTTTGACTAAAGTAATCGGTTCCAGATACCGATTAAACACATATCACCACAATGAAGTGGCTAACGAGACCTCGTATCATATTTATGTCATGGACTCGCATTTATATGTCGTCCTCCATGACTTGGGACTATCTATAGATGCCATAATAGATTCACAAATAGGACATTCGTTCACATAATCAAGATAGCATTTCAAGAAGCCATAGCTTATCGATAACAATTAAAACATAATTTATATCAACATATCTTTATAGAAATGTTACTCACAGTGGGCTTCCAAAAACGGTCAATCGATCGTCGAACGTTGACCTACAAACACAAAAGTACATAACACAAACATATCTTATCATTACATGTGTTCACGTGGCCGTTATGGCTTAGCTCTCTTACTTAACTTCTTATTCATTTCATGCCACATAACTTGTTCATATTACCCATATACTTGGATTCGACACATATTTTCTAATTCACTTTACATACATCGATTCTTAGCTCATGACTCTTTAATAATTCATAATTCATGTCTACATATGCTCAGAAATGGATGGAAATGAAATGCAGAACAACTTGTCAAAATGCACTAAAAATGGCTTGGTCGCTCAAGCGCAACATTGGTCGCTCGAGCGAACCGGCTTGTTTGAAAAAGTACTGGTTGGTCTCAATCTACGCTCGAGCCATAACTCCCACGCTTGAGCGGTTCAACAAGATACAAAAGGTTTGCTCGAGCGCAACTTTGGTCGCTCGAGCAGAGTGATTATGTTTGCAAAAGTGCTGAGAGCTCGCATTGATTGCGGAATTATGAGTTTTCAAAAACAGAGTTTTGAGCTTCCAAATGCAATTTCAAAGGTAAACTCGTGTAAGGCTTGTCTTTAAAGCTTGAAAACTTTTCTAAAACATGAACACATGATCCTTTATAAACCCTTTAGCTCAAAACTCATGATTTTAGCCAAAATTGAGTTCAACTTTCATTTATGTAAACCTTCAAGCTCTTTTCTCCAAAACTCATGAAGTTAACAAAATTTGAGTTCATAAACTCCATGCATGTAAGGAATTATTTTCCAAAACATGAAACCAAGGTTCAAACATGCATGTGTCAATGATCCAAAATTTCTACATGAATGATCAAAATCAAACTGGATATAGCAAAACCCAACATGTTTTGGCATGCATGTAGAATTTTCTTCTTAATTCTTTCCTAAGACTCCTCAAACATGGAAATTTACTTACAAAACTTGTTGACATATGCATGCATGTACATCTCACACTCCAAACTCAACACAAATGATAAAACTCATGATCAAAGTGATGATTTAACACTTATATATACATGCATGTTAGAATTATAATCAAATTCTTCATCTTCTTAACAAACATATATGAAATACATGCAAATGATCATAATAACTCCATGAATTCATCTCTACAATACATAATCTTCATGAATTAATAGTCAAAGGCTTACCTAGAGTCTTGAATCACTCTTATTCTAGCTTAATTTTGATGGATCCTAGCCATGATCTTCAATTCTTCTTCAATCTCTTCTTTTCTCTCTCTAGAATTGCACTTTCTCTCTCTCTCTAAAATAAATTCTCAGATTTTTCCACTCACTTGGAGCAAATTGAGCTCAAGAATGAGCTTAAGAGCTCATAAATATAGTTGTGATGCCATTATACAATAATTAGGACATTGGTCCATACAAACACAACTTAATTTACCAAACCGAATTAATTTTTAATAAAAGTTTCCAAATGATTCTAAAAATCCCAAATAACACATCCATGTAATCAATTCCAGTTTTGAATGACGATAAGGCTTTCAATTTTTAGATCAATACAGAATTCACAACAAATATTACTACAAGTAACAGATAGAAAGCCAAATAACATACAAAATACATGATAAACACATAATTTATTTTAACCACTTAATTAACATCCTTAATTACGGATCGGGCTATTACAAAGATGCATGATCTTAACTATGTAAGATGTCTAATGCAACTGTCACGACCCAAACCCGCCCCTATGGGTTTAGCATCGCAACCGACTAGTAATCCGTGATTACTGAAAGCCTGCTTAACAGTAATGATAGTAATACAGAGTAAAAGGGCTGGCGGAAGCCAAAACAATAAATAAAAGATGTCCAATAAGCTGTGACAATCTGGATGCAAAAAGACTTTTTATAAACATGCCACATTGATAACCAAAACATATGTACATGCATCATATACAAACATCGTTGCCAAGGACCAAATCCCTAACTAAAACTGTACGGTTAAGTCTTAACATTCATTACATGACATAAATGAAAGGGTGAATCAGGACACCCCAAAACAGCCGTGGCTTGAACGGACTTGGAACCTCGAGGCGAGGCATAAAGGTTGGCTTGACAAAACATAAGCTTAACTTAACGCTCCTAGCATCGATCTGGTGCCTGGACACCTATATATAAATATAAACAGTGAGCTAAAGCCCAGTGATTAACATATGAGTAAAGGGGTTAAGAATGAATGTCCTTTCAGTAATCAAAACAGTCCATTATATCAGTAAATCAGTTATTCAATTAGTGGCTCATATTTCATGCCATAACAGTCATTTAGAGAACATAATAGTCATAAGTGGTACATCCAATAGCAAAACAGTGCAGTAGGTCTTAACAGACTGAACAGTCAAATGATGGCCATTATAAAAGTAAACAGTGGTACTTCCAAGCATGGGAACTAACAGAGATCTCTGTGACAGTAGCAGTAACAGTACAGTAACAGTAAATTACTATGGATGCCACGACTACAGTTTACAAATAGGACAAACATTCATTCAGTAAGTAGTGTCATTTCAGAAAGCAGTATAATCAGTCGTTCAGAACTAGTTGTAATTGAACATATCTTTACGACATTGTTACTCACAGAGTACTGGGCTACAGATAGGCTAGTCAGCGTCCTCGGGTGCCAACCCTACATAGTTACAGAATGAACACACACTAAGTTACACGCTTGGGAAACAATAACTTAGTCCCTATCTTGACTCGGTGTGGTTCTACAACAATATCCTCTTTAAGATGCCTTAAAATAGGCCTAAGAATGCCTAGGATGAAATGAGGATGCAAAGATGCGCTTAAAAACACTTTTCAAAATTTGCTGAAAACAAGGGTCTCGCTCGAGCGTCGCTTTCTATGCTCGAGCGAGCTTTCCAAAACAGAGGGGTCGCTCGAGTGTGGACTTCCTCGCTCGAGCAGTCTATAAAAATGCAAAAAGTGCTGGATGTTGAAAATCTTCGCTCGATGCTCGCTCAAGCGTGAGACACAGCTCTTCGCTCAAGCGTGCGTCTGCGTGCACCAAAAACCTGAGAGCTTGCAATCTACGCTCAAGCCAGAATTCCTTCGCTCGAGCAGAGCCCTGAACAAAAGACGGTCGCTCGAGCGTGGAATCCTTTGCTCGAGCGAGGAAGCCAAATTCTGGGTTTTCCAAATTTGCCTTCGAAGCTCAAACCAAGCATTCAACACATCAAAACTCAACCTTTTGGGCCCATTTTCTGGAAAACACTTGAAAACTCATATTACAACATATTTTGAAGATCAATTTTGTAAAATCAAGCCCAAAGGTGAGACAATTGCACACAATTTCAATTAAAACTTCAAGAATATGATTTAAATATATCATACATGTGTTCATTTGAATTCAAAGCTTCTAATACATGATCAAATGAGTTAATACCTACAAAAACATAATGAATCCATGGACCACAACTAAAATGTGGACATGCATGTAAGAATTTTCATGAAAACAACCTCAAAATGCAAGAACATGTACATGCATACACACAATGCCTCATAATTCAACACCTTGAGCTAAAACTTAACTCTAATCTCCAACATTTCCATGAACCATGCAAGATACAACTTAAATTCACAATTATGTGGGTGAGTTTCCTAACTTAAGTCTTGAATTCCCAATGTAGAAGCCTAATTATGCAATTCCCCTTCAAGTCTTCTAATTTTCCAAGCTAATTCTTATTGAACCAAAGCTCTCCTACTCTCCCTCTCTTGCTCACGGTTTGGTCTCAAGAAGATGAGCAAATGGTATGGCAATAAGTTCCAAACAAGGTTTAACAAAGTGGCCCACTTCAATGGCACAAATGTAATCAATTTAGGATTTCATCCTAATCAGTTACTTATCATGCTTAATCATAGATTAGCACTAATCAGAGGTGAGGGTCGTCACAGCAACACATGCAATATGCAGTTAATAGGCTCGGCTACTAATGTGGCATATGAATTGATTTGAACAACATGCGTTTAAACATGTGTTCAAAGAAGTATTGAAATTGCAATGCAATTTGTATAATGCACCGAGCCTTGGTGCATGCAAGACAAATGAATGGATATAAGCATGAGGTATGCTAATCAAAACATGACTCTAATCTAACCATCAAAAGTGATTAAATAAAAGGGAGAAAAACTTGGGGTTAGAAGACATACACACACGCACGCGCACTTATTACAACATTACGCTCTCGTAAAGGAGGGTCTGAATGAATAAGCTAAGCTACACTAAGCTAAGCTAACTATTATAACACAATATTTAACTAATTACTCTAAGCTAATTAAATATAACAACACTTAACTAACTAATTACAAAGCAATTAAATTAATTAATTACGACATAAATTAATCAACTAATCTACTTAAACATTTGTAAGCATCAACTACAACTAATTAACTAGGCAAGTTAACTAAACAACCTCGGGAAACGAGGGATGCATGCATGCTCAGTTTCTCCACCCGAAAGCCATCGTTTTGCTGCTGTGAGCCTCTGTTTGCACATCTAAACACCAAAGAATTCGTCCACTTCCAGAACACCTTTGCTCCACCTCAGGAACACACTGTGCAAATTTCATTGGTGGCCGACAGGGGGCTTGCCGGCTACCAATGGTTGCCGGTCGGCTGCTAGTGGTAGCTGGTCGGCCACTGATGACATGAACTCTTCTTTTGCTGCAACAGAGAGCAGACAGAGCAAAACAGTGTATTCTCACAGATTGTTTGCACACTTTGCCTCTCCTTTTCATGGGGAAATCAAAGGAGGGACAAAATTTGGATTTACAAACCATCAATCAACAATTTTGTTGCATGATGGCTTGTGAAACCAATTGTGCAAGTTCAATAAATACAAAATGAGACCAAAGGACCATCACCCTATCATGCATGATCAAGGGCAATGGTGACCAAGGAAAATGGCACATTTCATCACTTTTGAGTATGAAATGTCTTATTTTCTTTGTGTTCAACTTAACGTCCGATTTGAACACATGCAATGCAACACAAAAGATGTTTATCTTGCCTCTTTTACTTGTCCAATTTTGTTTACTCATTTTAATTACCAAAACCATTCTTTAAGGATTTGTCCATCAGTGAGTGTCCTCTAATGGAAAAAATGGCCCAAACCACATGGTGTTTTGAGCATGAAAGAGGCATTACATTGTTGGTAATGAACCCCCTAAGGGATTAAACCATTAGGAGTAGCACCCCCATTTCACTCTTAGGTAAACAAGTGGGTTGAAACCACTTTCAAAGCAAACAAAAGAGTGAAGAATAGAGGGAAATTGCAGAGATTTTAAGTACTGAAATGAAGTGCAAAACAACACTAAAACATGCTATTAACTCAAAACAATGATAGTTAAAGCCTTAAAGCACTAAACTAGTGAAAGAATTAACACTATAACTATGCAAAACAAGCCTCAAATGAACTAACCAGCCCAAAACAAAGCCAAAACAGGTTATTTCAGAGGCAAAAACATGCTAGACTTAAGCTAAATTAAGCTAGAGAAACATGCTAACATGTGAAGCTATCAAAACATGCAAACAAGACACAAGGAGAAGAGACTAACTCCTCCAATTTTGGACTTCAAAATAAGGTTTTTACCACTGAAAAACCTCTAAAATTTAGTGGTTAAAAGGCCCAAAAAAGTTGATTTGAAAGTGATGAAAAATGGTACAAAAACTTAACAAACAAAGGAGCAAAAAGGGTGGACCACCCCCTAACTCAAAGAGACCTCAAACCACCATTTTTAAGTCACAAAAATAGAGTTTTTGACAGTTCAAAATCAGCCCAAAAATAGTTGAAATAGATGGCAAAACAAAGATACAAAACAAGTATAAATGAGGTAAGTCCTATACCTTTGAAGCCAAACACAAAATAGCCAATAATCCAAGCTCAAACCGCCTTCTAGAGCTCAAACAAGACTTCAAATAATCTTAGCCCAGAGGTGAGAGTATCTGGTTAAGGGTTGGTATGCAAAAGCTAAGGACTTGTGAGCAAATGTGTACAAAATATCAAGAGAGAAAGAGAAAGCTAGAGAGAGATATTTTTGCTCTCATTTTTATAACCCTCCAAAATGGGGGAGGAACCCCCTTATATATAGAAAAACACCCATTGAGCTTAGAAACATCTCACCATACACGTGTATGGAGATCCAGCTCAATATGCAACAGCTGGTACAACTGTCAATAAATATCTGGAAAAAAGCAATGGTGGCCGTCGGCCACCAATGATAACCGACCGACCACCACTGGTGGCCGACCAGCCACACCCATGGCCGACAGCCTTGGGTGGTGGCCGATAGGTCACCAAAAGGTCCAAACACCAAGTTTTGGTTCAAAACAAGGAATAGAAAGAATAAGGTTTAAAGACTCAAAGACAGGGCATTCCGCCGAGGACTTCGAGCACTCAAAACGAACACAAACACACAATCATCAAGTGCATGAGTGATGACGTCTAATTCTTGAGGACGGTTAAAAATGGGATGTCTACAGCAATCTGCATGGGAAGTTGTTACAGAAGATGATCATCCTATCCTTGTTCACATTCACCGAGCTCCATGAGATAGGGATGCAAATCGAAGATGCCATGAAACAGGGGTTGATTACGGATGAGAAGGAGCCAGCGAATGATAGTACAACTCGAAGTTGTAATCCTCCATAAATTCCATCTATCTCTGTTGGCGTAGATTCATGTCTTTTTGGGAAAGCAAATACTTTAGGCTCTTATGGTCGGAGAAAACCTCAAACTTCTCACCAATGTCTCCAAATTTTCAAGGCAAAAATTACCGCCGCTAATTCTATATCATGAGTGGGGTAGTTTTTCTCATGAGTTTTTAATTGTCGTGAGCCGTAGGCCACAACCTTCCTTTCTTGCATCAAGACACAACCAAGACCATCTCGGGACGCATCACAATAGACCGTGCAACCCAAACCTCTTTCCGAAATTATCAAAACCGGTGCGGTGGTCAATCTAGTCTTAAGTTCTTGAAATGACTTTTCATAAGCTTTACTCTAAACAAATTTGACACTCTTCCTTGTCAACCTAGTCAAAGGTGTAGCTAATCTAGAGAATTTCCTTACAAAATGACGATAATATCCGACTAATCCCAAGAAACTCCAGATCTCAAAAATATTTTTAGGCTGTTCCTAATCCTGCATGGCATCTATCTTTGAAGAGTCTACAGTTACTCCTTCGCTCGACATTATATGTCCCAAAAACTTCACCTCGGTTAACCAAAACTCACATTTCCCAAACTTGGCATACAATTGGTGCTCTCTCAACAAATCAAGCACTAACCGCAAGTGGTTCTCGTGTTCCTCATCGGAGACTGAATAAATTAAGATGTCATCCACAAAGACGACCACGAAACGATCCAAGAATTCTCAAAAAATTCGGTTCATCAAATCCATAAAGGAAGCAGGTGCGTTGGTCAAACCAAAAGGCATTGCAAGAAATTCATAGTGGCCATAACACATACGAAAGGTCATTTTCTGGTTGTCCTCCTCCTGGACTCTCAACTGATGGTATCCCGACCTCAAATCTATCTTCGAGAAGCAGCGAGACCCTCTAAGTTGGTTAAATAAATCATCTATTTTGGGTAGAGGATACTTGTTCTTAACAGTAACTCGATTCAATTTGCGGTAATCAATACATAACCGCAACGACCCATCATTCTTCTTCACAAAGAGAGCCGGCGCTCTCCAAGGTGATTGTAGACACCCCATTTTGACTGCCCACAAGACTTAGGTGCTTGGTTCGATACACTCAATGATGAAAGTTGAATTGTGTGCTTTGAATTCACAGTGATTCGGATTCAGTCAGGCTCTCGAAATAACCTCAAATCATCAACATTTACCTTGTTTGAATTTTTGAGTCTCATTTTTGGACCTTTTGCCACCTTGAGCTGAGTTTGAACCAAAAAAAATAGGGGAGGGCATCAAGGCCCAGCCGTGCATCAGTGATGGCCGGCCGTGGCTATGAATGGTCGGCCGGGCCTTGGTGGCGAGAAACACTGTTTTGGGCAGGAGGCCGCCAGCTGTCCATTTTTGAAGATATTTATCACCTTTTGAGTTCGAATTCTATAAAAATGAGGTCAAGCCTCTGTTTTGGGGGTTGAACAAAATTTAGAAAGCCTATATACACCTTGAGAGCTTCTTCTTCCTCCTTCTTCCATTGCAAGCAACCTTTGAGTTGACCTACTCCCTTGTGTCATCTCCATACACCATATACAACCTTGTCTCACTATCTTAGAGCCTTGGTTGATCTTTGAGAAGCATAATTCAAGCTTGAGAGTGGGTTGAGACTAAGTTTGAATCATAATCAAAAGCTAACTTATTTGCAAGGTACAAGCTGTTTTTATCTTCCTTCTTGCTTTCATATCTTCCATTTCCTACCTAATTATTATTGTTTTGTGTTGCTTTGAGTTTATTCTAAGTGTTTAAGTTTGGGTTTGAAGAGTAACCAATAGAGTAGAGAGAGTTCACACTCTTTCTATATCTTTACCTATAGCTCAAACCTTTCTTTTACACTCTTTTTCTTTGATATCTACACTAATTTTCAGAGTTTTAAAAAGGCTAAAAACCATTCTTTAAGGTTTGAAAAGTGGAGGGGTGGGTTTGCTGGCCTTGATTCTTCTCCTCATTGTTTAGCTTTTTAGGCTCTTTTCATGCATTTTTTTAGCCTCTGTTTTTCATTTATTCATGGCTGTTTTGGGGTTATTCTAACTTGTTTAATTAGTTTGAGCTTTGGATAGTTCCTTTGTTGTCTCATGAATTGACATACATAACTTGTTGCATGTTGTTCTAAGCTTTCCTTTACTTACTTTCCATGTCTAAGAGTCTCATTCTAACAAATCATCTAACCATCTACCATCTTTCATTCTTGAGAATGATTTCAACCAATTGAGGTTGCTCAAAACATGTAAGAGAGACTTCTACCTAATGGCTTAATCTTTTCAAAGATTCATTGTCAATGGTATAGTCTCTCTCTCTCATGCTTTAGAAGAACCTCTTGTTTGACATTACTTCTTGTTTAGAGGACTTTAACATCACTATGGACAAATGGACTAAAGAATGGCAAGGCTTCATAAAATTGGCTTAAAACTTGGAACAACCCATATAAAGAAAATGGTTAGAATCGCTTGAACTTGGCCGGACGTTATGCTAAGTTCCTTGTGTCGAGAGTCGTCACATGTTAATTCATGGCATTTTGATGATTCTTGAAGCATTGCAACCTCTCTCTTTAGGCTCACTCTATGACAAAAGGGAGTGGTGGTCTTATTTATTGCATTCATTGGCTTTTTGTCCAAACTTGTATCCGGAATCATCAAGCAATCAACTTGCTCGTTGATGGTTTTGGGGACCAACTTCATTATTCTCTCGACCCTCTCCATGACAGAGAAGGAAAGATGGGACAAACAGAACTTGAGAACACTCTATCCGCACTAGTTCACCTCAGAACTCAAAAATAGAGTTTTGCACCAAATTGAGGCATGACCGGCCATCTGTAGACCCGGCCAGCCATCACTGATCCACAGCCAGCCCTCAGTGTGTGGCCAGCAGTGTAGTTTTGCAGAAAACAGAGGCAGTGGCTGAAGGTGAAACAAAGTTGGCTTAGACAGACATAGTAGCTCTCAGGCACTATGCATGCAACCCTCATCCATCTGCACTTACCCCTTTGTCAAATGCGATTAATTGTTTCATTAATGTTATAATTATCATAATTATCATAGCTGTAAATTAATCTTATTGGAATTAGTATGGTTGTAGCCATTGCTTATTGATAGCTGGTATAGCTAGTTAAATTGTTGTAAATAAGTAGTTAATTAGCTATTGGTATGGCCAGTTAAATTGTTGTAATAAAGTAGTTAATTAGCTTAGTTAAGTTAATTATTATTCATTCGCTAAGTTTTGTAATAGTTAGTTAATTTGAACTTTCGGACATTGATTCGCACCCTCCTGCGTGAGGGATCAAATGTTGTAATAATGTGTATGTCTTCCAACCCCACGTCTTTCTCCCTTTTATTTTTTTACTTACGATGGTTAGTATAGAGCATCACATTTTGAAAGGGAGATTTATGATCTGGAATTGGGCCGAGGTAACGGCCGAGCGGGTTGAGAGCTTAATGGTGCATGGGGCCGAGATGACCGGCGATCCGCCCGGAGATGGACTGCCAGGACTTGGGCCGGGCAGGAGTTGGGCCAAGTATGTGCCGCCCCAGACCATAAAGAAGCTGCTCGGCAAGGCAGTGCTTGGTTGGATCGAGCTGCATGATTAGGCGATGGTGGAACCAGTCAAGCTGAGTGACCGGCGCCCGGAAAGGCGTGGTCAGCCGAGGTAATCGTTTGATCGGCAGGAAAGCTGACCACAGGAGGTGCCCCGGGCTCGGCTTTGCCGAGATGCCGCCTAGCCCGGTCCTCCTTGGGCTTAGCCAGTAAAGTGCTTGGGTATAAAGCACAGCACGGCCGTGGATAGAGCAGCTCGGCTGCCGAGCTCCAGCTGAGAAGGCAGGCAGTTGAGATTAGGTGATGTTCAGCAAGGTTTACGCTGACAGATGGGATAGCGAAGCCACGTGTCAGGAGATGACTGAGAGTGGATATGGGGCGCAGAGGGTATATAAGTGCGCCCCCCATACATAACAGACGAACATTCTGTAAGGAATTCCTACACTCTTACACTCCTCTCTCTCTCTCTCCATCCTAAGGTGTGTGCTAACTTGATCGTCGGAGGGTTTTTCCGGCCACACACTGCCGGGTAGCTCACCATTATCTGCTCGCAGGTGATCGGACAGAAACGGAGCTCGGAAGAAAGGAGTACGGGCTCGCCTGAATATTTGCTCCCCGTACAATTGGCACCGTCTGTGGGAAGCTTGACAGACAAAACCTTGTCTTCTAGGCCCGTCTGATCGCCGTCCATGGCGAACAATGATGAGTTTCCGTTGTCCGCCATAGACGGAGCCACCCCGGAGTACACCCGAAGGAGAGAAGGACCTCCCGCCGTCCATCCAATGGCGGACTTGGGGACGGCCACCGGAGGACAGTCAGGAGACGCACGGGATAAGCGCGGAAGAAGTCATGGTCATTCACGGAGTTCAGACGGTCACCGGCGGAGGAGAGACCCACACGCCAGACGTCTGGAAAATAAGTTGAGGGACCAAGACGCTGTCATCCGGCGAATGGCGGCGGAGATGGAGGAGCTCAAGCGGCATGTCAAAGGGAAGGGTGTAGCTGGAGTGGGTGACCACAATGAACGCACCCCATCCCGCCGTTCAGGCAGTCAGAGTCAGCGACGCACTCCATCCATCTCTATTACCAGAAGTTACCAGGTTGGTGATTCCGACGTGCATGCAGAGAAGTCTAGCGTGCAGGATAGCACATACCAGCCCTCGCGTCTGGTGACGACGTCGAGGTACTCATATTCTGCTCACTCAGAGGATTTGCGGGCAGTCTTGAAGGAAAGAGCTCGCCGACGGGAGGCACAAAGGGTGCCGGCGTTTCAACGGCTATCCTATGGGGTTCACGCCAGCGAGGAGGTCGGAATGCCTCCACCCCGCCCAGCAGCTCCACTCTTTGTAAATACGGACCTGGCCAGGCTGAGCGCCACCCCTTTTTCCCTGAAAATAGAAACAACACCGCTTCCGGCAGGCTTCCACCAGCCTAAGTTCACACTCTACGACGGAAAAACCGATCCTTACATGCATGTGAGCCACTTTCGACAGGTCATGGCCGGACATAGGCGAAATGATGGACTTATGTGCCTGATCTTCCCGTCGAGTTTAGGCGAGCTGGGCTTGAAGTTGTTCGAGAGGTTGCCGGAAGGGAGCATACAACAGTGGCATCAGTTGGCCGAAGCCTTTGTGACGCGCTTCAAAACCAACACAAAAACACCAAAAGAAGTAGATCATTTACTTAGTGTCAAGATGGAACCGAGCGACACATTGAAGGCATACAACTCAAGGTATTGGGAAACCTTCAACGAGATCTTGGATTGCCCGATCAACCTTGCAATCACGCAATACAAGCGTGGTCTTCCGGTCGGACATAGACTGCGGGACTCGCTTACCATGCACCAACTGACATCCATGGGCCAACTCATGCAACACATCAATGAGCATATTTGAGTTGAGGACGACGCGTCGGCGTCTACCGCAAAGTCAGTTCCGGCAGCGATAGACAAGAAGGCTGGAAAAGTGCATACAGCCGAACAAGAGTCCGACCGATCTTCTGACTGCGCTGAGGAATCAGACAATGGATCGAAATGGAAAAACCGGGGTAGAGGACGTCGGACTGACCGGGATGACTACCCCCGAGATGACGTAGCGGACGCAAACAGAAGGTTGAAGGCAAGGACTGGCATAACCACGGTCTTCAAGATTCCAATCTATCGCATACTTAGTGAAATCCGAGACGAGGAGTATGTCCGGTTTCCTGCTAAGTTGGGCGATGGACAGAAGGGCTACAATCCGTGGTATAGTTGCACATTCCACCGGGAGAGAGGCCACCGGACTGAGGATTGTTTGCCTTTAAGGTAACACTTAGAAGAGCTGGTCGCGGCCGGGCACCTAGACCTTTACATTGATGGCGGCGTAAAGCCGAATCAGGCTCCGGTCGATCCCAGGGGACAGGATGACCGAGACGCACCACCACAGGGAGTTATTAATGTCATCCACGGTATCGTGGAACCGGAGCGTGTTTGCGAACTCCGGGGCATGATAAAAAAGGCAGAACATATGAGGGAAGTTTTGTCGGTACAGTCTGCCATCAAAAGGGGGAAGACTGAAGAAAAAGACGTGATTAGTTTCACCTCAAGGGATCTAGAGTGTATCCAGACGCCGCACAACGATGCCCTAGTAGTAACACTACGCGTCAAGGAATTTGATGTTAAACGGATCTTGATCGATCAGGGAAGCTCGGTCGAGATCATGTATTATGATAAGTTCAAGCAGCTCAAACTCCGGGAGGCAGACTTGGCTCCGGCAACTTCGCCACTGGTTGGATTCAACTCACAACCGGAGTGGCCCTTGGGAAAGATTATCCTGCCGGTTAAAGTGGGATCCGTTGTCAAACAAGTGGAGTTTTGGGTGCTACAAGTGCCTTCAATGTACAACCTTATCCTTAGAAGGGGATGGCTTCACGCTATGCAAGCCGTAGCGTCGACCTACCACCAGGTGATGAGATTCTCCTCGGCTATGGGGGCAATCAAGGAGATCTGGGGGGATCAAGTCATGTCCAAACAGTGCTTCGTGGCGGTCAACGGGAGCCGGGCTTCCAAAGGATTCGTGCAAATGATAGAAGGACCGGAAGACCGAGGAGTTCTGGAGGATGTGGGCACTAAGGCAGAAGACAAAGCTGTGAAGGACCTGGTTGAGGTGCGACTCGATATAGAGCGGCCGGATAAGTTCTTCCTGCTTGATTCCAGCCTTACTGCCCAAGAGAGGACCGAGATGGTTGAGTTTTTGATTGCCAACATCGAAGTCTTCGCATGGTCGCCTTACGACATGCCTGGCCTCGATCCAAGTTTTATCTGCCATCACCTCAACGTCTTCCCTGGAGCAAAGCCAGTCATCCAGCGAACAAGGAGATCGGCACTGCATCACGCCGAGGTAGTTGCAGAGGAGATGAAGAACCTGCTTGAGGCACGAGCAATTCAGGAAGTGCACTACCCTCGGTAGATTTCCAACACGGTAGTGGTGCCCAAGAAGAATGGAAAGTGGCGAGTTTGTGTTGACTATAAGACAGTCAACCGAGCTTGCCCCAAAGATAGCTTCCCTTTGCCACGAATTGACCTGCTTGTGGACTTGACGGCTGGACATAATAGGCTCAGTTTCTTGGATGCCTACCGCGGCTACCATCAGATCGCCATGCATGGGCCTGACCGAGAGATCACCTCTTTCACGACTCTAAGGGGACTCTTCTGCTACCGAGTCATGCCTTTTGGTTTGAAGAACGCCGGGGCAACCTTTCAGAGGATGGTGACCAAAATGTTTGCTCCTTTGCTTGGCCGGACAATGGAGGCTTACATCGATGATATGGTGGTAAAGAGCCGCCATGAGGCAAACCATTTGTCCGACTTAGCCGAGATGTTTGCCATTCTAAAGAAGCACAAGCTGCGCTTGAATGCGTCAAAGTGTGCCTTTGGCGTGGGATCCGGAAAATTTTTGGGGTTCCTAGTCACGAACCGAGGCATCGAAGCAGACCCTACTCAAATCAGAGCCGTGCAAGAGTTGAAGCAGCCCAGCTCGGCTAAGGATGTACAGTATCTGGCCGGGATGGCCACCGCGCTTAATCGGTTTATAAGTCGGTCATCAGATCGCTGCCGCTCTTTCTTTCAAGCATTGAAGTCAAAGTTCTCGTGGGACGAAGAGTGTGACCGTGCTTTGGCCGAGCTCAAGGAATATTTGTCTACTCCGCCACTATTGGTTACACCAAAGCCGGGTGAGGAACTCTACCTTTACCTTGCCGTCTCCCAGCACGCAGTCAGTGCGGTGCTAGTCCGCGCTGAAGGAATCAAGCACCTCCCAATTTTCTATGTCAGTAAGACCTTGCTGCCGGCTGAGACGAGGTACTTGCCGCTGGAAAAGCTAGCGTTGGCATTGATGATGGCTTCAAGGAAGTTGGCGCATTATTTTCACGCCCATACCATCATCGTACTGACCAAGTTTCCCCTTAAGGCCTTGTTTGAACGGGCGGACTTTTCAGGCCAAATTCTCAAGTGGGCGGTCGAATTGGGACAGTTTGATGTAAAGTTCCAACCACGCACAGCCATAAAGGCCCAAACTTTGGCCGATTTCGTTGCTGAATTCTCGCCAGGAACTCATCTGGTATGCCCGGTCGATATTGCCGCGGCCGAAGAAGAAGGGACCATAAGCCTGTCCGAGATACCACAACTGGGTGGAGTGTCCAACGCGGAATTTGCGCGCCCCACTGTAGTACCCTTAACTTGTACAATCCAACTAACCGATGACGCGATGACGGAGTCGGGTATTGTTGACCCACCCACTCTGTCCGGTACCGCGTCATCAGAAGGTGATGTAATGGAATTACTCAGCACAGAGCCTGCGGCCGACACAATACCGCAACCTGGTGATTCGCCTACGGACTTAAGCATTGTAGACTAACTTGCTGAGTCCGATGCCGAATCACCAAGAGGGGCTGGAGTGGAACCAATCAACACAGAATTTGAAACCAGACAGCCAAGAAACCGTGATCCCATTGCCCTTCGCAACTCTCAGGACCCATCAGACTGTTGGAAGCTTTTTGTGGGGGAAATGTGGAAGCTTTTTGTTGATGGAGCATCCAACCGTCATGGTGCCGGCCTAGGTATCGTTCTTATCTCCCCGGATGGCCTAACTATTGAACATTCTATCACGCTTGGCTTCCCAGCATCTAACAATGAGGCTGAGTACGAGGCTCTTCTCGCCGGGCTCAAGAGCGCTATTCAAATGAAGGCTGCTGAGCTATTAGTATACAGTGATTCCCAGCTTGTGGTTAACCAAGTCTCTGGGATTTACAAAGCAAAGGATGACAGAATGGCGAAGTACCAAGCTCTGGTCAGGGCGCACATCAAGCAGTTTCAGGCAATCAGAGTCCAACAGATTGGCCGTGAAGAAAACAGCCGAGCTGATGAGTTGGCCGGCCTCGCTTTGATGGTAGATAGTATGTCTCCAAACCCCCTGTTAATTCACTTTCTTCTACGGCCAAGCATTGAAGACGCCGGGCAGACAGATGTACTCTGCGCCGCGCTAGGTCCTTCCTGGATGGACCCTTTAATCTTGTTCCTCAGAGACCGGACTCTACCAACAGACAAGAAGGAAGCACACAAAGTCCGGGTGAAGTCAAAGCGGTTTTGGCTCTCTCCTTCTGGTGCGTTGTATAAAAATTCCATCACCGGTCCTTATCTAAAGTGCGTGCACCCGAGTAGTGTGGAGGCCTTCTTGTATGAAATTCACGAAGGCATTTGTGGCAGCCACATAGGGGGCAGGTCCTTGGCCTACCGAGCTATTTCGCAGGGATACTAGTGGTCGTGCATGCAGGCCGACGCACAAAAGTACGTCCGCAAGTGTGAAAAATGCCAGAAATTCGCCCATCAGATCCATCAGCCTGCTAGGGAACTTCTTCCCCTCACCAGTCCTTGGCCCTTCGCCATGTGGAGGCTAGATATAGTGGGGCCACTGCCAACAGCACCGGGCAACCGGAAATTCTTCATTGCGGCCATAGATTACTTCACGAAATGGGTTGAAGCTGAGCCCTTGGCAACAATCAAAGAGAAAGACGTGAAGCGGTTTGTCTGGCGGAACGTGGTCACGCGGTTTGGCGTCCCCAAGATCTTGATCTCTGACAACGGCACCCAGTTTGACGGTCGCCTATTCAGAGGATTTTGTGAAGATTTGAAGATTGAATTCTACAACTCCACTCCGGCTTACCCGCAGTCCAATGGTCAAGCCGAGGCATCAAACAAGACTATACTGGATGGGTTGAAGAAACGGCTGGAGAAGGCAAAGGGAAAATGGGCTGAGGAGTTACCCAGCGTCCTTTGGGCATATCGAACAACCCCGCGGCGATCTACCGGGGAAACTCCATTTGCCTTGGCTTATGGTATGGAGGCGGTCATACCTTTGGAAGTTGGCATGTCCACCCTAAGAAGTAAGAGTTTTGAGCCCGAACTGAATGCCGAGGCTATTGCCTTGGAGCTGGACCTAGTGGAAGAGCGTCGGAAGAAGGCCCTCATCCATGTGGCCGTCTACCAACAAGAGCTCTCAAAGAAGTATAACAAGACGGTGCACCCCAGACCGTTCAAAGTTGGTGATTGGGTTTTGAGGAAAGTTATGGGCAACACCCTGGTGCCAGGTGAAGGCAAACTAGGGGCAAATTGGGAAGAACCCTACACGATCACCGGTCTGGCGGGCAAGGGGGCTTACCACTTGGAGGATCTAGAGGGAAGAGCAATACCCCGGCCATGGAATGCGGCCAACCTGAAACTGTATTATTTCTAAGCTTTTGCTTTCTTTTCTTGTGCAAAGGAATTTTTTGGCCTGCATATCAGAATGTAATTCTTTTTGTCAATATATATAAGTAATTTTGCTTTAGCACTTGGGCTGTTGTTTTAATGTGAAAACCGAGATGATTTATTCCGGTTGGAAGAGTTGGTGTTTTGCCCAACTTCGGATTCCCAATCGAGATGATTTATTCCGGTTGGAAGAGTTGGTGTTTTGTCCAACTTCGGATTCCCAACCGAGATGATTTATTCCGATTGGAAGAGTTGGTGTTTTGTCCAACTTCGGATTCCCAACCGAGATGATTTATTCCGGTTGGAAGAGTTGGTGTTTTGTCCAACTTCGGATTCCCAACCGAGATGATTTATTCCGGTTGGAAGAGTTGGTGTTTTGTCCAACTTCGGATTCCCAACTGAGATGATTTACTCCGGTTGGAAGAGTTGGTGTTTTGTCCAACTTCGGATTCCCAATCGAGATGGTTTACTCCAGTTGGAAGAGTTGGTGTTTTGTCCAACTTAGGAATCCCAACCGAGATGATTTACTCCGGTTGAAAGAGTTGGTGATTTGTTCAACTTTGTTATTACCAACCGAGATGGTTATTTCGGTTTATGAAGTTGCTGTTTTGTTCCGCTTAAGTACTTCAACCGAGTTATGTATTCCGGTTGACGAGGTATGTTCAATCTATGATTTATACTGAGATGTTTTGCTGAAGATGGAATTGATGACAACCATGCAAACACTTGGCAAAATTAGAGTTGTTCATTGATAGAAAGTCAATACAAAAGGTGGGGATAGAGCCCGGTTACATCAGAAACGCAGAAAGCAAACATACAAAAAGAGAAGAAAACTAAACTAAGGGGGAGAGATTGGTAAACTCGTCCTCGGCGGCCTCAAGGTTGATGGTTGGACTTTTGTCTTGGGCACCGGGCTCGTGATGGCCGGCCTGCTCCTACACCTCGGCATCCTCTGCCTCTGTATCTGTCTCGGCATCTCCCTCTTCAAGCCCTTCCTCGGTCTCAGCTTGCAAAGCGCTGAAGACGTCGTTTGCGTAAGGCACGAGGTAAACCGGTAGCAAAGTAGGAGGAGGATTGGCAAATGCGTCGGTGTCAGAGCCCTGGCCGAGATGCTCGCAGGCGGACTTCTAGCCAGCTTTGAAGTAAATGTCTTGTTTTGCAAAGACTTGTTTCTTATAGCTCTCCTCGGCTTCGTTAAAGCCGGCGTTGTTAGCAGCCCGGCAGTCTTTCTTCTGCGACTTTTTGAGCACGTTTAGCTCGGTCTGGAGCTCATCCTGTTTTTTCACGGCCGCATCCAGCTGACCGAGCAGTCTGTTGTTGTCTGCATTAGCCATCTCAAGTGAAGACTTTGCCCGGCCGAGCTCGGCTTGGAGGCTCTGGACTTGGCTGGCTGTGTCATTGGCCTTTTGCCGAAGTCTATGAATGCGCTCCATTACTAGGTGTTGTTTCTGAATGGCCTGCAAGAAGCAAAGTTGATTAGAGAAGGAACCGGGCAAACACTTGTGAAAATTTTGGAGGCACATTGACTTACCCTAGCCATAGACTTCACTAATGATTTTACCAACCGAGTGTCAGGGACGTGGTCGCTGCCGACCACGTCACTCGGTAGAAGAAGAGCTTTGGTAAGATCGAAGGCGAGCAAATGCTCTTTATCGCCCTTGATCGAAGCCGTGGCCGGGATGTCTTAACCCCTGTGCTTCAGCTGTGGACGCCAAGCCGGCACTGGGACAGGAGTTTCAGATGCTCGGTAGTCAGCTCGGTGACAAGCTCGGCAGATGGGTCTGCGTGAGCTCTTTTACCAGCACGGCGAGAAGCAGGTTCTCGGCTGGACTGCCCGGTCGCTGGAGAGGCAAGAGCGACCACGGCGCCGCTGGATTGACCGGCGGCTGGCGAGCGGGTGACAACGCTCGGCGTCTCGACAGACGTGGCGGTGAGCAGGTTCTTGATTCTGTTTCGTTTGGCCATCTGTTGCTCCTCTGTCAAGCGAATGAGTGGAACGTCTGGCAGAGTTGGATCTGGTGGAGGTGTTGGAGCGCGGAGGAAGTCTGTGACTTTACTCCGACGGGGAGCGGAGTATCTGTATGAGGGACTGTAGCCGAGCAATTGGTTGCAATCACGGTCGTGGTAGCGGAGCGCGGTCCTGATTGCCTCTACGTTGGGGAAATGATAGTTGGCTTGCAAGGCTTGGATTGCTGCAAAAGAAACAAGAAAGAAAATGACTAAGTACAGAAACATGAAGAAAGAATATTAACCGAGCTAATTTGCGCGGCTTACATGTGCTGCCAAAGTTTTTGCTTATCATCCAGCCCGGTACCTCTGCTGTCTCGTAATTGCCTGACACCCAGAAGAAATCATCGTCGTGAAGATCCTTGTCTGGTGCGCCGGTCACGATTTTCTCTCTGCCCGGTCTAATCTTAAGATAATAGGCGAGGCCGTCGCCGGTGTGGCCTAGGGTGTATTGGCGTAGGATCTCGGCTAAACCTAGGCTTATGTCTAACCGGTTGTTTAGCTCGTGCACGCCGTTTATTATCCGGTAGGTGTTGGTGGATACTTGGGTTGGTGCTAGTCCGGTTCGGCGCAAGAACTCGGTGATCAATGGGTTGAGTGGAAAACGAAGACCTCTTTCGACGATGGATAGCACGGTGAAAGGGCACTCCTCTCTGCCCCAAGGCGTTGTCTCAATCTCGGCTAGCTCAAGGTGGACATCGGTCGGGATGCCGTACTCCTCCCTGAACGCGGCTAGGGCAGCCGGAGTATCTACGAGAAATCGAAATTTCCCCATTTGTGGCCGGCCTAGGATAGCTCGGCTGAGGGGTTTGGCACTGTGGTAATTGGTTGTTGCTCGGCCTGGAGAGCCTCAAGAATGGATAGTGGTCCCCTTGGACTCTGTAGGAAAATAATGGCAAGTGTAAGTGTGAACGCGGTCGCGCGAAAGGAGCTGGACTTTAGCTCGGTCATTAAGAGTGCCAAACCACCTCGGTCGTCTAAGCTAACTAAGGAGTTCGGTCGTCCAAGCAGACCAGATGTTAGCCCGGTCGAGCGACCGATTCCTTTTGCTATCTCGGTTTTTGCTGGGGTTGAGACAAACATGTTATTTGCTCGGTTAGATTGGTTTTTTGGATCAAATGAAGACCAAGAGCTCGCTCAGCCCCAGTTCTTCAGTGTTCTTCAGGAAAAATGAAGAACATCATGAGTAATGGAGGGTTTGGGATGGTTTTTGGTGCCCGAATCCTAAAAGCTGCGTTTCTCTCCCCTAGTGTGTGAAATATCGAAGAAAATGACAATAAAAGGGGAGTTTCAGGACTTACCAAGTTAGGGCAATGTGTTCTTCACCTTGGAGCTCGAGTTCAGGAACGGCAGAGAATGGGCAATAGCTATGTGAAGCTTGATAAGCAAGAAAGACAGTAGGAGGAAAGTGAGGAAGAAGGGTCTTGTATGTATAGACAAGAGAGACCGCCCAAATTCAAATTCTGGCAAAACGGCGGGTTGGCTGCTCGAGAACCAATGGCAGCCCGCCACGTGTCCCCATTTATGGCGACGTCAGAGTTGAAGCGACAGGAAGGTCAAGCGAGACGATGACCGAGGAGCCAGCCGGGCTGGTCTTGAAGACAGGAATGAAAAACCGAGAAGTTGAACCGGGCAAGTTCTAAAGCCAGGAATAGTAACCGGCCTGATCGCCATTCTGTAAACCGCGGACCGAGGAAAACATTGTCCCGGTTAGTTTAGGTAATCCCAGTCACGCTTCAGCGGACGGAATTAAGGGGCAATTGAGAGGGAGATTTATGATCTGGAATTGGGCCGAGGTAACGGCCGAGCAGGTTGAGAGCTTAATGGTACATGGGGCCGAGATGATCGGCGATCCGCTCGGAGATAGGCTGCCAGGACTTGGGTCGGGCAGGAGTTGGGCCAAGTATGTGCCGCCCCAGACCGTAAAGAAGCTGCTCGGTAAGGCAGTGCTCGGTTGGATCGAGCTGCTTGATCAGGCGATGGTGGAGCCAGTAAAGCTGAGTGACCGGCGCCCGGAAAGGCGTGGTCTGCCGAGGTAATCGTTTGATCGGCAAGAAGGCCGACCACAGGAGGTGCCTCGGGCTCGGCTTTGCCGAGATGCCGCTTAGCCTGGTCCTCCTTGGGCTTAGCCAGTAAAGTGCTTGGGTATGAAGCACAGCACGGCCGTGGATAGAGCAGCTCGGCTGCCGAGCTCTAGCTGAGAAGGCAAGCAGTTGAGATTAGGTGATGTTCAGCAAGGTTTACGCTGACAGATGGGATAGCGGAGCCACGTGTCAGGAGATGACTGGGAGTGGATATGGGGCGCAGAGGGTATATAAGCATGTCTGCGCCCCCCATACATGACAGACGAACATTCTGTAAGGAATTCCTACACTCTTACACTCCTCTCTCTCTCTCTCTCTCTCTCTCTCTCTCTCTCCATCCTAAGGTGTGTGCTAACTTGATAGTCGGAGGGTTTTTCCGGCCACACACCGCCGGGTAGCTCACCATTATCTGCTCGCAGGTGATCAGACAGAAATGGAGCTCGGAAGAAAGGAGTACGGGCTCGCCTGAATATTTGCTCCCCGTACACATTTCATTAGCATTTTCATGCCTTGCATCCATTTGTATTGCATGCACCAAGGCTCGGTTAATTATTCAAACTTGCATTGTCATTTAAATAATTCTTTGAATACATGCTTAGACCACATGTTAGCAAATTAATTCACATGTCATAAATTAGTAGCAAAGCCTATTAGTTGCATATCGCATGTGTTGCATTAGCCATAATCGCATAAAGTTAGGAACATGCATATTTTCTAATTATTTTGCTTTGTTTTGGCTTGGAGTACTAGGTGAGTAATTTCAGGTTTTAGCATCTTGCATTGAGTGTTTGTGTTGCCATGTCCAAAGCATGAATTCCATGAGGCTAAGTGCTTAAATGATATAATTGTTTGAATGCCTGTAGATGAAGGCTATTTGCTTGAGTTAGGGTAGTTTAATTAATATTCCATTTTAAGCCCACTTTTTCAAGTGGCTGTAGACCGTCCGAACTCGCTCCGCGCGCCCCCCTTTCGGAGAGGGCGCGAATTGTAGTTCTAGCTATTATAGTTCGGACTCTTGTCACGGTTCTGAATTTAATCTCACAAAGTGCAATATAAGACTGATATATCACCAAAGAGTCCAAATCCGGCAAATCGTTTTGAAAAATCGATTTTGAATTAAAAAGCGCCATACATGGACTGTTTTGCCAGATTTCAGAGTCGCCACCTAAATATTTTGTTTTTGGGAAATTTAAGAAACCCTGACTCGTGCCTAAGGCCACGTGTCCGTCATCACCAAAGTTGCCTCGGCTCGGGAACTTGGGTACGAGAGGGAAAGGTCCTGAAATGAGCACCCCCGCTCGCCCGATCAAAGATCGGCCTCTACTAACATGTTATGTTGTTTTTGTAAATACATGTGTTCTTATTCGGTTATTAAGCTAACTTACTATGTGATGCGCACATCATACAAGTATAGACTCAATCACAAGAATTGGAACAAAATAACTCATGCTTGTTTTTCGAAAATGGTTTGAAAGTACTACTCGCAAGTAGGCTAAAATGCGGATTTGCCACCCTCAAGTGGGCTTTAAAACATGATTTTTGCCACTTTGCAAAGTGGACTCAAAACTCACAATCATCGAGTTGTTCCAATCCAGGCAATCAAGCCTTTACCCATAGGCATTCAAACAGTTAAGCACTTAAGCAAATAGCCTCATGGCAAGCATGCTATCATGGCAACACTTACACTCATGCAAGTATGCTAAAGTGTAAACACTTACAGTGTACTCCGAACCAAAACATAAGCTAGTTAGTAATCAATACATGATCCTAGCTATGTCAACAATGCCTAATGCAACACATGCAAAATGCAACTAAGTAGGCTTGGCTATCTAAGATGGCAAATGAATGCAACACTTGATAACATGCTGTTAAACACGTATTCAAGTAAATATTGAAATACAATACAGTTTAAATAATGCGCCGAGCCCGGTGCATGCAAGACAAATGAATGATGCACGCATGCAGAGCATAAAATATACTAATTGAAAATGCCCTAAAACTAACCATCGAAAACGGTTAAGTAAAAGGGAGAAAGAAGTGGGGGTTGGAAGACATGCATACGCACACGCACATGCACCCTTATTACAACATTGCGCCCTCTCGCAAGAGGGTCTCAAATCACTCGCGCTGTTTAGTGTATCGCATTGTTTAGTGCATTTCAAATCATTCGTGCTATTTTGCGCATCGCACTGTTTTGTGCAGTTTATCATTCGCGCTATTTTGCGCACCTCAATTGCATTGTTTTGTGCAGTTTATCATTCGCGCTATTTTGCGCATCGCACTGTTTTGTGCAGCCTACATTCGCGCTATTTTGCGCATCGCACTGTTTTGTGCAGTTTATCATTCGTGCTATTTTGCGCATCGCACTGTTTTGTGTAGTTTACATTTGCGCTATTTTACGCACCTCAATCGCACTGTCTTATGCTTTGCATATCGCATTGCGCTATCTTGCGCACCTTATCTGTATCACACTGTTTTGTGCATTCACCATGCTCGTACTATTTTGTACACCTTTAGCATCGCACTATTTTGTGCATCTTCTTAGCATTGTTTTGCGCATTCACTCTGCATCGCACTGTCTTGTGCACATTGTATTTTTGCATCATTCGCACTGTCTTGTGCACTCCTTGGTCTAGGAGACCTTAAATCCTCTAAAGGTGCAATTCCTTTGGTGTTTGTCATACCCGAACGACTTCTAGTGGTCTGGTATAGCCACCTGCCTGTGTTTGTGGTGAGTTCCTAGGAGACCAACTGAGACGGTGGAAACTAGAGTTCGAATGGCTCTTGCCTAGAACGCAAAGGTTCAGGATTTCCGAGACTAAAGTTTGATTTAAATACCCAGGGGTATATCCTCGGCTTGAAATCTGTATGACAGCCCCATAGATTGAGATAGCATATGTATGCGCCTCAATTCTGGATACCGAATCAACCTAGTCTGTCATCCTGTTGGAGAATAGGGAAAGTTGCAACCATAGTCAGGGAGAAAAGCCGTACCTATAGTTCAACTGAGAAGAAGAAGAAGATTCCCACATCAGCATGAGGTAGGACATTGCCGAGGTAAGTCATTGCCAATTGCCCCTGTAAGGTACCTCCCTTTTCCTAGCTATCACATTGCATTTTAGTCATTACAGTGAATCGCATAAATCCTGAATTTTCAAACCGGCTTCGCGTAGCGTATAAGTCCAATTTTCAAACCGGCTTCGCGTAACGTATAAGTCCAATTATCAAAATCTTTCTGTATATCATTTTGCATCCTGTCCCTGAACTACGCTGGTTTGATTCCTTGCAAAGGGATACGTAGGCAGCCTGCGGCGCAACCATTTATTTGTCTGTACTTTGTTTGTTTGTCCAAGTCTTCGGTCTTGTCAAAAATGATTCGTCTCTAGGCTTTGACATTCACTCCCGTCACTTCTTAACTTTCGAGTTCTGTCAAAGAGGGGCAACTGTAGACACCCCATTTTTGACCGCCCTTAAGACTTGGACGCGACTGATGGTTTACTTGATGGAGAAAGGTGTGCAGGGCAAAGGTTCAGTTTCTTCGACAATGAGAGAGTCAAATCTCAACTTCATACCATTTTCTTGGACCGAAACAATCTTGATCAAAAGATTTTAGACTTGAAACCCTCTCTTTCAAAACGTTTTGAAAATAAAGTTCCTACGATGTTCCGAGGCTCGCATTTTGTCGAATGTTGCGCTTTTCGGTAAACCGAGCAAGGACAAAGTGGAAATGAATAAAAGAGAGATGAAATATTTGAAAAATCTTTCAAAACACCTTGTCTAGGGGTTTGGAGTTGAAGAAAAGAGGAGGAAAGAGAGGAAAACTAGTTTGGGAGAAGTTCGGCATGAATCCGGGTAGGACCGAAACTGCGCCACTTCACCGAAACGGGCATAACTCTTTGCACATGAGGAATTTTGATGCAAGGTTGGCACCATTGGGAAGCTAACTTCTGGGGCTTCAATGTGGCCACATGGACGACTAGAAAATCATATGGCAGATCAGAAAAATCAGGTGGTCCAAAGTGGTTCAGCATGAATCCGGGAGGACCAAAAACTGCGCGGCTTCACCGAAACGGGCATAACTCTTTTCACAGGAGGAATTTAGATGTGAGGCCATTACCATTGGAAAGGAGACTTCCGGGGATTCATTTCACACTCAAGAATCTCCTAAAACCAAGTTCGAGTAGGGGAGATATGGTTGGTTGAAGTCCGGTTGGACCGAATCTGCGCAGCTTCACCAAAACAGGCATAACTTTTTGCACAGGAGGAATTTTAATGCAAGGTTTGCGGCATTGGAAAGCTAACTTCAAGGGATTCATGGCCGACCAGCTTTAGACCTTGAACCTTTTGAACCCTGGTCGGCCGACCAAGGCAAGTGGTCGGCCGGCCACTTGAACTGGTTGGCCAGCTACCCTCTGTTTTGTCTCTCTGAGTGTGTTCCAACTGTGCCAGCTGGGAGCCATTTGCAGCATCCTCCATACACGTGTATGGAGGATCTTCAAAGTTGTTTTTAGCTTCCAAGAGAAGCTTTAGACCTCTTTGTCTATATAGGAGGTCCTCTCCCTCCTTTGGGCTGGTTAGAAAAAACCAGCTGAGATATACACCCATTTCCCCTCCATCTCTCTACTTCAAGCCTTCAAACACCCTTGTTCTTGGTCATTTTACACTACAACTCCTAGCCTACCACCTCCACCATTCATTCCAGCCCCTTGAAGCTGATTTCTAGAGGTTGAAGGTTCACTAACTTGGTCCAAAAGCTCCAACATTGCTGCTCTTCAAGGGTAAGTGCCTATTTCCCTTAAGCTTGCATTTTTTTGCATGATTGGTTAGCCTTATTTTAAAGCATTTTTGGGCTTTGACCTAAGCTGTAAAGTATCTTATTTTGGCCCCCTCTTCAACTTTGTTTAAGGGCACTTTGCTGTTTGAGGTCATTTACTTCCCCTTATCTTCTATCTCTCTTTTAGGGCTATTTTTGCATCCTATTTTAGCCTTACTTGTGAGCATTTTCGAGATTTTCTATAAACTGGAAAAAGTCTTGTTTTGACATCGTCTTCAAGTTTTGTTAAGGTCCCATTTCTGTTTGGGGTCATCTTCCCCCTATGCATGCTTCATCCCTTCATGATTAAGGCTATGCATTAGAGCACTTGCATTGGCCATGGTTTGGCCTCTTAGCCACTGAAATACAGTGGATTTTCAGTGGCTTAAATGCATTTTTGAGGGCCAAAATTAGAGGGGGGTGACCCCCTCTCTCCTTGTCTTGTTTGGGGGTCTTTTGGGCCTTTCAAAGGGACCCTATTTTGCATACATCGAAGTCTTGTTTCAGGCCTCATTATGTGAGTTTTGGGGTCTGCTTTGGCTCTGTACAAGGCCCTTTTGGCCATATTTTATACCTACAATGCATGTGTAGAGCAATCCCATCCAAGGCTTTTCAAATGAGCCTTTCTTTGCATGTTTCCTAGACTGATTTCAAGGCCTATTTGGTGAGTTTTAGGGCTGTCATAATCCATTTCCAGAGTTAGTTTTTCCATGCTAAATGTCTATCTTATATGTGCTTAACAACCCCTTGCAAGGCCCTCCAAAGAAGCCCCTCATTTTTGCATGCATTGGCAGCATTTTGGTGATTATTTGGGCATATTTTGGCATGTTTTATTCACTGTTTTTGTCTAGTTTGATGAGTTCTCATTTTCTTCATATACATGCCATGTAAACCATGCTTGCTAGCCAATGTTGCATGCTATGTTAGTCCATCATGTTAGCATCTTTTGGCCATGCTTTAAACCAGAAATGTGTATATTTTGGGACTGCCTTGGCTCTGTCTTTATGCTTCATGATCAAATAATGCTTGCTTTGTGCGCTTGTGGTTCAATGCATGTGCCTAGTTTTGAGTTTCGGGGCTTATTCCATGCATCGGGTGCCATATTTCCATGTTTCGGGACCATTTAACATCATGTTTCAGTGCTGAAATTTACATGTGTTGAATGCCATCTTGCATCCTTTGTCATACCTTGGTAGAGTGGTATTTTATGCCTTAGGTTCGGTCCTCGGTTTGCGTGCATGTGTGCACGCATTTTGGTTGTCTCATTTTCATCTAATGGCCACTGATGTGAGTGCGGCTGAGGTTCACTCATGTTGGTGTAAGTCCATCGTGCATTGTGTATATCATTTCAATTCATAGCATTGCGTATGCTAGGTTGCATTTTAGAGCATTATGTATGCCATGTTACATCGAGCATTGTGCATACCATCTCATAGCATTGCGTATGCTAGGTTGTATGTTAGTCGCATTGTGTATGCCATTTCATTTGCATTGTGTTTGGGATAGGAGTTAGCCCAAGCACGGGAAACGAGGGACGTTTCGTACTCCGAGTGACGGGACGTGTCTCAATTCCCCGTCGCCGACACTCCGGATTACCCATGATGGAGTTTAGGTCTTGTTGTGTTTTCATGTGCATTCATTTCATATTGAGTCGTGTAATTCGACTCCTCGGCCATCATGCATCGATATGCGTGATTGGTGGCACGAGGATCGAGGACTACACTCCCTGAAGAGTAGTCATGCATACATATGTGAAATACTTTGCCATGCCCCTTTATTGCTCTCTGTTGCAGTAAATCAGAAATCAGCGGCCTTCTGGAGCGTTGTGCAACCTTCTGAAAACAATTGCAAACAGAGGCAAATCGGGGCATCGTAATGGATTTCTGCGCAAGGCAACTCGAGCATGCATCATTCATCATTTGGAACAGAGCTGAGGCGGTCCATGGATTTGCGTGCTAATTTACCTGCTTTCTTAGATTAATTTGTTAATTAATTAGGATTTTATATTTATTCGGACTGTACTATTTATTCGGACTGTATTATTTATTCGGACCCTCCGAGCGAGGGCAATGTTGCAATAAGTGTGCGTGAGTGTGATGTATGTCTTCCAACCCCACGTCTTTCTCCCTTTTATTTACCAGCTTATGATGGTTAGATTAGGGCATGTTTCAATTAGCATACAGTATGATAGCATGTCTGCATTCATTCATCTGTCTTGCATGCATCGGGCTCGGCGCATCATACTAACTACATTTGTATTTCAAATTCCAAATTGAATATGTGCTAGCTGTAGCATCATCATATGCCATGTTTAGAATAGCCAAGCCTATCTTAGTTGCATTTTGCATGTGTTGCATTAGGCATTTCTGTATAGTTAGGATCACGCATGAATTTCTAACATAGCTTTTGTTTTGGCTTGGAGTACTTGGTAAGTTTTACGCTTTAGCATCTTTGCATGTATGTGAGTGACTGCCATGATAGC
This sequence comes from Camellia sinensis, assembly GCF_055761805.1. NCBI lineage: Eukaryota > Viridiplantae > Streptophyta > Magnoliopsida > Ericales > Theaceae > Camellia > Camellia sinensis. The sequence goes on from NC_138964.1 coordinate 185,873,565, forward strand.
ATGCTTATCATGAGGCTATGTCCTTATATGATATACCTGCCTGAATGCCTGTGGGTGAAGGTTGGGTTATTCGAATTGGAACAATTCACCAATTGTGAGTTTTAAGCCCACTAGATAGTGGCAAATCATCTTGTTTTCTAAGCCCACCTGAGGGTGACAAATCCACATTTTAGTCTACTTGCGAGTAGCAAACCGTTTTCAAAACAAACATGAAATGTTTTGTTCCAATTCAGGCGACCCAGTCTATACTTGTATGCTGTGCGCATCACGTAGTAAATCTAGGCTAATAACCGGAATAAGAACGCATAATGTTTTCAAAACTCGATATCATGGTTAGTAGAGGCCGATCTTTGATCGGGCGAGCGGGGGTGCTCACGAAGTGACCTTCCCCAATCGTACCCAAGTTCCCGAGCCGAGGCAACTTTGGTGATGACAGACATGTGGCCTTAGGCAACGAGTCAGGGTTTCCTAAATTTTCCCAAAATAAAATATTTAGGTGGCGACTCTGTATCTGGCAAAGCAGTCCATGTTTGGCATTTCTTTCAAAAAATCTGTTTTCAAAAATGATTTGCCGGATTTAGACTCTTTGATGATTTCATCGGTCTTGCATTGCACTCTGCGAGATTAGATACAGGACCGTGACATTGAGTCCTGAACTGTAGTGAGCCCAATAAACAAAACGGGGAGGGGGGGATTCCCTCCAAGGACGTTCGGGGACGTCTACATGGTGTCAATCAATCCAGCGTTGACATGTGCCGGTGATGCTGCGCGTAAACGGTAATGAGCGAGTGAGAGAGAGAGAGAGAGAGAGAGAGAGACGAAGTGGACAGAGAGAGAGAGAATGAAAGTGGATGCCGATGGCTTCTAGAGACAAAAAGAAGAGAGAGACTTGGGTTTGGTAATGGATTCAACAGATAAATTTGTGGGAATACATAATGGTAATGGCTTGGTTTTTAGTTTTTTTTTTTATTTTATTGTTTGAGGCTAAAAAGTCTCGTTTAGAATAGATTTTTTAATTTTTTTAACTTTTTGTGAAAAAAATAAAATGATTATGAGTTAGATGTGATATTTTGTCTTATTTGACTAAAATAATCAATTTTATCCTGTATAACTATTTTGATCTAAACTTGCTTCCCAAACAGAGCCATAATAAAGTAGTACCTACACCATAGACAAACGAAATTTAAATTTTTGACCCGAGCGTCCTTTTTTAAAGAGTGAATTACAAATACACTCCTTGATATTTGCTTAAAATATAGATTGTCCCTTGTAGTTTGGATAATTACAAATACCTCATTGTTAGTATTTTTTATTTAGCAAAATTAACTAAAAAAATGAAATTCATAATTATTCTACTATACAATAATAAAATTACATAAATCATTAATTGAAACATATTTTTAACATCATTAAAAACTGTTAATTGACTTGATGATTTAATAATAAAAGGGGTAATTTGTTATGAAATTTAGAAATGTCAGTGGTGAAATGTAATTTTCAAAATCACAAGGAGCAATTCGTATTTTAATCAAATCTCAGGAGGTGTATTTGTAATTTACCTTTTTAAAAACTTATTAAATAGTTTTAACTTGTAATCATAAAACAATTTAAATATTTTTAAAAAAATTAAGAAAAAACAAAAACAAATAAAATTTTATAATTTTTTTTAGGGTAAATTATAACTTAACCCCCTGTGGTTTGCCTAAAAAATACGGAGTCATCTTATAGTTTCATTTGTAACACTTAAATCCCCTATACTTCATACTAAAGTGTAATTTTCGACGGAACTATTTGTTTAAACGGAACATGTGTTGCACGACCATGAATGGTGAGTGGAGTAGTTTTTCCTACCCAAAAACATATGACAAATGACCAAAACACCCTTATTGCCATATATATACATAGAATGGTATAGTGCAACAGAGCATGAGTTACAGTCTTGCACTACAAAAAAATCTGTTTTTTGCGACGGTAAACGGCCGTCGCAAATGCCCCGAAAGCCGTCGCTAATGTCTTTTGCGACGGTAATGTGGCTTTTTGCGACGGTAAGGGGGGGTCGCGACAGACGGGGTTGCAAAAGACCTTTGGCGACGGTATGTACCGTCGCCATTAGTTTCTGCGACGGTATGCCAAGTTTTTTGCGACGGCATTTTTCCCGTCGCAAATAATGGTGGAAAAATCACTTTTCGCGACGGCACGTAATTCCCGTCGCTAAAAGTGAGTTTTTGAGACGGGAAAATTACCGTCGTTAAAGGCTATGGCATCATATAAGTATTGGCGACGGCATGGTTTACCGTCGCTAAAGGTGTCCTGTACATTCAATAAGGCAGCTTTTGCGACTGTGTTGGTACCGTCGCAAAAGCCTATTACTGGTTTTTGCGACGGGTTCTTCTCCCGTCTCAAAAAATAAAATAAAAAATAAAAAACCCTGCTGATAAATTATTAAAAAAATTAAAATAACCTGTATTAGATAAAAAATAAGTATAAAAAATTGAAAAATTACAGAATAATATAAATACGTACATAAACAAAAATTGACAAATAATGAAAATTAATAATATTGTTCAATTCATAGCAATACAGAAATAAAAATTCAGAACAATAAAAATTATACCACTACATAATGTCGCATAATACATACATAATGTTGCTCCCAAATTTAAATAACATAAATGAAAATCAAAATCAAAATCAAAAGTTTTCGTCTTCATTCATTCGTGGGTTACAAAAACAAAAATTAGTCATAATCTTGATACGCCCGCATTCCAGAAAAAGCCAACTGCTACTCAGGAAATATCTGAAAAAAACAAGATAAAAATAATTAAAAACCATATAATGTGTTAATATTTTAATTATATAAAAATATAAAAAAAAAATTGATTACTATATAATTAGAAAGATAGTTTAGTAAATAATTTTGACAAACCGAAATCCGGCTCTAACTCCCAAACCGGGAACCCGATTCGAGCCCCGTCTTCTCCCACAAGTCTCTCGTGCCTAGGCGGTCGTGTGTGCCAAGTTTCGTGCTAAACCGACGCCATTTGGTGATTTTGGGGCGTTAACGCCTCGAATTCAAGTTTCTTAAGGAAGTTGTTTGCCTAAAGTGAAATCCGGCTCTAACTCCCAAACCGGGAACCCGATTCGAGCCCCGTCTTCTCCCACAAGTCTCTCGTGCCTAGGCGGTCGTGTGTGCCAAGTTTCGTGCTAAACCGACGCCGTTTGGTGATTTTGGGGCGTTAACGCCTCGAATTCAAGTTTCTTAAGGAAGTTGTTTGCCTAAAGTGAAATCCGACTCTAACTCCCAAACCGGGAACCCGATTCGAGCCCCGTCTTCTCCCACAAGTCTCTCGTGCCTAGGCGGTCGTGTGTGCCAAGTTTCGTGCTAAACCGACGCCGTTTGGTGATTTTGGGGCGTTAACGCCTCGAATTCAAGTTTCTTAAGGAAGTTGTTTGCCTAAAGTGAAATCCGGCTCTAACTCCCAAACCGGGAACCCGATTCGAGCCCCGTCTTCTCCCACAAGTCTCTCGTGCCTAGGCGGTCGTGTGTGCCAAGTTTCGTGCTAAACCGACGCCGTTTGGTGATTTTGGGGCGTTAACACCTCGAATTCAAGTTTCTTAAGGAAGTTGTTTGCCTAAAGTGAAATCCGGCTCTAACTCCCAAACCGGGAACCCGATTCGAGCCCCGTCTTCTCCCACAAGTCTCTCGTGCCTAGGCGGTCGTGTGTGCCAAGTTTCGTGCTAAACCGACGCCGTTTGGTGATTTTGGGGTGTTAACGCCTCGAATTCAAGTTTCTTAAGGAAGTTGTTTGCCTAAAGTGAAATCCGACTCTAACTCCCAAACCGGGAACCCGATTCGAGCCCCGTCTTCTCTCACAAGTCTCTCGTGCCTAGGCGGTCGTGTGTGCCAAGTTTCGTGCTAAACCGACGCCGTTTGGTGATTTTGGGGCGTTAACGCCTCAAATTCAAGTTTCTTAAGGAAGTTGTTTGCCTAAAGTGAAATCCGGCTCTAACTCCCAAACCGGGAACCCGATTCGAGCCCCGTCTTCTCCCACAAGTCTCTCGTGCCTAGGCGGTCGTGTGTGCCAAGTTTCGTGCTAAACCGACGCCGTTTGGTGATTTTGGGGCGTTAACGCCTCGAATTCAAGTTTCTTAAGGAAGTTGTTTGCCTAAAGTGAAATCCGGCTCTAACTCCCAAACCGGGAACCCGATTCGAGCCCCGTCTTCTCCCACAAGTCTCTCGTGCCTAGGCGGTCGTGTGTGCCAAGTTTCGTGCTAAACCGACGCCGTTTGCTGATTTTGGGGCATTAACGCCTCGAATTCAAGTTTCTGAAGGAAGTTGTTTGCCTAAAGTGAAATCCGGCTCTAACTCCCAAACCGGGAACCCGATTCGAGCCCCGTCTTCTCTCACAAGTCTCTCGTGCCTAGGCGGTCGTGTGTGCCAAGTTTCGTGCTAAACCGACGCCGTTTGGTGATTTTGGGGCGTTAACGCCTCGAATTCAAGTTTCTTAAGGAAGTTGTTTGCCTAAAGTGAAATCTGGCTCTAACTCCCAAACCGGGAACCCGATTCGAGCCCCGTCTTCTCCCACAAGTCTCTCGTGCCTAGGCGGTCGTGTGTGCCAAGTTTCGTGCTAAACCGACGCCGTTTGGTGATTTTGGGGCGTTAACGCCTCGAATTCAAGTTTCTTAAGGAAGTTGTTTGCCTAAAGTGAAATCCGGCTCTAACTCCCAAACCGGGAACCCGATTCAAGTTTCTGAAACACAAAGATGTATTTTAGCTTAGAATGCAAAGATAAATTTTATACCTGATCTTCTGGTGGTGGTGTATATGGATTCTCGTCTTCTGTAGATTCCCTAAATGCCCGGTGGCCACTCGATGCATCAGGAACCTATGTTAGTCAGTGCATAATGTGTTAATCATATTCGAATTTCATACATAGTCTTGAGTGAAAATTGAACTATCAAACAATTGTGATGTTTATATGGAACCTGTCTGTTGGGATCCACACTCGCCCCCTGTGACACAAGGGCCATCATCTCAGCTCTCATCTGCTGCAAATGTGTAGAGAACTCTGCTCGCAGCTCCTCCCTCAACTCATCCCTTAGCTCAGCACGAACCTGCTGCGTGATCTGATCAATAGTCGATGGATGGGGTGTTGACTGTGATGGCCCAGCACCATCCTTATACACCACTCTCCGAGGCACGATTCTCCCGTATGTGCGACAATATCCATGTCTGTCATGACCTATCAACTCATGGAAAATGGCATTCCTAGCCTCCAAAGTCCGACCATCCTCAGGTAGCATAGAGAGTTGACGATTAAACTCATCCTGTATTGAATAAGACACACAAGTATACGCGAAATTAAGATGGTTGACACACAAAAAATAAACTTTAAATACAATCAAAGGTGTTTGGAAACTACCAAGGTCTGGATAACCTCTGGGTCATCTACTCTACGTGTCATAAGCCAAACATTCATCTTATCAGTAGACTCCCCCTTACTGGTCATCTAAATTTTTTTTAAGAAATATGAAAATTAGAATCCAAATAATTTGCAAATATACAATGTTTATTTATATAGAAAAATAAAACAATAAAATGTAAACCTCATGCCGTATCTGAGAGAAAGTAGTACGCCTTGTGTTATGAGCTATGCCGTGAGCTCGCCGATTTTTAGCGTTCCTACTTGCAATTTTCTATAACAAGTTCAACAAATGTAAGTATGTAAATATGATTTGTATGTTTACATATCATAAATATAACGTAATTGTATACCTCAGCATCGGAAGTACGCCAATACTCTACAAGTTGTTCCCACTGGCTTGGCACAACGTTCATAGGAACATCATCCTTCAGATTAGGATCAGAGCTTCTAGGCTTGAAATACTTAGCCTTAAGCTTGTTCTTGTGATCCTTCCATATGCTGTTGCAGTTTTTCATGCAGATTGGCTTGTACTCCTCTGGACATATATTCAAATTGTCCTATAAAACACAAAGTTTAAGGCTAAGTATAACACAAATTTGGAATTCGAATTTGTGGACAAAAATATACTTTTACCTTCACATCCTTCCAGATAGCATCAATAATATCATCAGGCACACTGTTCCAGTCAACAAAAGTAAGAGGAACAATGTTACCATTCCGGACAATAATGCCAAGTTGAGTAGTTAACTTGGCCACGTTATCTCCTATTGGGCAGTAATTTCCATCAAATTGTATGTGCAGCTTTTTACCAGTACCCCACTTTTTAATGCCCTTGGCACATCCTCTACCACGCCTAGTCGAGGTCGATGAAGAACTAACATGACCTGCGATATACAATAATAATAAACAATATGCAATGGTAACAACCAAATGCAAATTTAAATAATGTGAATACAAATCATATCAAATAAACCTGATGTGGGCTGTGAAGAAGTCGAAGGGTCTGCAAAATACAATGAGAATAAACAAGTTATATATAATGAGCATAAATAAATGTATGTGTAAATAATTTTCATGCAACTCAAAGTAAATTTAAATACCTGCGGATGGCTCATAAGCTGATGATGATAGCTGCTGTGGTGCCATTGATGGTGGACGCACCGATGGTAGGCGTGGAGGCCGAGTACATGGTAGCTGCTGTGGTGCCACTGATGGTGGTCGATACGGTGGTAATGGCCCCTCAGATGCTGGTGGCACTAATGGCCCCTCTGATGCTGGCCGATGTGATGTGTCCTCTAATGGTGGTGCTACTGATGTCCTGTTATGTAGCACATCAGACATCATGCGCCGGGGATGATCAGGCTTCCTCTTCCTTCCCATAATAATCTTCAAGCAATATAACATTAATTGACATTAGAAACATAGACAATGGTTTGTCATCAACTATAATATGACATGATTTGAACTAATACAATTACAAAGACAAAGTAAATTAAGAAATTGATGATTAACTACAACCTTGGCCTTAATTGAATTACTAATGTTGATTACATATCAGCCTATTTGAACATCAACTGTTTCCCCTTCTGTGGCTTCCCTCATCCAACCAACTTCTTCATCACGAAGCATTATATTTTCTTCCAATTGTTGGCTCATGTATGGCTCGATTTGTGGATCAGTTGAACTCATATCAAATAAACCTCTTTGAGACATCTTCACCACGACTTGCCAGTCTGGTTGTAACGGGTCTGCAACATACTAAACTTGCTCTGCTTGGGACGCCAAGATGAAAGGTTCATTGGTAATTCGATCATCTCGGTACAACAAATGATTGAAGTTCACCAACGTGAAATTGAAGACATCTTCTTTCTTTCCGTGAATGTTGTCAATCCAATCACACTTAAACAACACATGTTTCTTCTCATTGGAATATCGAATCTCAACAATATCTGTCAATTGTCCATAATAGTACACAGACCCCAGACGAGGATTCTTGTCTTTTCGACTAGCATAACTTATGGTATCTGCCTTCAAAGCTACACCACAATTTTGTGTGGCTCGATGATCATCCATGGCCTTTACTCGATACCGAAACCCATTCAGTATATACCCGTTGAACCTCCTTGCCAGGTTATGAGGACCATTTGCCAATAGAATAAGCTCTTCAGAAAGTATGACATCAGTAGTCCTTCGCAAAGTTTGGACCTATTTAACACGAAATGTAAAATTTAAAATGTAGATCGACTTAAGTAACTAGAATCTATAGAGTTAAATACATACATGTTCCTTGAACCAAATGTGAAAAGTTTCAAAATGTTCACGCCGAAGTTGATGATCGTCGACACGAGGCATTTTGAGCTTAAGTACTTCAAGGTGTTTGCTGTGTAGATTGAAATTTTAGCCATACAAAAATTTTAGTTGAAAATTCAATAAACATAATAAAATATTGAGTGAGTGACTTAACCTACTTTATGAATGGTTGAACCGCGCTTGTATTGCATAAGATGTACCGATGAGCTTGTACCCAAGAAGTATTATCAAGATAAAAGCTTGTGTTTTCACCAGTAGCATGACCCAAATTATCAGCACCACTATAGTTCCTCACGGGTCGACTAGATTTGGTTTCCACATCACTGAGATATTGTGCACAAAAATTCATGCATTCTTCCATAAGATATCCTTTAGCAATTGATCCTTCAGGACGAGCTCTATTACGCACGTATTGCTTCAAAGTAAGAAGATATCTCTCAATTGGATACATCCATCGAAACTGAATCGCTCCACCCAATAACGCTTCATCAGCTAGATGTATAGGCAAGTGCTCCATTATATCAAAAAAACTCGGAGGAAATATTTTCTCTAGATGACAAAGTGTTACAGCGATACGATCTTTAATATATTGCAAATCCGTCGCACGATTCACTTTCGAACACAATTGTCTAAAGAAATTGCTCAATTCAATCAAGGGTTCAATTACATTCTTCGGTAACGATCTGCGAATAGCCAATGGAATAAGTTGTTGCATCAGAATATGACTATCGTGGCTCTTAAGACCCCCAATGCTTCTATCATGTAAGCGCACACGACGTGATATATTGGATGAATACCCGTCGGGAACTCTTACTTCCTTCAACACTTTCAAGAACAAATCTTTCTCATCCTTGGTCATCGTGAATTGTGCTGGTGGTAAATAGGCTTTATTCGACCCTCTTAACTGTAAATGTAGGGGTTTTCTAATATTCATATCTTGTAAATCACGCCGAGCATTAACACCATCCTTCGATTTTCCTGCAACCCCTAATATTGTCCACAACACATTGTCACAAACATTCTTCTCTATATGCATCACATCGAGGTTGTGTCTTATTAGATTGTGCTCCCAATATGGCAATTCATAAAAGATACTCTTTTTCTTCCAACTATGGGTGCGATGTCCAGCTTTCTCCTTCTCTACCTGTCTCCTATGCCTCTCCTTAAGGTCATCCCTATTGTATTGGGTTAAAATACCCTCAGATTCTAATTGTAGCAACATCTCAGTTCCAGACAACAATTTTGGTTTGAGTCTGACTTCCCGACTACCATCAAATGATACTTTATCCTTCCGGAATTTATGGCCAGTAGGTAAAAATCTGCGATGACCCAAGTATGATTGTTTCCTACTATGCTTCAACCAACACGATGTAGTTTCCTTATTGCAACAAGGACATGCATATTCTCCTTTAGTGCTCCATCCTGACAAGTTTGCGTATGCAGGAAAATCACTAATTGTCCACAGTAAAGCTGCATGCATTTGAAACATTTGATTTGTTGATGCATCAAATGTTGACACACCCTCATTCCATAGTTCTTTCAACTCCTCAATCAACGGTTGCATATAAACATCAATCTTGTCACCAGGTCCTTTCGGGCCGTCAATAAGCACAGATAAAATTAGAAATGGTTGCTTCATGCACATCCATGGCGGCAAGTTGTATGGAATGAGCACAACAGGCCAAGTGCTATGAACTATGTTCATCGTCCTGAATGGGTTAAAACCATCAGATGCTAAGCCAAGCCTTACACTTCGGCAATCATTACTAAAGTCAATATTCCGACGGTCAAAATCTTTCCATGCAAGGGAGTCAGCAGGATGCCTGAAGACACCATCATCAGTTCGTTCCTCTGCATGCCATCTCATTAACTTGGCCGTCTTGGATGACATAAACAACCTCTGCAACCTTGACTTTAAAGGAAAATACCTCATCTGTTTTGCAGCTACTTGTTTGCCACCTGTGTTAGGACCATTTGAACCACCATCACCATTTGATTTCCATCTAGAACTGTTGCATATGACACATTTATCAAGATTGGCGTCCTCGTTTCGAAACAACATGCAACTGTTGGGACATGCATCCCACGTCTCATACGTGAAGCCCAAATCTGTTGTGACCTTTTGAGCTTTATAATATGAGTCCGGGAGTTTCACACCCAACGGAAACGCCTCATTCAATAACTCAAGCAACATGTCAACAGACTTGTCCGTCCACTGATTAAGCACCTTCAAATGTAGAAGTCGAACAATGAATGACAAAGATGTGAACTTCTGACAACCCGGATACAATTCACTTTGTGCATCTTGAAGAAGTTTGAAATACTTTGCAGTCTCTACATTTGGACCGAGCTGGGGTTCAGATGCACGGGGATCAGGCCCCTGTGGTTCATCACCCTCAACACTTGTACCGACATGTGGATTTCCCATAGCCCCTTGTATCATTCCAATCATATCATCTCCAATGTCTAAATTAGCTAATGTTTCATTCTCTCGATTACTATGTAGAGATATGTAAGATTCCCCATGATTAATCCAATGTTTGTATTTTTTAAAAAAACCATTCAAAATCAGATGCTCCCGTACACCATCTCGTACAAAATAGTATCGATTCTCACACTTCCTACACGGACAACTGATCATCGAACCTTCAACCCTATTGGTGTAGGCAAACACAAGGAATTCATCAATCCCATTAATGTATTCACTCGACATCCTATTTGGCAAATCAATCCAACTCTTATCCATCATCTGTACACATCCACAAGAATATCTCACCAAAGTAACTCTAAATATAATACCTACACATAAATATTCACTCGACATCCTATTTGGCAAATTAACGAAATGTCTAAAATTCCTATTTAAGAGCATATGATTTGGAAAAAATAAAAAAATAAAAAACTTGAAGGATTGAATGGTAAAATTGATAATTTATGGATGAAATAGAAAAAAAAAATTGATAATTTAAACTTAAAGGATTAGAGCATATGATTAGAGCATATGATTTTGACAAACTATTTCTAATTAGAGCATATGATTTTGACAAACTATTTCTAATTAGACAAACTATATATATATGCATATAATTTTTACTGATTTTGACAAACTATTTCTAATTAGAGCATATGATTTGGAAAAAATAAAAAAATAAAAAACTTGAAGGATTGAATGGTAAAATTGATAATTTATGGATGAAATAGAAAAAAAAAATTGATAATTTAAACTTAAAGGATTAGAGCATATGATTAGAGCATATGATTTTGACAAACTATTTCTAATTAGAGCATATGATTTTGACAAACTATTTCTAATTAGACAAACTATATATATATATGCATATAATTTTTACTGATTTTGACAAACTATTTCTAATTAGAGCATATGATTTGGAAAAAATAAAAAAATAAAAAACTTGAAGGATTGAATGGTAAAATTGATAATTTATGGATGAAATAGAAAAAAAAAATTGATAATTTAAACTTAAAGGATTAGAGCATATGATTAGAGCATATGATTTTGACAAACTATTTCTAATTAGAGCATATGATTTTGACAAACTATTTCTAATTAGACAAACTATATATATATATGCATATAATTTTTACTGATTTTGACAAACTATTTCTAATTAGAGCATATGATTTGGAAAAAAAAAAAAAATAAAAAACTTGAAGGATTGAATGGTAAAATTGATAATTTATGGATGAAATAGAAAAAAAAAATGATAATAGTTGAAGAGATATAAATGAAAACAACCATAAAAATAATTAAAAAAACTTAAAAACACTAATTGATAATAATTGATAATAATTGATAAATGTTGATAATAATTAAAAAATAAACAGTTTTATATATATATATATATATATACATATATATAGACAGATTTATTAATAACCATGAGACAAAGACAGATTTCAGATTTATATATATACATATAGATTTATATACATTGCATATATATATAGACAGATTTATATATATAGATTTCGGATAAACAGATTTATATATACATATATATATAGATTTTTCAGATTTATATATATATATATAGATTTATACACATTGCATATATATATATATATACACAGATTTATATATATATACACAGACCGAGAGAGAGAGAGAGAGAGAGAGAGAGAGCATACGCAGAGGGAGAGAGAGTCGTCGCCGGAGCACCACTCTTGTCGCCGGAGCCGGAGCCGCCGCACCACTGATGTCTTCCTCGTAGGCCGTTTGGGGAATTTGGGGGTGAAGTTAGGGATTTGGGGAGGAGGATCGAGCGGCAGCCAAGAGGAAAAAGGAGGGGTTTTTTTTTTTGGACTTTTTGCGACAGTATGATGTAGACCGTCGCAAAAATAAGGCAAAACGGCGCCGTTTGCATTAATCCTTTTTTGCGACGGCAAATTTCCGTCGCAAATGATATGTGCCGTCTCCAAAAAAAGGTTTTTTGCGACGGTTTTATTTACCGTCGCTAATACGTCCGCATTTCCGACCCCTCCGCTTGGTTTCATTACCGACGGGTCATTACCGTCGCTAAAGGGTATTATTTGCGACAGGTGCAGTTACTGTCGCAAAAAACCGTTTTTTGCGACGGGGGGCGCGGCGTCGCTAAAACTCCGTGTTTTTTGCTATGTTTTCTTGTAGTGTTGGACCATCACACAGGTTCTCTCTCCCTTATTATATAAATATGCAATACCATCACCTTCCATACAAAACCACCACCATCACTTTCCATACAAAATCACAACCAACCAACATCACCACCATCATATTCCATGCAAAACCACAACCAACTTCTTATTTTATGCAAAACCACCACTCAAAATCACTACCACAACTTCTCTCTCTAAAAATTATCCAAACTCACTTTTCTTCTTATAATTCATATTACTAACAAACCCAACCCATGAAATCAAACAATTAATATGTGTAAATATTTAGATTTTTGAAATAGCATTGATGGGATTCATACCAACCAAATTCACTTTTTCTTCCCGTTTCTGATATTTCTTCGCTTTTGGACTCCATAATTTTCTCAATTCTTAACAATTTTATCTCGTTCTTTCACCAATCTCCTCACCTTACTTTACACTTCATTTTACGTTACCTCGTTTTCTCACTTCTTCCTAAAATGGGTGGTTTCGGCATGTCGAAAGTTGTCCGAAAACTAACTTCACACATTTCAAAGAAACATCTCCAAATCTATTTCTTTTTTTTTTCATCATCTACCTTCTTCTGTTGCTTCATCTATATCACTTTGTAAAGGGTGGTTCGTGGTTTTGATGGAGGATATATATATAGAGAGAGAGATACGAAGTAATATAAGATCGCTTTTCCTTATGCAAGATACCTGTTAAAATAGGTATTATATATATCAGTTAATATGTATATATATATATATATATATCATATATGTATAATTGAAACTATATATATATATATCATATATGTATATCATATATCAAATATGTATAATTTAAATTCTAGAGAGGGAGAGATGAGTATTTTTGGGTCTAAATTCTAGAGAGAGAGATATGTATTTGATGATAATATGAGAGGTGTGTGATTTGCCATGGGATGAGAAAGAAGAAGAAGAAGAAGAAGAAGAGGCATACAAAAAATATAAAGAAAAATTAAAGAATATTCTAATTTGTAATAGGAGAAAATTAGAGAAATAAATAAGAGTAATTAGATTTTTTACAATTTCTGTTATGTCAGTCCAAAATTACACTTTGGTACGAAGTATAGGGGATTTAAGTGTTACAAATGAAATTGTAGGGGAATTCTGTATTTTTTAGATAAACCAATTTACCCTTTTTTTATTTGTTTATAATAATCTATATGGATTTAAAAAGTAAACTTTTTTAACTCAAAAAAAAGGGAATGAAATTTTTTGAAACATCAAGAAAAGAAATTTTTTTGTCATTCATACAAAAAAGAAAAAAAAGAAAAAAAAAAGGAGCTTGTTTGGCTTCACTTTTTAATATTCACTTTTTTTGTATGCCTAAAATCAACAACCAAACCCTAGAAGAAAATCTCAAGCAGAAGATGAACAACAAGGCAAAGTCATGCAAGGGTTGTCTTCTCTATTCCTCCACCCTTAACTCCAATTCTCGCAACCCTCTCTGCCTCGGCATCCTTCGTTCTCTTCCCCAAGGTCTCTCTCTCTCTCCTTCATACATACATACATACATACCCATTTGATATGTATGTACTTGCATAGAAAACCCTTTTTATAGTAGGTATTTTGTGAGTTTTGTAGCTAATATGAAACTAAAACTCCTATTTGTGGAAACAAATTTTAGTTTGGATTAGAGATATGATCAACTCTGGTTTCAAGGCACAATAGTTGTGGTATCTTTTGAAAGGTACCTTATTAATTGAAAATTAATTTATTAAATGAATAAAAAGTTGAGTAAATAATAGATATCATTTTCAGAACAACCATTAGTATTGAATGATTTGAAATCATAATGTTTTCTAAAATAATTTTTACATTTGAAACAAGGGTTAATTATTTTTTAAATCAACAAAAATATGTCTTGAATTGAATTTGAACTGTATAAAATAGATTTGATTTGAAAATAAAAAATCATTATAGAATGGAACTAATATGGTTCTTACAGAAGCAACTAGCATGGTCCTCTGAATTGTTGATGTGGCCAGTGGCCCTATGAACTTTAGGAATGAAAGAAAATTAGCAATTTTGGAATCGGTCGTATAATTCAACTAAGAATAATCACTCAGTAAATAACAAGAATATACAATTAGATTTAAACAATATGCCGAACAAATTTGAATTAGTCGTGAAGGTTTCATGAATGGAAAATTAAATTTAAAATTTACTTATCAAAAAGGAATTTTGAATTGGTGCGTGTTCTTTTCCTTTTTTAACCTCTACACTCACTTTTAGAGCTATGAACCATGCTCGCTAACATATTTAAGGAGTGTTTATATAGTGAGGTGATGTCAAAACTGTAAATATGCAAAATGTCCATTTAAGGCAGTTGCGAAATTGATCTCAACTATTTATATAAACACTTAGTGTACACGTCAGAGAGCATGGTTATCCGTAGCTTTATAAGTGTGAAAGTGCTAGGTAGCTGAAAAAACAGAAAGTCCATGAAATGTAATGCACTGCTATTTGACAATTTTTTAGGTTGTTAACTAATCCTGAAAGTAGTTCAAAAAGAGGGAAAAAAAAAAAAAAAATCCTGAATGTCTTATGAGTGAGTTATGTTGGGAACACTATTATTTGTGGACTTTCTATTATGTTGTGATTGTTTTTGTTTGGTGGTTCTTAGTGCTTGAGCCCTTACCAGTGTACTTCATTGACTGCCAGTTACTTAAGAGGCTTTGGATTTGCTTAACTTGTGGAGGGAAAAAGTTTTTGCCTCTACACCTGTATGAATGTACCTTTTAGACTGAAATGATGTCACCTTTTCCAGTAGAAATTCACAAAGTTCTATTTTTGCTGCACTAACTATTTGAAGGATGTGTTTTACAGTATGGATCCTGGAATGTTGTACACCCTAGGGATTGCACAATGCATTTCTTATTAGTTTACTTCATACATATGTTTTCTGGTTGGAATTTTTTCACTGCAACTACAGATGGATACTGATTTCCAAGTGTGATGACTAGTACCACGCCGCATTGTTGGAGAATCTGAGGTGGATGCCTCTAGAGAAGGTAGAAGCCTTGCAGAATTCAAATATGCTTGTGTTGGTTACTCTGTGTACTCAAATGGAAAAGATCCTACAGCAGATGTGCAAGAAACACAAGCAGAATTGCCGGTCTGTGTTGGCCTAGAGGTTATCATCTTGAGTTTCCTTCTTTTTTTTCATGCTATTTTGGTTCTCTTAATTTGCATAATTTTATTAGAGGATATATCAAAAACTAATGAAAGTATACACTTTTCAATGTTGTTATGTCATTTTGCGTCATGTTACTCCTCTTAGTTCTTGATATGATTATTAGAGACATGTGATTCTTAATGCCTTTTGATCATTTGGGAATTTCTTTTTTGATTGATGTATTATATTATAGTGAATCTCAATGAATCATAATCACAGTGAAGATCAAATAAAACGTATAATTAATATAAAGAAACTCCCAAAGTTTGGGGGAGGGAACCCCGAACAAATACATGGGGATTAAGACCCCATACACTGTACACAGGTGCTGCGATTTGAACCCCTGACCTCCTAGTGAGATCGTAAGGGTTCTGACCAGTGAGCTAGCTCCTGTTAGTTAAGGTTTGACTTAAACCAACAGTGTGCATATTTGCTTTATTAAATAAAGCATATAAATTTTGAATTTTTGGTGTAAATAGGAGGGTGGTGTTGGTGTATGGCTTACATGCGCATGTTTCATTGTGTTTCACTGACATAATTAACCCTTGCTGCTGGTTTTGTATGACAAAAAAGTTAATGCTGCTGACTCTGTTCCTGCTCATGTTCATAGCAGAGAAGGTAATTTATTTAGATTTAGAAATGCGAAATCATAGGTAAGAAGCTTAGTTTAGAACAATTATAGTAACAAGAAGTCATATATAATTATTTGTAGTTTTGAACAGTTTGACTTGCAATCCGAGTTGTTAAATCGGAATACAAATTGAGTATCATGTTTTTTCTCTAAATCATGTATCGTATCGTGTGTCTAAGATACTTTAGCATCTTTAAAAATAGGTAGAAAAATAAATATCCTATAAGAACAAGACACCAAACAATGTATAATATTTAAAATTGCAAAAGTAATTTTAAAGATAAATGCATATACAATGTATTATTCTCAATACTTCATGCATATAATATAAAATAAAGAGTGGAGTTAAAACATGTATAAAATACTGTCTTAACTAACCATTTAGGTTTTAATATTTAATTTACACCTTTTAAGTTCTCAAGGTACTTGTCCATAGTAGACAACTTTGAACTTTAACCGGTGTCAGTAGGTCTAAATCAACAACACAATATGCTTAATACCAGATCAAATAAGTAGATATTTGTCAAAAAGGTAGAGAAAAATAAAAGATAAGTACCAAAAATATTCTTTGTAATAAGTTAATGAAAATTTGTAATAATATTAATTGTCATAAAAAAGTTCAATTATTATTATTATTTTTTAAATTGCTAAAAAAATTTAAGTATTTTTGTATCGTATCATGTATCATGTATTGTATATTACATTATGATATGTATCGATTTCTCTCTAAAACTATTTAATCGTAAGATATGTATTGTGAATACTGACAACACTGCTTGCAATTAACTTAGATGGCCAAAATGTCATTGAATTCTAAATTACAGTGTTGAAATAATGTTATTACTGTGGTGGGGCATAATTCTTTTACCTTGTGCACATGTTATAATTTTATTTATTTATTTATTTTTTAATGTGTGGTTTTGGCTTTTTAATCTTTGAGTTCTGAATTGGTAGGCTTGTTCTTCATTGTATTTCGAAGGCATTGGACATAGCAGGGTACAATTTTCGTAGGTTGACGTGGTGACATTAATCTTTGGAGTGGATTGCTTTTATTAATAGTTTAAGCTCTATTTGGTAGGTTGAGATACTGGGAGGAAAGGAAGGAGGGGATGCAGATAATTTCCATGTTTAGTAGTAAAAATAAATAGAACAGAAGGAAACATAAAGAGGTGTTAATTCCACTAGCCTACTATTTTCTTTTTGCCCAAATGTGGATGGAGAGGAGGAAGGAAAGAAGGAACCTTTTTAATCTTAGCCCTTCTTACAGAATGTTAAAATAAAACAAAATTACTGCTTTTTTCTTCTTCCTGCTCAACCAAACTAATTGCAGGAAAGACAATGTCCGTTCCTTGGGTATCTTCTCCATCCCTCGTATCTTTTAACTTCTCTCAATACTCTATTTTCCCTACAAATTGGAGCCTTATGATTTTACATTTACACAAGCCCATAGTAGTAGCAATTCTGTTAAACAATCTTTTATAATATCTTCCTTTTCTTTGATGTAATTCACAGCAGACTGCCTTTGGCATAGCTTGTGGTAGTGCTTGTGCACTAATGCATCGAGTCAGCTCTGGGATTTTGTACTGTTGTGGTCTTGTTTAAATACACACACATACATATGTACACGGCTTGATCACTTGGAGGGTGTGCGATTGCCTATTTTGTGCCTTCGATCTTGGTTACTTTTTTGAACTAAAATTTGAAAGATGCAACTATACATTGAATTTATATCTCATAAGCAAGAAAAGAGTGGGCATATTTTTGTCAAAAATTGACGTGTCATAGAAATTTCTGTGCTTCTTAGGCCCTTGGTTAGGGTTGAACGTGGTTAGGGTTGAACGTGCTCTTACCACAGGTGATATGGTGAGGTTCCTGTCTCAAACTTGGCATAACCACTTGGTGAGGCTATATAGATGTACCTATATGGAGATCTCTATTTCTCTCTCTGAGAGTGGTCAGTAAGTAGGTTCCTTGGGAACATGGATGAGTAACTGGATGAATTCTAGCCACCACATCACATATCCCTAGAAGTCTCGTAGGTCAAAATCACAACACCTACCCTGAGGGATCCCTAAGTCTAACATTTCTAACATATGTTGTGTGAGAACATTAAGGTGCCATTGGAGTGAAATGACTATGCGTCATAGGATGGATACATTAAGGTGAAGAGTTGTTTGTTTGTTGAGCCAAGGAGGGTCTGAGCATTTCATCACTTAGAGTAGAAAGGACATGCTCAAGTGGAAGCTTGCTTGGTTGAGCTGAAGGGCCCCAAGCATGTTACATAGACTTTTTAAATGTGTGACGTATTGACAGTGGGCACTCAACACTTGGTTAATGATATGAATATATGTTCAACATGTTTAGTTGGAGGGCACCTGACAAATATTTTCACTTGCAGAATTTTACTGTAAAACTCTGGTAGAACTTCCATGCTATAGATACACTGCTCTATGTTATTTTATAAACATATTTTACCCTAGAAAATGAAAAAGAATGTTAATATAATAGAAATATGTAGCCATGCCATGGTGTCCTTAGACTTCGGAATTAGATGAATTGATGTTGAGACACATCTTGCACTCTGTACTTACATCCAAGTTCATGTAACTTGTCTTGAGAGTTGAGACTAAGGTGCTATGTGCGTTAACCTCATTTAGGAACAACATAGCTTGACCAAGGGAGGAGCTAGTACGACACATTTGAGTGGTCCACATATCACCTCAAGAGATTGACATGGAGGAATCTTGGAGATGATGTGGCAATGGCATGTGGCATGTGGCATGTGGCATGTGGCATGGTGGGACCAGGTACCCACTGGTTTCAAAAATTATATAACCTTAAGGAGGGGTTAATATGTACAAATTCGTAATTTTGATTTTGATCTTTGGCCCCCATTTTATTTTCTTCAAACCTGCATCAAGATTCAAGATGTGCTTTATCTGTGTTTAGACCATAGTGTTCTGCATGTGTCCAAAGTAATGCTGATTTTGGATGGGGGTAAAAAAAAGAAAAAACTAACTATAACAATAACAGGACGTGTTTGATGAGTGTTGGTATCCAATGTTTGTTGGGCATGAACATTTCTCTGAATCCATGCTCCCTAGGTTTTGGACTTCATTTTCTTGGTAAATCTTTCCTTCAAAAAAATTATTGCAAGCTTTTTAGTGGCCATGTTAACAATGAAGATATCATCTTGTTTTTCCTCATGGCATTTACTGGTTATGAAAAGTTTTCCTCTAGTTCTATCTATCGACTATTTCTTATTTGTGCTCCTAATTTTGTATCATATGGAAATTTCTCCATTTACTGGCATTTTTTTTAATGATTTGAATTCATTACCTGGAATGTTATGTGGCTTATGTTTTGGTATAATTACTGTGACTCTAATATATGGTATTTCTTTCTTGAAGATGCTCGTGGATTTCCTCAGCCTCGAATACAATAACCTGCTTACTCCGTAGGGGATGAGTTCTTGAGCAGGCAAGCCAATTATATGATTACTTTTTCAATCGGTTAGAATTCAATGTTAATTCTCACAAGGTTTAAAATTTGTATTATGTTTATAACTGCAGATTTTCTAGAAATGCAAGCGTGGTTGCAACGGGGGTGGCCAAGAACCTGCGTAGAGTAAGCAATCACATGAAACGACGTCTTGATGACATTCTATATCCGTACCGTAGTCGACCCAAGTAAAATTCCCAATCTTGTGGTCACAAGATTATGAAGAAAATAGCAATAAGTAGAAATTGGCTTTGACCTAATTATGCATTCCTTTAAACCTTAGCTTTGTTCTTCTATGCAATGAGCTATGTTCTTTATCCGAACTGTGTCATTACAATCTTGTTTTTGTACAGTGTCGGTGTTTATTTATAAGATAGTAGAGTTCCTCAGAGACTGATGAATGTACGAGTTTAGACTGCTGAGGCATTCATAATCGCACGCTGCCAAGGCATTCGCACATTCCATTTGTTTTGTTTAAGCTGGCGGTTCATTTTATACTCTATTTGCTTCATTAATGTGTGTTGTGTGTTCTAACATATTTCATAGAACACAGTAATGCTTGTGCATTATGAAATGCCAAGTATCAAATTTCTTTTTGAATATGCACTTGCTCAAATTGGTCAGCTTAACATGTTCTTGGAAGGCAATCACACTAGAGGGCTTGTGTCCTTTGAATGGTAAGAATTAAAGAGAGAGAATGAAAAACTCATTATAAAAAATTATGTTATTAGTAATAAAATTATTGTGCTATTATCATTTAAGCAGTTGTTTAATAATAAATTTTCTATAATAGAATTTCTTGGGGTTATTATTATTTTTACTCTTAAATGATTCAGGTTATCTACAAACATGAGATTATTAGGGGTAGTGTGGGATTAGATTTTTGCTTAGTTAAGAAAAATGATTACAGTGTTAGTAGGTATTATCCCATTCTAATTAGTTACAAACAGTAAAATTATAGAAATTTGGATTCACATTCTCATTTTCCCTCCAAATTTCTATCATTGGAACTAAGGTCATGTTTGTTTTCCTTACTAGGTAGATTGGGTTAGTGAGTACGGTAAGATTGAGTGATGAGATTATTTACTTGTGATTTGGGATTTACCCTAATATCTAATCATTTTAATTTTTTGATAAATTACATTGACACCCCCTAGGGTTTATATTTATTACAGTTCCCCCCTCAGCTTTTGGAAATTACATCACCCTCCTTGAGATTTAAAGTTTCATTACAGATTCTTCCCTTCAGCAATTTAATTTTTTTTAAATACCAATTTTGCCCTCACTGGGTGAATTATATTGACACTCCTCACATTTTGGAAATTACAATCCCCTCCTTAAGGTTTAAAGTAGAATTACCAATTGCCCCCTTGGTTAGCATTAGTTGAAAAAAAAAATCATTGAAAAGAAAATTAATTGGAAAAAAAATTATTTGAAATAAAAATTAATTGAAAAAAAAAATTGTTAGTAAAATTTTTAAATTTCTGTTTAAAAACCAACGTAAACTCATTTTTGAATTTACATTTTTTCCTCAAATTTACAAACTGGGACAACCATTTATAAATCAAAAAAATTATCAAACAAATTTTTATGACAGTTTTTAAAATTTTTATAAATTTAAATTGAAAACTGAATATGAAATGTTTAGGTAGCGTTTGATAACGTTTACGTTTTTGGTTTATGTTTACAAAATTTTTATAAATTGGTTTTTGTTTATTTTAAGAAAAATATAAATTACAAACGCGTTTGGTTTGAATAAAATGTTTAAAAAATTTTAAAAGCATAAACTAATTTATATTTATTTTTATTATTTATGATAATGGAATCACACACATTATAATTGAAAAAAATTAATTAAAAAAATAATTGGAAAAAAATTAATTAAAAAAAATTATGGGATTTTTATTGATAAGTCCAATTTAGAAGTGTTTTAACCCAAGAAGTCCATGAAGGAATTTTTTAACCCATTTAGTCTCATGTATGTATAGTTTTATTCCATAAAGTCCATTTTCTTGATTTACACTATTTTCTTGGACACTTATGCCCTTATATTTAATTTTGATACCCTTATAAATATTTTTTGAACAATTAGCAATTTAATGATGTGAACATTCATATTTTAAAATTCACATTGGTAGGAATGTAAAATTAGCCCGTGGGCGGCCCGAAACCCGGCTGCGAGTCGGGGCGGGCCCGGCCCGTTGACAATGTGAATATTCACATTGACATATTAACATTCACATTAATAAAAGTGTAAAATTGACCCCCGTCCCGTGGCGGCGCGAAACCCGCCCGCGACCCATAGCCGGCCCGGGGCGGTCCCGGTCCGGCCCGTCGACAATGTGAATATTCACATTGACATGTTAACATTCACATTGATAAGAGCATAAAATTGGGCCGCGGCCCATGGGCGGCCAAAAAACCGCTCGCGGCCCGGGGCGGGCCTGGCCCGGCCTGTTGACAATGTGAATATTCACATTAACATGTTAACATTCACATTGATAGGAGTATAAAATTAGCCCGCGCCTCGTGGCTGCCCAAAACCCGCCCACGGCCCGTGGGCGGGCCCAGCCCGGCCTGTTGACAATGTGAATGTTCACATTGACATGTTAACATTCACATTAAAAAGAGTATAAAACTGGACAGTAGCCCAGGGCGGGCCCGACCCGGCCCGGCCCGTTGACAATGTGAATATTTACATTGACATGTTAACATTCACATTAATAGGAGTGTAAAATTGGCCCCCGTCTCGTGACGGCGCGAAACTCGCCCGCGGCCCATGGGCGGCCCGGGCGCGGGCCCGGTCCGGCCCATTGACAATGTGAATATTCACATTGACATGTTAACATTCACATTGATAAGAGTATAAAATTAGGCCGCGGCCCAGGACAGGCCCGGCCCGGCCTGTTGACAATGTGAATATTCACATTGACATGTTAACATTCACATTGATAGGAGTGTAAAATTAGCCCGCACCTCATGGCTGCCCGAAACCCGCCCACGGGTCGTGGGCGGGCCCGGCCCTGCCTGTTGACAATGTAAATGTTCACATTGACATGTTAACATTCACATTGATAAGAGTATAAAACTGGACAGCAGTCCAGGGCGGGCCGACCCGGCCCGGCCGTTGACAATGTGAATAGTCACATTGACATGTTAATATTCACATTAATTGGAGTGTAAAATTGGCCCCCGTCCCGTGGTGGCGCGAAACCCGCCCGCGGCCCGGGGCGAGCCTGGTCCGGCCCATTGACAATGTGAATATTCACATTGACATGTTAACATTCACATTGATAAGAGTATAAAATTGGCCCGCAGCCCATGGACGGCCAAAAGCCCGCCCGCTGCCTGGAGCGGGCCCGGCCCGGCCTGTTGACAATGTGAATATTCACATTGACATGTTAATATTCACATTAATAAGAGTGTAAAATTGGCCCGCAGCCCGTGGGCAGCCCGAAGCCCGACCGCAGCCCGAGGCGAGCTTGGCCCGACTCGTGAAAATGTGAATATTCATATTGACATGTTAACATGCACATTGATAGGAGTGTAAAATTAGCACGTATCCCGTGGCTGCCCGAAACCCGCCCACGGCCCGTGGGTGGCCCGGGGCGGGCCCGGCCCGGCCTGTTGACAATGTGAATATTCACATTGACATGTTAACATTCACATTGATAAGTGTGTACAATTGGCCCGTGACCCGTGTGCAGCCCGAAGCATGACCACAGGCGGGGGCAGGCCAGGCTCGTTGGCAATGTGAATATTCACATTGACATGTTAACATTCACATTGATAGGAGTGTAAAATTGGCCCGCAGCCCGTGGGCTGCTCGAAGCCTGATCGCAGCCCGAGGCGGGCTTGGCCCGACCCGTGACAATGTGAATATTCACATTGACATGTTAACATTAACATTGATAGGAGTGTAAAATTTGTCCGCTGCCCGAAGCTCGCCCGCGGCCCGGGGTAGGCCCGGACCCAAACCCGGGCCGCCCACGGGCTTCAGG
The DNA here is from genome assembly GCF_055761805.1 of Camellia sinensis. Lineage (NCBI taxonomy): Eukaryota > Viridiplantae > Streptophyta > Magnoliopsida > Ericales > Theaceae > Camellia > Camellia sinensis. Next base: position 185,897,294 of record NC_138964.1, read on the forward strand.
CCGCCCACGGGCTTCAGGCCGCCCGTGGGACGCGAGTCAATTTTACACTCTTATCAATGTGAATGTTAACATGTCAATGTGAATATTCACATAGTCAACAGGCCGGGCCGGGCCCGCCTCGGGCCGCCCACGGGCCGTGGGCGTATTTCGGGCAGCCACGGGGCACGGGCTAATGTTACACTCTTATCAATGTGAATGTTAATATGTCAATGTGAATATTCACGTTGTCAACAGGCCGGGCCGGGCTTCGGGCTGCTCACGAGTCACGGGTCAATTTTACACTCTTATCAATGTTAATGTTAATATGTCAATGTGAATATTCACATTGTCAACGAGCCGGGCCGGGCCCGCCCTGGGCAGCGGGCAGGTTTCAGGCCGCCCACGGGCCACAGGCCAATTTTACACTCCTATCAATGTGAATGTTAATATGTCAATGTGAATATTCACATTGTCAACGGGCCGGACCGGGCTCGCCCCGCGCCGCCCACGGGCCCATGGGACGCGAGTTAACTTTACACTCTTATCAATGTAAATGTTAACATGTCAATGTGAATATTCACATTGTCAACAGGCCGGGCCGGGCCCACCCCGGGCCGCCCACGGGCCGTGGGCTAGTTTCGAGCAGCCACGGGGCGCGGGCTAATTTTATACTTTTATCAATGTGAATGTTAACATGTCAATGTGAATATTCACATTATCAACGGGTCGGGCCGGGCCAGCCTAGGGCAGCCCACGAGTCGCGGGCGGGTTTCGGGCCGGCCACAGGCCGCGGGCTAATTTTACGCTCCTATCAATGTGAATGTTAACATATCAATGTGAATATTCACATTGTCAACGGGCCGGGCCCGGGCTTCGGGCTGCCCACGGGTCATGGGCCAATTTTACACTCTTGTCAATGTTATTGTTAATGTTAATATGTCAATGTGAATATTCACATTGTGAACGGGCCGGTCCGGGCCCGCCCCGGGCGGCGGGCTGGTTTCGGGCCGCCCACGGGCCGCAGGCCAATTTTATACTCCTATCAATGTGAATGTTAACTTGTCAATGTGAATATTCATATTATCAACAGGCCGAGCCGGGCCTATTTTTTTGGCCTGTGGGCCGGCCCGGCCCGACTCGAATTTTTTCGGGCACCCACGAGGATCGACATGGGCCGGGCCCCTACACATTGACGATATGAACATTTACGTTGACGGTGTGAACATTCACATTAAGGGTATTTTGGTAATTATGTCACCCATAGGACTTATTGAAATATAAGAAAATAATGTGAACTAAATGGAACATAAGTAGATGAAAAGGGTATTTTGGTCTTCTTATCTCAAATTGGACCTAATGGAATAGTCAAAAAGAATATGGGTTGGATGGAATAAACCTCTTAGAAAATGGATTTATCAAAAAAACTCCCAAAAATTAATTGGGAAAAAATTATTTGAAAAAAAAATTAATTGGAAATTTTTTTTTTTTGGAAAAAATAATTGAAAAAAAATTATTTGGAAAACAAATTATTTGAAAAAAAATTAATTGAAAAAAAAAATTGAAAACTGAAAACGTAAACTCATTTTTTGAGTTTATGTTTTTTCCTCAAATTTATAAACTGAGACAACCATTTATAAACCAAAAAAATTATCAAAGAAATTTTTATGACAGTTTTTAAAATTTTTGTAAATATAAACTGAAAACTGAAAATGGAATGGTTACCAAACAGGCTTCAGATGGTAAAAATGTCATAAAATTAAAAAATAATTAAATAAGTTACCAACGTAAGAAATGACTTATCAAAAGATTCTTAAACTATGTATTGCTTGATTTTTAGAATTTTTTTTAAGAATTAAAAATTAATTTGGTTAAGAAATAAAAAATAAAAAATAATTATCATTTTTATACAATTTTTATCTGTCAAGTGGTTAGAAATAATTTTTTACAAATTAAATTGAAACCATCATACGTATGTATATAACCTGCTCAAAAGTTAAAATGATCATTATTTTTTATCCTTAAATGATAATTATTTTTTATTTTTTATTTCTTAACCAAATTAGTTTTTAATTTAAATTTTTTTTTTTCTAAAAATCAAACTATACATAGTCTAAGAATCTTTTGATAAATCATTTCTTACGTTGGTAACTTATTTAATTATTTGTTAATTGACATTTTTACCATCTGAGACTTGTTTGGTAATCATTTCGTTTTCAATTTTCAATTTATATTTACAAAAATTTAAAAACTATCAAAAAAACTTGTTTGATAATTTTGTTTAGTTTATAAATGGTTGTCTCAGTTTGTAAATTTGAGAAAAAAACGTAAATTCAAAACATGAGTTTACGTTGATTTTTAAACAAAAATTTAAAAATTTTACTAACAAATTTTTTTTTCAATTAATTTTTTTTCCAATTAAAATTTTTTTTCAATGACTTTTTTTTTCCAACTAATACTAACCGAGGGGGCAATTGGTAATGCTACTTTAAACCTTAAGAAATGGATTGTAATTTCTAAAATGTGAGGGGTGTCAATGTAATTTACCCAGTGAGGGCAAAATTGGTATTTAAAAAAATTAAATTACTGAAGGAGAGAATCTGTAATGAAACTTTAAATCTCAGGAGGGGAGATGTAATTTCCTAAAGGTGAGGGGAAACTGTAATAAATATAAACCTTAGGAGGTGTCGGTGTAATTTACCCTTAATTTTTTGGGTAAATTACATTGACACCCCTTGAGGTTTATGTTTATTATAGTTCCCTCTCACCTTTTGAAAATTACACCACTTCCCTAAAGTTTAAAGTTTCATTAGAGATTGCTCCCTGAAGTTTAAAGTTACATAACAGTTCCACCCTTACCGTAATGATCATCATACATAAAATTAAATTAACAGGGGAGTTAGCATAATTTTTCAAATGTAAAGGGAGAATTGTAATAAACATAAATTTCAAGAGTGTCAGTGTAATTTACCCTAATTTTTTATATAAATATTTTACCTAATAATTTTACCTAATAAGTTTTAAAATAAGAATGATCCAAATAATGGAAATTATGATAGATTAGGATATTTCTTTCAAAGAAATTAGGACAGCCCGCGGATCACTCTCCCTCCATATTACACCACTACATTCATATTCGGTTGCCTTTGGTGACACCACTACTACCTTCTGCCTAATTCTCTTTCATAACACACATCAGTGTTTGACGCCATTACACAGTCCATCTCTCTCTCTCTCTCTCTCAAAAATGAATAAGGTTTTTGCCGCCTTTTGGTACTCCGGCATCCTCCCCCTCTTCTGCACCACCACCATCCCAACCACTACCACCACCACTTTCGAAAACCATGAGAGCCTGTCACAGCCTCAATCCGCCAAGAAAGCTAAGAAAGCAGGGACGAAAGCGAAACAACAACAACAAAATCAATCTTTTGAGGAGTTGCAAGAAAAGCTTCAACAGTTGAGGATCGAGAAGGAGCAAACTGAGGAGCTATTGAAGGCAAGAGAGGAGACTTTGAAGATGAAGGAGAAGGAGCTTGAAGCAAGGGGGAAAGAGCGAGAAACGCTTCAGACGGAGCTGAAGAAGTTGCAGAAAATGAAAGAGTTCAAACCCACCATGGTTCGTTTTTTTTTTTTTTTCCCTCTTCAATACGATGTTTGGTTGCTGAGAAAATTTGGTAATTTTCCTACATATTCTCAGAGACTGAACCCATATTAATGGTTCAGAGTTGATGGGTATGTTTGGTTTGGTTCTCTTTAAAAATTGTTTTTGGGTGAGAGTTTAAATTTTTTTTTTGTTTGTTTGGTTGTATATTTTGAAAGTAATTTTGGAATTTGAGGGTTTGAAATCATTTGATATTTTGTTAAAACCAAACAAATTTTTTAAAAAAAATTTCCCAAATTACTTTACAAATCCAAACCAAACATACCCTAAATGTCCCCTTAACTTTTTTTTTTTATTTACGAAAAAGAGTTAATAAATAAATAAATAAATAAATAACAAATTTTTGAACACATTAAAAGTCAAACTTAAACCGGTTTCAGAACTATCTTTTTAAGTAAATTGTTGACCATTATCTTATCTAAAAACTAAATCTTCGTACATTTTCTTGAAAACAGAACAAAGAGAAAGAGCTAGAAAAGAAAGACAAGAAGAAGAAAGAACCAAAAACTAGACGAAATGTACTAAGTGTTGTGGCCCGTCTGATGGGAATGGATATGTTATCATTCGATACAAAATCTGTAGCTCGGCAGGAAGGAAAAAATAATCAAAAGCCAGGAACCAATTTGCATAAGAAGGAACAGAATAAACAAGGCTCAGGTGGCCATGTCCATTGCAACTCAAATTCTTCTAGACAGATGGAGTTTAATTCTTTTCAACATAACAAGGACAATGATCCTGATAGTCAGCATGTTCACATGAAGTTGAAAAAGCCAAGGTCACAAAAACATCCTCAAGAGGAGGAACTACAGAAGTTTAAGAAAGAATTCGAAGCATGTCAAGCAGCAAGGATCAGGGAATGCTCAAAGGTTGTTGAACTTGGAACCATGAAAGGTAGCTAATTGATTTTGACAATTGATTTTAATCAAAACTTTTGTTAATGTACTTTGATAAATTCAGTCAATTGACTACTTCTCAATTCTGAATTTCTAGAAACCATGAAAGGTAGCTAATTGATTTTGACAGTGATTATGGAACAATAGCTATGGTTTTACCTTGGTTAAGTGTTATAGGTATCAGAATGATGTCAGCTTGAGTTTGACCTATGCCAATTGCAATTAGTTTATGAGGGAAGGCACTTGTGACATATCAAGGTGATTATAGACTATTTGATATGTCACAAGTGCCTTCCCTCATAAACTAATTGCAATTGGCATAGGTCAAACTCAAGTTGACATCATTCTGATACCTATAACACTTAACCAAGGTAAGGTTGATTATAGACTCTTTGAATAAAAAGGATGTGCAAATCTCTTTGCTTCTCAGGGAGGAGAACCACGATTTAACTACTAATTTGACTCACAATATTGTCATATTAGATGATGCACTAGCACTCGTAAGAAAATGATTACCACCACAAGAAAACCTCATCTCACCTGGTTATGGCAAGAGAGAATAAGTTTTGAAACACATTTTTCCATTTGAATCTCTTTTGTGCTTTTTAAATTAGTAGGGTAATGATGCTGATACAACTATACAGGCTTAGAGGCTCCTCAAAACAGCCTGGAGCTTCCAGTAGAAACTTCGCAGAGCTATTACGCTGTTGGAGACAATATCCCGGTAATAACATCATCGCTTACCTTATTTTATTTGAGCTTTATACTATGTTTATGGGGTGGAACCTTTGAACGGTTTACTATTTCTTGTCGTTATTTTGTGACTAAGAGAGGATAGGATGTTAGCTTTTGATGTAAACTGTATTTGAAGTGTTCAAACTGCAGTTTACTCTCTGCATTCTTCAGAAAGAAGGGATTTATTGTTGCTCTAGCTCATGGTGTTCATTTTAAGAGATTGCTTGACCTGATTCTTTTTAGTGTAGGCTCACAAGAACTGGGCAACAGCTCTTGTTGGAAGGAAGTTTGTTTTGAGGTTTTACAAACACTTTGATGGCTCACCAAAAATAAAATAAAATAAAACTTGGGGTTGAAACTTTTACAATTACCATTGTGCAGTGCAAATTGTACTTGGATGAAATTTCCAAACAAGAAATTAAGGGTTCAAGCCAAAATGGTTATTGTTAAAGTAAAATTGAATGTTGTTATATTAGTAGAAAAATACTAAAATAACAATTCCTGAGTTTTTATATTACTCTTTGGATAAATCGCATCAGGTTTGGAAAAAATTTTTCTATCAATAATTGTCACTATTTTGATGATATTTATCATCTTTGAAGAGGTTAATTTCTGTTGTCGCTGTCTATTTTGGTTGGTAGATTAAGAAGCCCTTTTCTCAATGAACTCAAATTCTTTCTGTTTTGATACGTTTGTTAATCTTCTCCCATGTATATATTTTTTGTCAGCGACATTATTTAAATCCAAATCTTTGTATAAAACAGTTTGTTATTATTGAACTTTTGTCTTGTTTGCTTTTTTTATTTTTTCTACACTGAACAAATGTTTTGTACTCATTACTCATCCTTGTAGCATGATACAGGAGTGCTTCTTAATATCAGTTCCAAATTCCAATAGTCAATGTTCTCTGTTCTATCATTCTCCATGTGTGTTGTGTGTGTGTGTGTCTCTCTCTCTCTCTCTCTGCAGGTGTCTTTCTTGATTCTTATTTCTATATACGAATTTTTCAGTACTCTTATGAAGTCAAACATGAGTGGTGCGAGAACTCTTATCCAACTGAGGCTTCAATGAAGATGTTGATCAGTGAAGAAATGTCCAAAGGACCAAACACCAGACAAAATGTACCGAGTGTTGTGGCCCGTCTGATGGGAATGGATATGTTATCATTCGATACAAAATCTGTAGCTCGGCAGGATGGAAAAAAGAATCAAAAGCCAGGAATCAATTTGCATAAGAAGGAACAGAATAAAAAAGGCTCAGGTGGCCATGTCCATTGTAACTCAAATTCTTCTAGACAGATGGAGTTTAATTCTTTTCAACATAACAAGGACAAAGATCCTGATAGTCAGCATGTTCACATGAAGTTGAAAAAGCCAAGGTCACGAGAACATCCTCAAGAGGAGGAACTACAGAAGTTTAAGAAAGAATTTGAAGCATGTCAAGCAGCAAGGATCAGGGAATGCTCAAAGGTTGTTGAACTTGACAGAATTCCTAGCCAGTGGCTTGCTCAAGAAGCCCTCAACAAGGAAAAGGTTGCTCTCTATTCAAATTCAAGAAGAATTACAGCAAGTGAGAAGCCTATAGATTTTATGGGTCATGCAGTAAAAGCAAGCCCATGTGAAAGTGGGTTGCAACATCATGGATTTAGGGAGGAACTTTTTCCATCTGAGCAAAAGGGATCATATTCTTCAAGGAACCGAACCCTAATTAGAGATTTTGAGCAGCCATCTCTGATTAATTCCGACCAGAAGCTGGATATATCTTCTGCTCCAACAGGGATAGTGATCCTGAGGCAACTGAATGAACTCGATGCTGATGGCCCCAAGAAGACAGTCACCGAAGAGCAGCCCTTGGAAACTGAAATGGCAGAGTTAGAGGATGAAGCAGAAGCTTACATCCGAGACTTGCTTGTTGCTTCAGGTCTGTACGATGGTTCATCTGACAACATTTTATCAAGATGGGACCCACTAGCAAAGCCTATAACCAACGACATCTTTGAAGCAGTAGAAGAGTCTTACAAGAAAATGACCAAGGATAATGAAGGGTCCAGAAGAGATCACAAGTTGTTGCTTGATTTGTTAAATGAAGCACTTTCAGTTGTACTTGGACCACCTGTGACCATGTCTAGATTCAGAAAGGCTATTGGTCCTGCACTACTTCCTCCACGTGGACAGAAGTTATTGGATCGTGCATGGGAGATTGTTCGTGCACATCTATACCCTCCAACAGACAAATTTCATTACTGCATTAATGATATGGTGGCCGAAGATCTGGGGTTCACCACTTGGTCAGGGTTGATGAATGATGACATTGATGCTGTGGGGAAAGAGATGGAATCCCAGATTACCGGATATCTGATTGAAGAAATAGTGAAGGATATGCATGCAGAGTCATAACGGTGCATAGAAAAGCCTCTTCTTCTGTGTTGTGGCCATTCTGATGGTCAAAGGGACCGTGGTAGAGGGTGCAGAAAGTGCTGAAAATTTCAACTCGCGATGTGGGATCTCTTTCCTCACAGGCTGAGGCAGAGGCAGAAGCAGTGTTAGTTATTGTAGGCAGTGTTAGTTATTGTAGGTGAGTGTCAACAAAATATTGCATATCTTTTTTCATTGGGGATGGTTGTGATATAGGATATGGGTTGGTTTGGGGTTCCTTTTGAGTGTATATTGAGTTTATTATTTGATACATTAACTATTTTTTTATATTGGACCAGTCTGCTGGACAATCCCAGATCAATAGAAGATTGTGAACCACCGTATTTGTTTGGGTAAATTATATTACTTCCCTTGATGTCTGAAAAAAATATAATAAGTCTTACAAATTTGAAGTAATTATATTTGGTTTTCTTAAAATTTTAATTCATACAACATGTAAGCTATTTTCATCAAGAATTCATTACTTACATAGATAAAAAAATAATATTATCATCTCTTTTACATAAAATATATGTTCTATCTTGTATATATTTTTATTTTCATACTATTTGTATTAATTGAGTCTTTTTAATCTTAAAAAAAAAAAAAAAAAGGTATAATTAATGTAAGTTACTCTATTTTGTTTTTTTTTTTTTGTTGTTGTTGAGGTCGTAGGATTAGGGGTACAACTCGGACGGGTTCAACCCGAGCAATTCGAATCCAGTCTGAATTTTTTTTAAGGTTTGGATAAAGATATTTTCAAATTCGGTACAGGTTTGCGTAAAAATTCATAAGACCGAATTAAATTTGGGCGGGCTTGAGTAAAGACGTCAAACAACCTGAAACTCGAATTATATATATATAGATATATAAAAATATTAAATATACATATAAATTATTAGTCATTACATGATGTTAAAATAATTTAGATTATTAAATCATAGTGAATATATATTATATATACAAATAACATAAAATCTTACTTTTTTATTTTCACTCATAAATTGTACTTTCTGCTTGTGGGTTTAGTGAAAGAAAGCTTTTTTGTTGCTACTTTGTTTGAGCAACTGTTTTGTGTTCATGGGTGTACCTATTTGATGCAATGCAACAATCTTGGGAAATTATAACAGTAAAAAGGGTGTTTAAATTTCTGGGTATCATCAACATACATGTAAATCTTGGAAACTCTGCTAAAGATATTCAATTTATCTCAATGCCAGAATGATGATTTACAAGATTTTACTTGTGGAGTGTGTATGTGTGTGTACTATTTGAAGAATATCACAAAATGTTTTTGTTATGGGACCCGAGTTATGCGTGACAAACTCTGACCTGATGATCCAACAAACAACAGGATGGATCAATTCATGTACTGCTTTGGAGCTTATTTTTAAGTGCATTCCTTGTCAAACAATTTATTTGGAAGCCTGTTGAGAAAGGTGAGAAGCTAGCAAAAAGGGTTTCTTTGCTCTGAACTTCTGTTTGCAGGATTTAATTTGTTTGGTTTATATTATTAGTAATAGCTTCAAGTTAATTTGGACTGTTATCCTTGTTTGGAGGCATTGCAAAAGCAGAGGGCATTTCTTTGTCATTATCATAAGTTTATTTATCCTGCATTCTCCTTGTCTATCATCATTTTCTTGTGAAAATGGTTTAGTTCGCCAAAGTTATTGCACTATTCGGACCATATGATCAAGATATGAGAGTCAGCTGAGTTGTTTAAAAAACATTAACAATTTTTTTACATGTAACATGAAGTGCTGGACCAATCCCTTTAATTAACATATTGCACTTTGTTTAAAAAGTTACAACTGCAGAGTTCTTTGTTATGGTTTCCCTACCAAGAATTGACATGTCTAAAACTTATTGACAGATCATATGTAATCAGGCTTGTCCATCACCAATTTAGGCGCTCACATTAGTCTATCTTTATTTGCTTCAAAACTGTGTGTAAGTTCATTTGTATTATCCTGTCTATTTCACAACTTTTGTGAAATTATATTCTTCAGTATTTAATTGTTTAGGACATATTGAAACACATTGCTGAGCAGCACGTGTATTATTTATAATATTTGTCTGGTATTTTTAAAATTGACTAATGATAACTCTATTGTCCTTCTAAGCAACACAAAGAAAACACAAACATAAACAAGCATACATATATCATACAAGCCTACAAGGGAAAGAGGATTTGTGAACATGTATATTGTCTTCACTGCTGGAAAAACGACTTTTAGCGGCGTTTCAAAAACGCCGCTATATGTATGAAAAATGCCGCTAATTTCTTTAGTGACGCTTACCACCAAACGCCGAAGACGCGGCCGTCGCTATAAGTTTATGACGCTTTAAAAACGTCGTAAAATAAGTATAGGCGGCGTTTGCGTTTATAAAAACGCCGCTAAATATGGCAGCCAACAGTAGCATCACGTCACAGTCATTCAGCGACGCTTCAAAAACGTCGTAATAGCTTTTTTGTTATTTTAAAAATATAACTATAGTGGCGTTTTGAAAAACTATAGATTTAAAAAAAAAATTTTTAAACTACTAATTTTGTAAGATTTAACTTTAAAAATATACCTATAAAATAGCAATAATGAATAAAACTTTGTACAGACATATATTTCTGTGAGATTACTATTCCCTCACATCTATAATAGTACCCAATACAACATTCTTCAAGAAAAAAATCCAATAAGTTCAATCCCAACATCATTCTACCTGTGTATGTTTTATCTTGGGCAAAAGCATTAAATAGAGAGAGTATAATATCTACAAAAAAGCTCATCGTCAACAATCCAATAGAAATTAAAAGAAACAAATGCCAAAGGAATGAAATTACATCCCGCCAAATGCATTTAAATTGTTTATTGATAGAACATCTCTGTTGTGTTTTCCTTAGCCACCTGAAAAATGAAAATCCAAATTACATTAACAACCTGTTTTTATAGCATTAAAGATCGAAATTTGACTAAATACTTGAATATTTTCTAAAGGGGTGAAACTGAGGCACATACCAAATACATGTAATCGTCATGCCCCCACGATATTTTCCAATGGGTTCCTACTATTCCAGGGATCGTGTCAATCAATTCATGCTCGTTGAGATCAACAAAACATAGAAACACCAAATACCAAAATTTGTTAAGCCATTACACAAACACCCTTCAAGAATCTCTAATTCTTTTCTCTTTTTTTTTTTTTTTTTTGATAAATATTCAAGAATCTCTAATTCTAAATACATATTCAACACAAATCATAACCTTAATTTAAATTAATATCCCTTCAAACTTCAACTGGAAAAAAGTTGAAAACAAGAAAACCAATTGGAAGCCAATTTGGTTTATGCACAATCCCAATCCTCTCTCTCTCTCTCTCTCTCTCATAATATAACAGAACCATTATAGAAATTAGTCAAAAAACAAGATAACCCAATAGAAACATAGTAAGACAAGATCCAAAACCAAAGGTAGTTGCCAACCTTGATTCAACAGTCGGCTGCATATGGGAACGCCTTGCATGAAAGGTTCAAGCTTCTGGTGCTTTGCTAAGAGCTATGCCAAGTACTGACTACAAGAAATTAAGAATACCCAGAAACATATAAAACCGAATTCAATCAAAGCTGTTGCCGTAGTTCATTCATATGAAGATGGCATGCCTGCTGGATCTCATAAGACCAGACTAACAGCTCTGAATGTATGTCTGTTTGGACCTTAATATTGTTGCATTTGTCTCCTTGATAAATGTTCAGCTTGGCTGTCTTTCTGTAGTAGGAAGAATATAATGCAGTTTTTTTGAGAATGCAATTATTTTCTGATAGTTTGTTAAAATAGGTTCCCCCTATGGGTCTGTTCTACCCTATGCTTTTGGTTCCAGATGTGCATCCTCCTCCACCCCGTTTTTGGTGTGTAACTTTCAAGATTTATGGCTTTACATTGTTAAGTTACTTGTGCTGAATTACTTTTTTTCCTTTTTCTTTCTCCTACCTTCTAACATACTGATTTTACTCCACTAGGTTTAATGACTATGAAGATATGCTGGAAGATACATGGCATATGGAATTTCCAAGAAGAAGTGATATGTCAGATGGTTTGTATTCCAGCATTAATGGTGGGTTCCCAATGTGGGACAGCTACTCATTTTTTCAATCTAAACCAAAGAAAGAAGATTGCATTGGCCTTGCAGAAGCTATCACAAAGAGCATTCTTTCAACAGGTAGATTGCTTTCAAAAATGATATGCTCTCATAGGGGAAGATTTACATCAAGAGTTATCTGTTTGGTTCTCTATTGACAGGGCGTATAGGCCTCCAAAGAAAATTATTTTGTAGCATACAACTGGTTAGTTTCGGAGTTTGTGTAAATTGCGCGGAGTACTACTTTACATATACTAGTTTTGGCATAGAATTAATGATACTGTTATTTGTTTTAGTTTGGTGGTGTTGCTTTGACAGCTGGTCTCATTTCTGCTGCAGAAGAGAGGTTTGTTTAACTCTTGCTTATGTAGTATTAAAGAAAGTACTAACTTATATAATCTATTATGATGCTTTATACATTACACAATTTGAAGAGATTCGTAATTTAAGTCTGAACAAGCAGAAACACATTACAATAAGCTCTCATCTTAAAAGTTAACCAGAAACGACAGCTACTTAGTGGTTTCATCTGAGGGAATATACGAAAAGCTAACCGTGAGGCATTCCAAAGGTTATGAAATGTTGAAGCTATTCCCTTCTTGCGATTATCCATCAGCCGAATGCATAGTAAAGACTGCCTTTGAAGAAGGCAGCATGGATAACTTGTCGACCATTGTGGTTCCATTGAAGTCAGCTGGTCTTCTGTATAAGAACCTGCAAAATAGAAGCAGCAATGACGAAGCATTCAGTCTTTAGCTTTGCATTGCTTAGGATATTGTACAGTAATGACAATATACTAATTGGTTGAATTGGATTTTATTTTATTTTTATTATCAATCGACACGAGATGAGCTACAAAAATTACGAATATTACGCGAAGTATGTTAAACTGGACATTCACGAGTACATCATCATTATTCTACACTCAAATGTATTGACAAAAAAAATTCTTTTCCTTTCCCTTGAACAAATCCTAGGTCCCAAACATAGCATGGTAGTATTCTACCCACAATGTAGCGATTATAAAAAATATAAAAAAAAAAAAAACACTCCAAAACCTCAATAGTACATGAAAACTCTAAAACTCTTAACTTTCAAAAGTTATCAATCCTATCTCAAATGAGTTTCAGAGCAAATGAAAAACATGCTCTGTTTGTCAAAGTAGAAACTTGAAGAATATCGATCTGATTGCAGATGCCTTTTGAAAGGCTAAAATGGCTGATTTTCCAAAATCACAAATTCTGTCCAGCGGGTTCTTGGGGAAAACCAGTAAAATTCAGTGGAATTACAACAGCTGACAAGTTGTCCCTACTGCCTTTCTTGAACGCTTTGTTGACAATGCGGTCAGCCAATGAGGAAGAGGATGAACATGAACATGAGCTTTTGGACATTTCATCTACTTGGACATTTGCATCCCATAAAAGATCACAAACTTTCTGTGGTTTCAAACTCTTGAAGATGCCATCAGATGCAACAACCAAATAGCAATCATTGGCAGTTAAATGCCGCCAACCTATCACTTCAGGCACGGGACTAACACCATATCTGACAGTTAAAAACAAAATAAACTGTGAAAAAACGTCTCATCCCTAGTTATATCAGCCATGTAATAATGATCAGTGCAAAGTTCACACGTTTGACAGAGAATGATAATATCAGAGATCGGCAATGGGCTCACCAAAACTATTTGAAAATTACATAATTCTCATCATTACCATAGGATGATGGCTAAAGAGCAGAACTAACAGCAAAACATAAAAAAGTGAAGAGGAAAAAGATGAGCAGACTAAGCTAACTTTAGCTTCCGAAAATTCACCTTTTTAAGTACACATCACCAATAGATCGGGATACAACTAAGATACCATTGACACGAGGCACACCCCACAAACGTACAAACCCACCAGCAGCTTCTATTCGGGCTCTCTCATCATCTCTATCTGGATGATGATCTCTTGTCAGTTCTTCCACATCAAGCACTGTTATTGAAGCACCTGTTATGTCCAAATGGCTTGAAATAAGACTTCTAATTATGGGTATACATGTAGATTAGTTGTCATATGCTAATAACATGCAAGACAAGTGTATTTTTTTAATCTAGCAGTGCCTAGTGAATGTGAGTCCAACCACAAAGGGACTTGATAATAATGGGAAGAATTAGACCTTCATCCCCCAAAGCAGACTTGATTTTCTCCAAGCACAGGAGTGCTTTTGAATCACCAACACTAGCAACTAAAATTTGACCATCCACCAAGAGAACGATGGTGGCCGTGGATCCAGAAATATATCTGTTATTGAAAGCTTCCTGGGAATGTAGGATGATCACAACAAACTAATGAGAAACACTTGTTTTGAGAAAGAAAAATGTAAAGACTGAATACTTACCAGTGAAAATTTTGTATCAATATCATGAATTGTCCTCAACAAAGCTTTTTGCAGAATTTCATGCATTGATTCATCACCAGATACAGGTAGATCTTCATCAGAACTATGACGACATAACAAAAATAAATCAGATATCACTAACCCATGCTAAAGGTGGTATTCTTATTTTAAAAAGTCAAACGGGTCGATATTTGAACGATATAAATAATACACAAACAAAACAAAAAATAAAATTTAAAAGTTCAAGTGGATGCAATAATAAAACTACAGAAATCTCAGAAAAAGGGTCACCATGTGGATAAAATGGAAATACTGAAATGCAATTATAAGCAGAGACTTTTAAGATGAGTATGCAAATAAATTCAAAAGCAAAAACTATGCTTGAGAATAAAAAGCTTCAAAATTTTGGGGAAAGCTTATGTAATATTCCGGAGAGGTCACTGCTGGAAAAAATCAAATTTAATCAATACCCAAATTAACCAATAGACAGACTGAATTTTAAATTGGTCCCAACTCAAACCATCGTCTGATTCTATTTATATAACTACAGCAGACAGGATAAGTAAATCTTTCTACCCATCATCTTAACAATAATTTTGTCAATAATTTTGGCCTATCATAAACTCAAATTTTAGCCTATCTTTCTACCTCTTCCAAGGTTTTCCTCCTATTTGTTATTGGAGCTGCAGAACATAAACTCAAATTTTGGTCACTCTAAGTACTCTGCGGGTCCATCAGATAAAATCCAATAAAATTTTGATGCACATATAAACAAACACACAGATACATGGCTTTTGAAGACATTAAAATTTATGGAAAGTAGCAGAAAAACCAAATGCACAAACGACAGGGCCAGACAGATCATAAGCAAGGTAAGGAAGGAGGGAATCAAAGAAGACTCACCAGAGTGGAAATCAGGTGTCTGCAGTGCACAAAACCCATTGTGAGGAAAAGAGACATTGCTGCTACAAAGATTGACACAGTATGGTTGTGATGGTGGTTCTGTGACTCTATACACAAACGCAATAGAGATTAGCCTCAATAGACTAACCCTAGAATTGCATACAAAGCACAAACGCAAAGATCACCACGAACGAGTCAGAAATAGAGTTGGTTTGAGGATGTTAATATGCGCATAGGAACTCAAACTTACAGATCTGAACGAAAGCAATCAATCGATCAAATCCAGAGAAGAGTGTTCGATCACGATCAATAAATTAAAAATCAATCAATCGAGATTTGCCTAAAAATCGATCAACAGAATAAAAATCGATCGCGATCAATAGACATAAATTAGTATATATATATATATATATATATCAGATTTGAGATCGTAGATCTAAGTTTGTATATAAATAAAATGAAAAAAATCAGAGGACCCACAAAATTAATCTTCAAATCGGACTGATTGAGAGCTTTGAGCCAAGATGGAGAGAACCAGATCGTGAATCGGAGCCTACCAAGCTCGATCTAGTGAACTTTCACCATAAGAAAGAGGAGTGATGAAGAGATAGAAAACCTAGATCTATCAATTGCTGCGTGAAATAGAATAGAAGAATGAATAACGCGTGGGTCTTAAAGGGAAACATGTTCGTACACCAAAAGCACGCGTGTTTTTTAAAATGAGTTATTTACAAAAATATTTTGAAAATCTTTAAAACGACGTTTTTTAAAAAAACGCCATAACAAAAGCATGGTTATATGCTACTTTTCTTGTAGTGCTTGCAGCATAAGGTTCTCTCTCTCTCTCTCTCTCTCTCTCTCTCTCTCTCTCTCGGTCTGCACAGCACAAGGTTCTCTAATTCTTGAAAACACAAGCCATTTGGTAATTACATATTTTTTTCCACAAATTTAGACTATTACACCGGCCATTTTTTCTGAATTGTATCTATGTTTTTGATATGTGGACTATTAAAAAGTGGTTATGAGAACAAGTTGGATAACATTCTCTGATATTTATCCACTCTCTCTCTCTCTCCCCCCCTAAAAAAAAGATAGTCTACAAACAAATTAGAGTAATTCCCAAACAAGTAGTATGAGGATAAGAATGCTTGCTGTCCTAAATTAAATCTTCATTATGTTATGTGCAGTTGATAGCTGGTTTTTTATGATGCAAGATTGCGGCTGTTACTTAGCTTCCCTTATATTTTTTCCTTTTTTTAACTTCCCCGCAAGATAAGCTAGTTGTTTATTTGTTTCATTTTGGGGAGGTATTTTCATTACCTGTTCACTTTGTTTTATGTCTTAATGTTTCAGAGTCCATCATAATCATGCCAGCTTTTGGAGTCCAGCTTGAAACTCACTACAGCAGGTACTTCCTTATTTTTTTTATGTATGAGAATTTTTCATTTATTGAGAGAGTGGATCTAACTCCCATTTGCAAATATATGTTAGGTGTCAAACTGGGAAAAGGAAAAGTTGGTTCAATGGTACACTCTGTTTATTAGAATGTCTCTGCTGGTTCTTTGAATAGCAATGTCCAAAAAAAAATATATGGATATTGATTGGTGCCTATTGGGACTGCAAATGAACCAAACTGTTCATGAATAGGCTCGGCTCAGCTCGTTTAATAAACGAGCCAAGCTCTAATAAGTTCGGCTCGTTTATCTTAATTTAAATTATATAATAAATATTTATATATTCAATAATATATAAATAATTACATTATTTATATATTCAATAATATAAATAGTATTTTTTATTTAAATAATATAAATAATATTAAAAAATATCTTATCGAGCTGAGCTCGAGCCCAGTTATTTATTGAGCCGAGCTTTGAGTCCAGTTACTTATCAAGCCGAGCTAAAGCTCAATAAACGAGCTCAATAAGCAAATGAGCTAAGCTCGAGCTCAGCAAAGCTCAGCTTGTCTCAGCTCGGCTCGGCTCGTTTGCAGCCCTAGTGCCTATATCTTAGGATGCTTGTTTTTAAACAAAACAAAAGCTATGGAACTCATCCATTCATAAGTATATTTGTGATATTAAACTTAAAAATCATATCTATCAAACTGAAGCAACAGTTACAAAAGAGCACTGGTTGGAGTATCTCTTCTTCCCTTTTTTTCCATAACCCAAAACATTCTCCAGTTTTTCTAGCCTAAAAAAGAATATGGCCAACCTTGCCTTTAGCTGCTCAATAGCACCACTAGAGTAGTTTATGCTTAGGATCTCCCTTCTATTCACCAGTTCAAACAATCACGAAGAATAATATTTTGTTTTGCCTGTTATATGTATTTTTTCTCCTTTTGTCATTTATAATCATCGGCTTCACTAATACTACTCTTTTTTTCCTCACATAGTGGGAGAATAATCCACCGCTTCATTCCCATTGAAAAGATTTTGAAACCTGTCCTGAATGAATGTGTGACCCCAGTGACTTGTTATTGGAACTTGTCTCTGATTGTACGTGAGGAAGAAGAACTTGTGTTAGTTTTCAAGGTAAAATGATGTTTTCTCATTTGTACTTTCTATGCTTTTCGGAAAAACCTAATGATGATTATAACTTAAAAAGTCACAAAGAACAAGTGAGCCTTGAAGTGCATATTATAGTGCATAGAGGATTTTCACACCCCACATGTGGGACCCATCCTATGTCCCATTCTGTGAAGAACAGCTGATTGCTAAAGCAGTTGAATAGGGTGATTTATTGTTTAATAAATAAGGAACTATTTTTTGCAAAGATGTTGCCCCTTGTTATTTCCATTCAGCCCCCACTCTCCCTCTTTGTACTGACTCAAATAGGGCTTGAATTCTTGTCCAGGAACTTCACCCACCAGTGAAAATGTTAATCCCAATCTGGAAGGCGTTATGTGCTGCCACTGACAACCCGGTCACTCAAGTTCCAAGTAGATAAAATAATCAATGGTGTTGAACTGTTTCGAATAAAGAGCTATGATGCACCACAATCTACCTTCTCGGACAGTTGATGGTCAATGGTACCTGATATAATATAACATCATTATGAGATTGGCGACTGTGCTAAATTTTGTTCCCTCAACTGAGTGTTTTGTACATGATTGAATTGATATACATTTCATATTCTGCAAACGGAAGATGGGAAATTTTAAGAAATTGATTTTACCAATCTATTCATTAGAAGAATCAATATAGTGTCTGCTTTAATCCTTTTACTGGTCACTGCACTTCAAAATATGTAAATCATAGGGAATACCTGCATGGACATCATTAGCATGCAGTAGATTAAGCCCACCTGGTTGTTGGATGATTGAATTGCTGCTTCTTTGAGAAAGATGGTTGTCAAATGTTTTCATTCAATTATATCTTCTGTCCAGCTGCCGTGCTGTGTTGATTTAACGTCTATTGTGTTCTGGATGATATACATTGGAAATTTTTATTTTTATTTTTTTTGTTGTCCAACTTCATTCACAGTAATGGGGTTATCTGGAGGTATTTACTTCAAATTTTGACATAGTCCATGTATGATTTTAGCACTCATAATTTTAGTATATTTGCTGGACAAAGAAAAAAAAAAAAAAAAAAAAGGGACAAGAGAAGAAGCAACTACATCTAGCTGTTTTGATCACACATCTGCCAAGTAGCTTTGCCTTAAATGATTTTAAGAAAGAGGTGAAAAAATAAGGTGTGATTTTATTGTGTGCAAATAACTGTCGTTACAAACTACAAGCGACTCTGTTACACTGGTACAACATATTATTGGTACTTCAGCGGTCAGAATGAGAACTATACATAACAAATTGAAAGAATGGGTTCACAGTGGCAAGGAAAAAAGGCGTGTTGGTGGAGAACCACAGCCACCACTGAATCTGGAAAACCAACTGGTTACTCATCAAGACAGACCTCTGGCAGAGCTCAAACGCTGTGCTGCACGTTCTAAACTGGGTTCATGCTGATGTAACCCATGCCACAATTCATTAGAACCACCATTCCACAATCCAAGCTTAGCTATCTGCTTATGCAATGCCTCCAAGTTGACAACAGGGACAGTTGTTGGTCGCCCGTGAGCACACTGCAAAACAAACTCTCCAGAATTATCAACAATGCAGCTAAGCAATCTCTCTCTCTCAGCTAAGCAAAACAAACTCTCAATTTTTTGTATTGATTGACAAATAGACTAGGATACTGTCAACTCACTTGGAAACACAATGATGTTTGCTTCAGCTCTTCAACAATTAGGGAACACTCTGAAGGTAGCAATGTGTCCCCAAACATTATTGCACCTAAATAGTAAAACCAATAAGCAAAATTAAGAACATAATCCCCAAGAAAGAAGCTTTCACCCTTTTAAGAGCAGGAAATACAACTCCGGTGCAGCTAAAAAGTTGCTAACATGCTGGAAATTTGAGATGTATCAGGAAGCAAGAAAGAAAAACCACGGCAAATGGCAAATGACACTAGTCCATATGAGAATATTTTGTGGACAAGCATCACCTCGCATAAAGCATTAAATAACTTAATTTGTGGATGATTGGTAACTAATGCAACTTTTACACAGACTAGCATTTTTCCTAAAGATTGAGGTTATTATACCTCTACATGCTTTGGAGTTAAGGACCCGATGAACGGATGGCGGTATAGTTGATGATCCATCTGTATCAGCAAGCTGTTGATCACAAATACAAACTGGAGTGAGAAAATCAACAAATATAGTTTGGGAAAATTTTAGATAATGAATGATGAATCAATAAACTCCAGAAAAATCATGGAAATGGAACTGTAAAAACTTCTCTGTATTACCTGTTGAAGAAATTCCAAGAGATCTACATCAGTCAAATTGACTCCTACAATACACGGCACCTGCACATTAAAGTAATTGTGATATTCAATAATGAGACAAAATAGAGATTGTGGATCTCTGAACTATGTCAATAATGTTATACATCTTGAGTAAATATACAACATTGAGGACACTTAAACATTTAAAGCACCTGGTTGGTCAATGTGTATGTCTATGGAAGTAATAACAATAACTTCTCTGGCAATAATATTTTCCTCTATATATGCATATATATGTACGTAGTTGACAGACTAACTAGTAATACAATCAAGAAAAAAAAAAAAAAATTAAGCTTGTAAAAGAATGGCTGAGAGAGAGAGAGAGAGAGAGAGGGGCAGGAATGTTCTTCACCGCATTAAGTGTGACAACAGTTGGCTGCCTGTGTAGAAGATTCAGATTCCTGTAAAAACACAAAAGGGTGTACACCAAAAAAATCTCAGAATTTAAAAGATGAATTGTATAACAAGACAAATGCAATATATCATGCATTCTCTAACACCATCCATTTAGCGGGGAAAAAAAAAATCATCCCAGCAAATCCTTAACGAAAGATATGAAGCAGGAAATCCAAAAGGTTCTCCAAAGTCATCAGCACAAACAAAAATTTGACAAACTTGTTCACCAACATTGGTATGGGGTTAATATCTTTGAAGGTCATTCACACAATGATTGACACATAGATCAACAGTACTAATTAAAGATTTTCTAGACACAGAACACAGAAAAATTACTTTTTAAAAGACCTTGAACCCAGAGAACGAATGTTGCAAAGCCAACCCCAATTTTGAATCTGATCAGCATAGTTGTGCAACAACTGATACCCTATTTCAGGCAGGACCTGTTTACAGTTTCGAAAACAATAAAAATCAATAGTGAAGATCTAAAAATTTTCAGATAAATGTTTAACTTGGCAGAGCATCTAGGGCTGTAATAGAACCCCGACATATACTGGGAAATGGAAATACCAATTTTTGCTCAGTATCTAGGTAAGTGACTGTCTTCATTTCTCCAGATAGCACCTACGAATTTCACTAGTCTATTAGCCACACTGGATTTGTCATTTTAAAAAGTTTGAACTACAAAAGCATTTTACCTTCTGACGTAGTTCTTCCAAGCGGATCCTTTCATCTGCAGCGTGCTGTAAAAGACAATCACTTGCAAAGTAAGAAATGCAGCCAAATGCTGGAAGCAGACTCCAAAACCCTAAGCCAATAAATATGATTGTGTGTTGGTATGTACACGAATCAAGCCCACACATGTTTGCATGTAGATGTATATATACTACCAGGCATCTACTGGCTAATGCTGACACGATTTCCCAGTTACAAGATTCTCATATGAGAAACTGTTAACCATTCCATGTCCTCAATCCACTTCTAAGATTTCCTGTGCTATGTACATCTCAACAATTGGTGTCATTGAACATTCTGCCGAGATAAAATAGGCCTCGACTGAGAATCATGAGAAGCAATACTAAACTATGTTACACGGACTCGGGTGTAGATATTGGGTGCGGGCGCAGGTGCAGGTACATCTAGGGGTCGGATACTTCAAAATTAAAAATTGAAAATACATAAATATGGATCCAAATTTGGATACGAGTACGGGAATACGGTAAATAGTTATTTTTTAAATATATTTATTATATAAAGATGAGTTAAATAGTTATTTTTAAATATATTTATTATTTTTATCTTATGTATTATTTTTATTGATAATATTTTTAATTTATTTATATAATTTATTTTTTTTATTTTTAATTGATATATATATTATAAATAAAAAAAATATAACAAATAAAGAATAACAAAATATGTTAAAATAAATAAAAAATAAAATTTGGATGATTTATTTTATAGATTTTTATAGATTTTTTTTTTATTATATATGATTTAATTAGATTTATTATTATATAACAAATTATATTATTTATTATATGTTAAAAACGGGAGGGGGGAGAGATAGAGAACACAAATCGACGAGAGAGAGAGAGAAGAAGAAGAAGAAGAAGAAGAAGAAGACGAGGAGGAGATGATGAAGAAGAGAAGACAGAGAGAGAGAAGAGGAGATCGACATAGATGAAGACAGAGACAAGACGACACAGAGACACAAATCGACATAGATCTTCACCCTGTTGCTACCATTGCTCCACTATAAGTTTCTCTCAACAACCCTTCTTTCTCCTCTCATGTCAACCATGTCCAAGAAACCCATGCTGAATCTGACACATATCTCACACCCACACCCATGTCGTATCGCGTCAACACGGGTACTCTGCCCTAATCCAGCGAGTCCATGTAACAGAGGTACTAAATAGTCCACAATTACAACGTCCATAGCATAATGTTTTAACTTGTGAACTAATGTTCTATTTGGCTCACTAGAATAAGATGGGATGGAATGGAATGGAATAATCATTCCTTAGGCTCCCCTATGGAATGATTAGTCCATTACAATGATGAATGATGATTCCATTTGCAATATATTTTTTAGTCAATCAAACATGGGAATGGATATTTTGATGGAATGATAATTCCATTCCATTCTATTCCAGTGAATAGAACACTACCTAAATGTATCATTTGGCTACGGTCTTTCAAAAATTTAAAAACATGAGGTAGATGGATCTCAAGAAGAAAAAAAGAAAGAAAGAAGAGCAGTGCTTAAACCTGGTCAATAATAGCAAGCACTCCACCACCCACAATTGGAATGAACTTCTTATCCACCTGTTGGAGAACTTTGGCATCCTCCAGACAATTCTTATTGATAGATTCAGGAACTAATGAATCACCAGCCAGATGCAAGATCCCAGAAGAGACATCAAGTATATTACTCTCATTGTGAAGATTATGTAATTTGTCTCCCCTCTGTATAGAAAACAAAATCACTTTGTAACCACTAATTTCATAACTTGACAACCTCAAGTTCTTTTAACAAACTGGTAATCATGATAGAATGTGATTTCAAAAAGAAAAGAAAAAACGCTAAGGTACTCAACTGCAGTCTGTAGACAGTTCTTCTGCCATTTTAGCCCAGAATCTAATGGATCATGAGATTCATTCAATGTGCAGTCTGAAGGTTAAGAGAGCATAAAATCAGAAGTATATCATTTATATGGGTATGATGAAGGTATAAAGTGCTAAGCAACAAAAGTGAAAATCAAATAATGGTGAAGAAAAAAAAAACAAAGTTAAATTTATTCTAGGGTTTTTTACTCTTTTAGTCCCTAAAGTATGCAATTTGTCATTTGGTCACAAATGTCTAAAATTTGTCCCTAATGTATAAAAAAGTGTTTCACTTTAGTCCCCCAACCTAACTCTATCTGGAAGTGTTGTTAAAGTCAAGGGTAAATGTGGAAACTCAATTAATAAAAACACATTTTTAGTCCAGTTAATTCTATTTGCACACCCCTCATTTTCTCAGTGCTCACACCATCTTCTAATTTTTTTATTACTGTTTTGTCCCTCAAACAAATTACTCTTTTGGATAAAAACCTAAACCCTAATTTCTCTATACACACATCTGTAGGGCTCGCAAATGTTGGAAGCAACATATATATACATGTTGGATGGCAGGAATATTTCCTTCTAAAGATGTTGGTTCTTTTTTTTGTTTTTAGCAGATATGTAATTATGATTTTAACGCTTTACACCTAGTTCAGACGGAGAGAGACAAAATTATGTTAGGGGACCAAATTGAAACACTTTTTATAAATTGGGTAGTAAATTAACACAATTTAAACATGGGGGTCCAAAATGACACGGATCACTACTTTGGGAGCTAAAAGTGTATTTTTTTTAATTGAGTTTCTGCATTTACCCCTAAATTTAATGAAGTCTACAGACAAAGTTAAGTTGGGGGACCAAAATGAAACACTTTTTATACATTGAGGGCTTAGGCCTCACTTGGAGAGTAACTATTTTGGTCAAAAAGTCACTATAAGTTGTCATATCACTCCCTCTACTTTTCTGCACATCTTTTCGTAAAAAGCAAAAAAGTTACTAAAATAGCTTGTTCCCAAACTAGGCCTTAATTGACACAATTTAAAATTTGGGATCACAATGACACATCACATTCTTTGGGGACTAAAAAGGTAACTAATCCTTCATTCTATAATACATTATTCATAAATGCTTACATATTGTGGGAGAATAGGCAAAATAATATTAACTGTTCAATCTACAATCCTACATGACGCTACATAATCTTAACAGATGGAAATCTACCTAAAAAAATCTGGTACTCACCCATAGATCAATGGGAAGCATAACTTTTGCCTACACATAACAGAATTATTTTCAACTGAATCCATGCCGTAAATGTGGAGGCGCTTTGACTTTTTGCATTTTAAATTTTTGAACGTCAATTATGTCTTGCGATGCTACATAATACTAACATAATCATAATAGATGGACACCTGCCTAACAAACATGGTAGCTTCTCCCATAGATCAATGGGAAACGTAACTTTTGCCAACACATAACAACAGCATTACCTTCAACCAAATCCTTACTGTAAATGTTAAGATCCTCTGATTTTTGCGTATCACATTTTTTAATGTCCTTCATGTCATGTGCTTTCTTCTTATCTGGTCTGAAAGCAAAACCTCAATGAAGTTAGCAACTATCAGATTTGATCTAGCATTTTAAGCTTGACATGGAAATACTAAAAGTAATTATACCTGGTGTAGATCAATGGATCTTCCACAGAATTTGGCTCAGAATATAGTTGACATTCACCAGATGATTGTTGAGGATGCTTCAACCCACTCGTTTCTGCACAATACACATAAATCTTAACTGGTCTAGCTTATTTGCACCACCACCAAGTCCTACAAACAGTTTGTATTAAAGCAACACCTTGTGAAGTAGGGGCATTATTGATGGCCTGGGCTTTGAGTTTTTTTGCTTCCATGGCCAAATGTGTATTTAAGGTGAAGAATTTTTTCTTGCCTCTGTAAAAAGGTGGAGTTGAATGGCTTCTTTTTGGCCTTCTCTTACAAACATATCCTTCTTGTTGATATATAATCGGATCCTTTAGGCCTTCATCCACAACATCATAAATTGCTGAAGAAATATGGTGTGACGTTACTGCAGAACAGTTGGCATTATATTTACCATGCGAGTCTAAACATAACCACTCTGTTTCATCAATAAATATATCGGGACATTTTGAAAAGAGAACATCATCTAGATTATGTTGTTGGATAAATCTACAATTATCTTCCTTGGAACGAACACAACTTTCAAAACCTGAGCACATGTTTGCAAAACTTGTTGAGAAGTCTTCTTGGCTTGAGCTTTTTCGCAAAGAATCATCAAAATAAAAACCACGGCCCTTAACAACCCTTTCCGCTAAATAGTCATATCTATTGTCATATTTGATACGCCTCTCAAGTGCATTCTCATCAAAGAAATTATCCACATTCTGAGATTTGGTCCTAAATAATGGATCTGACATTACAGAAGACCATTCAGATTTAAGAGACTGACGACTTGAGAAAAATTTTCCAACACGTGCAATTGAGTCTGGTGGAAGGTCATTCTCTCCAGCTAAACACTCTCCACCTATTGCAGAAGACTCTATTGAATCCCTTGACAAAAAATCCAGACCTCTAAGCACGTCACACTTAGACATGGGTCCGGGGGAAGACCAAGCACTTGCTGCCTCATCCTGCCATAGAGTCCCTGGAAGGAAATCAAACCTCTGGTTATTGTCATCAATTTCTCCAACACAAACCCAATCATTAGGTTCAAGACTCTTTCTTTTGGCTCCAAAACCATTAATCCGAAAGTCAAATCCTACAGAGCTTGCAAGTGATGCCCCATCAACTGGAAGGCTTCTCCTACAGGAGCAATTATGCAGAAAGGGCTTTAGATCCTCGCTGATCTTGTCCACATCATCACCTATTTCAAAACAATCAGGAGATAATGCACTCCCATTAAATCCATTACTTATGCTGGCATCCACATTGAAATGTGCATCCTCCAATCTAGAACCCAAAATATAGTCTGTGTGCTCACTGGATCTTTTTTCCCCAAAGAACTTATTCCCCAAGAAATGGTCTTCAGAAGAGAAAACATTATGGTCAGTTGCCTGCAGAGAGCTAGCACTCTTTTGGTTTACAGTTACTCTGGATGGGGCAAGCAATCCATCACACAACTGGAATGAGTAGTCAGTTTGATACAAAGATCCCAACCTGATCTGGTGTTCTGAAGCATCTTGACAAGAAAATCTATTGTCTTTCCAGTGAAACATATGGTCACTTTCTTCAGTTGGCATCTCCAGCTGGGGGGAGAGAAGGCCAAAAGAAGCACGGTGATTGTACATCCTGCACCTCCTTTTTGCAATTTCATATTTTTCTGGCAAATCTGCCAATGTTTGGCAACAAAAGAAATCTTAGGATACACATGAAGGAAATCGATTGGGTAAATTACACCTTTGCTCCTTGTTTGAGCCAAATTTCAGTTTAGTCCCTATAGCTTCAATTTCATCAATTTAAACCTCATACTTTCAATTCCGTACCAATGTGGTCAGCTGTCATTAACATTTTGGATGGAAAACATGTGCGAAACTAGAGGGACAACAGTAGAATTCAAAAGAACTATAGGGACCACACGTGTAACCTATTCATTTTTCTTTTTGTGCAGGAATTGCTAAAATTTCCACATGTTGCCTTTTTCCGTCCAAAATGCTAACCACAATGGACAGAGGAACCACATTGAAACGTAATTGAAAGTATGAGGTTTAAATTGATGAAATTGAAACTACAGGGACCGAAGTGAAAACTTCACTGGACCTAAAGGGACCAACAGTATGATTTACCCAAACAGATTTTTTGCCAGTTCACAAGCAAGCTATATAAACATCATTCATGAAATTTTGTTACTCTGGAAATGTGTTTTCTCTTCTCCAAATAGTTTTGAGGAATGTAACTATTGAAACAACTAGATCAGGGTATTCAAACTCTATATACAGAATTATCAGAAGCAAGACATTCAATAATAAAATATAGATCTTACCTTTTTCTGGTGATGAAACATCATTACCTTCCCTCCAGGTATTGTCTTCTTCTGGCATAACAGTACCACGGCTGGAGGAATTTCCTTGAAACATATCAAAAGTCAAGACAAGTTTAAGAAATGAATTAACAAAAATAATGTTAACAGACAGCAAAAAGATTAGTCACAAATTTAGCAGTTTACCGTGAGAAAATTTTTCAGTCCACAAGTGTGTGATGGCCTTTTCAATAAAATTAATAATGGGAGACCAATCCTGAGAGAGAGAGAGAGAGGATCAAGGGAACAATTGGATTCCTAAATTAGTTCACAACAGAGTGATAACCAAACAAATTAAATTAGTAAGACTAAAGCCCTGAAGGAAATACTAGCACACTGTAAGTGAGAAGAATGAGGTAGACAAGCCATCTACAGCATTTAGGCAAATGAATCACACACATGGAGGAAGAAACAACACCAATCATCCAAAATTGACAGAAGGAAGGAAAATATATGTATATATACTGCTATATCAAGTGTAATGCACAAATGAAATTTTTTCAACAGAAGCATCAATCCCCAAACAATCCCTGTTTCAACAGAAGCATGCGATCAACAGAGATCGATGTGAAATCGATCCCTCACTTTGAAAGTGATCGATCCCTTATTAGTTGTGATCGATTGCCACCCTAGTTTTCACAAATCCTTCGTAAATTGGTTTTGGAAGCTGAGTTTCAATATAAACACCTCTATAACTTGGTTTTCTATATCCCAACCATTGTTTTTTCACAGTCAAAATTCTGTAAACTCTAGAAAAATTCTGAGCAAATATTTTGATCATTGTGAGAGAATTTTCTCGAGATAGTTTTCCAAAAACCTTACATATCTTTGCATTGTTGTGTTCTGCACACAGGGTTGATTGGGTAATTGGATCCGTTCAAGAATAGAGATCGAGGCTGTTGCTTCGTAGTGTCCAGAAGATCAAAAAGGCTGACTAAGTCAAGCTATGCTCGTGGAGTAACTACAAGTCATCAGAGTTGTAGATAAACCTAGGTATACGGTTGTAAGTTTTCTCGACTGTGTCCTGTATTCCATCATCGTTTGGTGGATTTTTGTTGGGTGTTGTGGCCATGGTTTTTCCCTTTTGGGCTTTCCACGTAAAATCTGTGTTATCGTGTGATTGCTATTTACTGTGGTAAATTTTGATTAAAAGACTAAAATAGGGCTAATAAACATAATTCACCACCCCCCCAACCCCTTTTCCGTTTCTAGGCACATTTTACTGAAGTCTCCAATATTTCAACTTTTTGAGAAATGACAAAAATCACTTTTCCACTCAAAACAATCTAATTGACAAGGGGCAAACAAACTTCATAAGCCAGGAAAATTCTCAATCAATTAGCTAATTATATGAATCACAGTTCATGATCAAACAAGAAGAAATGTTACCTTGAATTCAACAGAAGTCTTTGATGGTTCAAATGTTATATCATACCAAGATCTTGGGCAACTTAAATTCAAAATGTATGTTTCATATGTTTGAGACCTACTTCGCTTCCCATTTTGTAACTTCATGTTAGCCTCTTGCAGATCCGAAGAGTTGAACCTAGTGACCAACTCATTCAGCAGTTTATGAATTGGGCCCTTGCAGATATAAAGAGAGTTGATGTCTACATAAGTGAAGGTCAAGAAAATCAAAATTCTCAATTATCTCAAGTGCCGATCTTTTTGTTTTATCAGTATCTTAATTGCTAATCTATCTAGTGCAATATAACCTTTGCACACTAACAAGATAATCAACTTCACGGATACAGACAAATTGACAGGCCTGCAAGAAAAAGGACCCTCAATTAGCACTATTGACAGTGGGGAATCAGTAAAGCATATCTAAACAGTTAAATAGTTATATCATCAAATGAAGTATACCTTCACAAATGAAGTATCACGAGGACTAGACATATATCCAGAAAGCTTTAATACACCATCAGAGACATTTAATTCATGTAAAGAGCTGAAAATCTCAATTCCAAAACCACTCGTCAACAGTGACAAAGGAGATGAGGAAGGAGTCGTGCAGAACAACTCATCCTCACTGCATGCAGGTAAAACAAAATGTAAGCAAACACATATATGACCCTCCAAGTGCTATATTGACAAATGTAGAGCAGGAACACCTCTCAATATCAACAACTTCGAAGAATACTTTTGGATGAACAATGGCAATTCTAAGAACACATTTTTTGACTGAGTGCAAGACCTTCTTCGGGCTTCCAATTTCATTATGCAAATCACAACTAAATCAAGTTAGTGCACATCATCACGAGTAAAATGATCATATCAGCTAAGGTAGTTGGCTATCATTAATAAATTTAAACCCAAAGCAAAATATGTGCAAAGTAAGAGGAACCTAGATTGGATATGCTTCCTCCGAACTGGCTGGTTGTAAAATAAATCCCGAACAATGACTGCAAGGACCCAAGACTATTCTTAGAAAACAAATCAAAGCTTATCTGCATCATAATCAACAGGAAAAAGGGAAGGCAAATTTATTCACCATATAAAGCAGTTACAAGCCTACAATTCACATACACTCTAGCATTCCTAAAAGCCAATATCATTTGAAAGAAAGATATAAGAAAACTGGGACAAATACTCAGAGTAGTTCATACAAGAAGCACAAAGTGACCCAACTTTACAATTTTAATGGACAAATCCAACAGTACTTTGGTAATTCTTGCCCATTGATATGATTTTTGTGTTGTTTGACTTCCTCAAAATAAGCTACAAAAATGGATTCACGCTGCAAACATTGATGCTTTGATGATCAGTTTAAACAAACTTGTAAGGCATTGACACAAAGTGTGTTTATAAATTCCATCTCTCCTTTTCACTAGACAATCTACCAAAGTAACCTTTTATAAAGGACAATTTCTCAATGTAATGTGAAGAGAACAATGTTATGGCAGATTAAAACAAAAATAGTTATTTATATAAAATTTGGAAACAATAATGTGATGAAAAGCAGTCATGCGACACTAGAAAGACGCTAATTAGATGTTATTAAGAGGAGGCTTCTAAGTGGAATTTCTGGAAGGCTGATCCAATCCTGAATTTGTTCATTTTCAACACTGAGCTAATTAAGCCAGAAACTCCCTGTTCCAAACAATTCAAAACAAAGAAAAGGAACGGTGATTAAAAGCGGCTTATCATTTTGTTTTCAGGTGAAGTTCCAGTGTTGTTCTTGTAAAGCTAAAGAAGCAATCTTTACTTGTGCACACATAAGGCCAGCTCCAATCTATTTGCTTACCTTCTACCAAACAGAATAATGCTCTCCACCATAATATACTTGTGCAGGTTCTTGTTACTTACAAATCCAATTTTTGTTTTATTTAAACTTGTTATCAAACATTTAACAGTGTCAAGAAAGAGAAGAAAACAACAGGCAAAAAAAGCACAAACAGATCTTCCAAATGGGAGAAATAATAGTGACTTGCTTGCCAATAGTGACTACACTACAATTTTTACCTGTTGTGCCTACATCTTGCCTACCATCATCAATTCCAAGATACAAACATTTGCGTCCCTGGAAAGAATGATGGGAAGTCAACCACCAGGATACTTGGAAAAATGGCAGTAAAGACGATCAAAATTGACAAATGAAAAATTAAATTCGAAACATTGAAGAACAATCCATGCCTTCATGACTTTACGATATCCATTTGGCCTCCCATGAGCTTTTGTAATGACTTCTAACAATGAAACATCAGAAATGGAGCTCAATGCTTCTCCTCGATAGCCAAAGCTTCCACTAATAGCATTAGTATTAGCTAGCTGATCAACTTTTGACGTTGCTGGTCTCATAGTAAACACACAAATCATTAGATAACATGGTCAATAAATAAATTGTATTTGTAGTTATCCCCACATGATAGCAATGGTTAAACAGTCCAACTAAGCACCTACATTCCAAAAACTAAGAAGTAGGCTATCAGTCATCAATACTTTCAAAAGTAAAATAATGCCACACTTTCCAATGTATAAGATTTCCCTGTGCTTATTCAATGTTCTATAATAGCATATTCAACAGAAGAAATGCTATGGGTCGTGCAATAGATATACTCTTTCTTTTCACCAACACATGGGATTGACCAGTTTTCTTAAAAGAAGAGAGAATTTTATTCCAACTGGCATTCATATACGAGACAGCCATATATAGGCAGCTAAGAAGCACAGATACTCCAAGATTGGTGCTGTGTTCATATGTGCCACGACGGGGATGTGTGTCCTTGTGTCCGACGCACCACGTGGTATGTCAATTTTTTTTTTATTATTTTTTTTGTAGGGCATGTGGGGATTCTTCATGAACACACGTGTCCTGTGTTTGGACATGTCTCAAGACACCTTTGTAGATTTATTTTTTTTTTTATAATTTTAGAAAGATGATTTGGGGTCAAAGTAAAATAACGGAAAATAAAAATATAAAAAATAAAAATACACCCAAATATATATCGATGCTTCTCGTATCTATACATTCTAAATTTATATTCATATATATAATAAATAAATAAACAAAAAATTGCCATATCCCCTCCATGTCCATATCCAACAAGCAAACACACACACACACACACACAACCAAAAAAAAAACACACTCGTTGGCTTATTAGTTGATTTTCACACGCATTCCATCTAGAAAAAATAAATAAACAAGGACAACAAAAGAGTATGTGAAACTCAAAATTTAAGGTAAGTGTCCCTATTGGAATGAGCACTATTAGGTGTTCCATGATGACTTAAAACAGGTTTTTGCTAAAAATCCCAATTCATATTGAGAATTTTTACATCTGAAATTGCGAGATTGGTTCCCTCTAAGATTTATGACACGTCCTATGAAAAACAAAGTATAAATTCTTATCCCTCACTATTATTTCCTATGTTACATGGACTATTCTAAATGTGCAAAATACCAATGCCGGACACTCAACACATGGAAAAGGGTATGGAACAAAGGTCAGACATGTATAGTTGGGCATGCATCCAACAAGCTTGTATGGATCTACTTGTTTGCATCGTGTCAAGAATCTCAGCAGCCAAAATAAAAGTTTTTCAGAAGAAGAAAGATATTCAGTTACCGTATCTTTCTCCCAACAATACCAACCCATCCCAAGTAATACCACATCCTGCAAGTAAACAGACATAAAAGGCAAAAAATAAACTAGAGAGCTCAGGGTGCAATGTGAGTTAACTATTGAGAAGGGGGAAAATACAACTAACCATTGTCCACTACTTTAATGTAGTGGGTCCCAACACCAACTGCAACAGATACCTGAAAGAACAAATCAGTCCTCAGTGAAAAAAAAAAAAAAAAAAAAAAAAAAAAACCAAATGTAAAAATCATGCATAGAACAACTATATAATGGTAAAACTTACGTAGTGGTTTAGCAACGGTCTAATTTCAACTAAAGGGATACACAATTCTTGTTAGGGGTGTGCATGGGTTAATTTGGTCCGAGTTAGTGCCAAATCCAAAACTGAACCAACCTATTCAATTATCATTTTTAGGACCCAAAACCAAACCGAAACCTTTGTTATCAAAATATGACCATTCACAATTCAATTCATGTGACTCTTGAAACTATCAGGCCCAACAAATGGCAACCTCATTTTCCTCTTTTTTTTTCTTTTTCTTTTTCTTTTTCTTTTTTTTTTTTTTTTTGTAAATATGTCATAATACAACTTCTCAAAGTGTTTAGTACAAAAATAATCAATATCTAATCATGATTTGTTGTTATTTTAGTGATCATAGGGTTTAATAGGATCCAATGTGAAAAATGTCAAAATACATCTAGATGATTAAGGCTAAAGTAACTTGCACCCATGAATTATCTATTGCTAATTTGGTAAAATAAACATGGTTTAATATGGTATGAGACAAGCCAATTGGACACAACGATTCCACAACTTTGTCTTGTTTTTTAACTTTCTTTTAACAATAAGTATAAACAATTTTAAAATGTTTTAGGTTTTAAAATAAAAGGTTTCAACTTATTTTTTCTTCTTATTCTATGCTATTTAGGGTTTTTAGGTCCATTTTTGAATATCAAAGGATAATATATTATGATTTTTAAATACTTTTGTGGTTGATGGGATTTGTACTTATATCGCTTACAATTAGACAATGTAATCACGTCCTTATATAAGAACTATTGTATAACATATACCAAAATCAATTTATTTTATGTTTGGATAATGGACAAAAAACAGGGTGCCCCCTCCAAGTTTAATTTGTGACACAACCCTCCTAGGTTCAATACCATATTGAAAAAATGAATGGTTGATAGAATAGTTAAAAAGACAAAAATAACCCTCTTATTTCTTCTCTTTTGCTTATATCCTCTCTTTATCTTTCTTTGCCTCATCTCACCACCATCACCATCCATTGGCATCACTAACACCCTCCACGACCACCAAAATCACAATTACCATCCACCACTACCAATCGCCTCCACCCAAAACCACTATCACCACTCATCACCACCACCCAAAATCACCACAACCACATAGGCTACCTCATTCCCCCTTCCCCATTCTCCTAACCCCCATTCTCCCTCCTCCACCTTACCTTATCCTTTGATTCTTCTTACAACGACTTCATCATCTATCATTCTAGCATCAAAGGTGTCCCATCGTCATCTACTAGTGAACCTTTGACATTGCCACTAACAACATTGACAGCAGCTCTATACCCTAGTCAACTCAGTTTGTAGCTTACACCCATCACCACCACCACCACATCGCTTGACCTCTTCCCTTTCCACCCACCCCCAATCTCCCTGCTCCCCACCAAAATAAGTTGGTTGCCCCTTCCCCTTTTCCCAACCTTTGATCTACCTCCTTCCTATTCCCAACCAATCAATTGCCTCCTTTCCCAACTTCTCCACCTGTTCTCCCTCTTTACAACCCCAACCAGTTGGCTTCCCCCTCACCCACCACTGTCCTCCCTCCTCCCACCCCAACTTAGTCAGTTACCATTCCTCCACCATTGTCCTCCTTCCTCGCATGACAACATAGTCAACTATCCTCTCCCCCACCATCATCATCCTTCTGCACTAGGGCCAATCAGCTAACCATGTCCCCTACCACCCTCCTCCCTAAGCCAACCTAATCCACTGCATGCTTCATCTCTATCCACCACCTTCTTTCCTCATCCTACCATAAACCAATTATTGCCCCCTTACTCCCTCCTACACCTTAAGCTAGTCATTAACCCCTTCCCCTCCCCCCCACCCCAAGCCAATCATTGCCCTATTCCCCCCAACCATGTTCTCCCTCCTCACCCCTAGCCAATATGCAGCTTTGAACCCTTCAGAATGGCAGAATTGAAGCTTAAAGAATGGCATGTTTAAGGTTAAACAAAGGAATAATTGGGGGAAAGAAGGCATAAATATCATTTCAAAATTTGAATAATTCAATTTAAAATTAAAACAATATTTGACACGTCACGCCTTGGTACTGTTAATTTAGATGGAAATAGTCATTTTTTTCATTTTGATATTGACCTAGGGGGAATTAATATCACAAATTAAAACTTCAAGGGGCGCTATGTTTTTTGGCATAACCACATGAGAGTGAAATGTAATTACCCCTTTTTTCATCTATACAATTGTTTAATTAAACCAAACAACAAATGGA
The DNA here is from genome assembly GCF_055761805.1 of Camellia sinensis. NCBI lineage: Eukaryota > Viridiplantae > Streptophyta > Magnoliopsida > Ericales > Theaceae > Camellia > Camellia sinensis. Next base: position 185,931,930 of record NC_138964.1, read on the forward strand.
TGTCAAAAAACAAATGGAACTTAATTAAACCAAACCAAGAAACCTTGGTGTCGTTCGGGGTAACCCACAATTCAAGCTATAAGTAAATATTTTATAAGGCTTGATAGATGTCCATTGTAATTTGTAAATTCTATTTTTACAATAATTCTCTTATATGTGATGATAACATTTTTTACTAATAACTTGAAAATATCACATGTACATTTGTACATCATACAAGTCTTTTAACAAAATACATAGAGGGGCGGATCTTGGTTTTGTTCAGGTTACTCAAGGAATGAACCCAGAACCAAGCCGAGCCTCTCCCATGATCAAATGAACCCAACACAACCCCATGGTTGGAACCAGACATTGGGTTGGTTAGGTTCACAGGTCACATGGTTCTTTTATATAGCCTACATCCTTTGATTACATCGGTTGTCCTTATTTATAACAGTATAAAACCAGACCCTTTGAAAAAAGAAATTCTATTGAAAGGGTTTCAAAGTGAATACTTCAATAGACATTAAAGCAACACATGGCATCAAAAGTACTAAAAAGTACGAAGTGGAAATTATTTCGGTTTCACATTGATCCATGTTCCAAAGAGGTACCCCACTCCTATCTTTCCTTAATAAGTATAACTCTCCTGAATTCAACCTATTAGCTCTAAGGATGGGCAATCCTAGCACAGGGTAAAAACCAGCTTGATCACTACACAGGTTAACATAAACTGCTTATTCTAGGCATATTTTGTCATCAAAGAGTCTACCAATTGTCCAGGTAGGTGTTGAATATTTTGCCATTAATAAAATAAACGTCCGCCGCAGAAATCTTATTCCTCTAAAAGAGATAAAAGATCAAGACGTTTGAGTTATCAAACAAAATTGTAGCTAAATCATTATTTACATATGCACACAGATATAATCTATCTTCTTCTGCTATCTATATCTATCTATCTATCTTCTATCTTCTATCTTCTATCTTCTATGTCTATCTACCTACATCTATCTATACTATCATAAAGGGAAGGCGTGAGTTGGTATTGATGTCTCATTTTTTGGGTTTTTCCAAAATATCCCTACAGCAGTTACATGGCCATTTATACACTGAATTCAGTTTTTTTTTTTTTTTTTTGGAACTTCTGATTTTTCCAAATTCATTTCAGTTTTCAGATTTTAAATTCATACATTTTACAATCTTATAAAAATACATTTCAAAATTTTACCTTGGTTGCACGAGCATCAAGACTGTTGAAAATCAGCTCTTCCACGACTCTGGTCAAGTTGAACAAGACAATGCCAGAACGAACCGAGCTGCGAACAGCCTCAGGCAAATGCTTGATGTCCCTCATACTGACCCCAAATCATAATAATTCTTCAATCATTTCATATCTGAACTACAAAACCCATAATTCATACATTTACAGGCAAACCCCACAAACAAAAACTACCTGAAATTACAGACCCAAAACGAAAATTTGAAATTCGTAATAGCTAGTTGCCAACCTGAAGACGACGATAATTTTCGCCTAGGGTTAGGGTTCTGATCGATCTTTGAAGACAAAACAGAGAGGAATGAGAGGTTCGATTTTGGTGGGCATGGATTTCGAAACCTGAAGAAAAAAGGCGGTTTAGAGCTCGCGGGATTGTGTGCGCCGGACTGTTCTAAGTTGCGCTTACAGTGTAGTGTAACTTGCGGGGAAACATTAAAGATACTCGCGGGGTACTGTTTGTGTGGTGACCGATGATTACGTCACCGAGTTAAAAGTTGAAGTCACACGTGGATTCTGATTGGTCCGCAAGTACCAACTCCGGTTGGTAGCTCGGAAAACGGGTTGCTAATGCCCCGAATCCAAAATGACATTCATATTGCTTGGTTACCACTTTTTAAAAATATTTTTCAGAAAATTTTACTTTATTATTTTTCGTGTTTTTTTTTTTTTACTGAATTTTTTTAATATTTTGAGCAATTTTTTTAATTTTTAGACATACTTAACATAAATATACCTAAAAAGTAAAAAAAATTGAAAAAAACCTTTTAAAAATTCACTAAATACCAAAAATATAAAAATAAATACGAGAATTCAGTACATTTTTTATATTTTTATATATTTATTAATTTTTTTAAAAAAAATTCACAAATTTTTTACTTTTTTGATACATCTAAGTAAGGTGTATCTAAAAAAGTAAAAAAAAATATTTAAAATTTTAAAAATATTCACTAAAAACAAAAAAACACGAAAATCAAAAAATTCAATTTTTAAAAAACTTAATTCAAAAAACTCAAACCAAACACACTGATTGTTGTGATTTTTTATTTTTTTCACTTTTCTTTCCTGTTTTACTGAAGATGAAGAAGATGAAGGTGAAAAAAGAAGCAACAGCAAAGAAGATGAATAAGAATAAGAAGAGGAGACAAGAAAAAGAGATAATCAACACATCATCATCTTCAACAAACATCAATACAGAGAGAGAGAATCAACATCTTCATCAACATTATCATCATCATCAACAACAACATCTTCATCAACACATCATCATCATCAACAATAAGATCAAGATCCAGATTCAGATCTACTAGAAAGGGGAAAAAAGAAAAAGAAAAAGAAAAAAGAAAGTAGAGAAAATAGAGGAGGCGATCGGCGATACCCATCGGCATTACCGTCGATCCCCATCGGCATTACCGTCGATCTTCCTTCTCTTCCTCCTCCTCCATCACCGCCATCGCCTCTTCTCTCTTCCTCTTCTCTTCTCTCTCTCTCTCGCCTCTTCTCTTCTCTTCCCTCTGTCTGTTTGTATTTGAAACTAGGAAAAAGAAAAGAAAAATAAATAAAAATACAAAACGACGTCGTTTTGTATATTCAAGCCAATTTCGAGCCACCGTTTTCGAGCAACGAAGTATTATTCAGCAAGTACGTTACATACACTTCTGTTGCTGTTTTGTGATTGGCGAAAGCAAAATATGATTTTTATTACACTTTAGATTTCGTTTGACAACTTAATATTTTAATTTAAAAATTTAAAAGTCACTCAAAAAATTAAAAAATTAAAAAATCAACAATATATATCAAAAAGTTAATGATTCTTTTTTCTCTCTACAAAAATTCATTTCGAACATACTAATTTTATACCTCATATTTTAGCTAAAAAAATAAAAAAGTTACTAAAATAACCTATTCCCAAATGAGGCCTTATTATATTACCAAAATTAACCCTAAAGTAAGACTCTTCAAAACTCTTTCATCTCTTTACACTAATAGTTTTTTAAGGGAAAATAAGAGAACAGAGAAAGACGCAACAAAGGGAAAGAGAAAGATGCAGGGAAGATACTGAGTAGAGCCCACAACGAAGTGCCTGTTCGGTCACACAGTGCTAAACAATTTACATTCCTCAGGTGTTATGTTGCCGGAAAAAATAGATTTCTCCAACGTTTTGTTGCTATACATTTACAGAGCCATTTTTTTTTCTCCAAAAAATGATTTTTAATTTGTGTCAGGCCTGTTCGCTAATACAATGCTAATAAATTTGAATTAATCCAATGTCATGTTACCAAACAAACTTTTTTTCCAAGCAATATGTTGCCGTTCGATTGGATGATAACAATAAATTAATTCGAGATCACTTGTGAAGTGTCTATTCGGTGATACGTTGCTATATAAATTAGATTACTCTAGTGTCATATTGTCAAATTATAATAGATTTGTTTAGCCACTTATCGCTATATGTTGAAATGTTTACTTTTTCCCTCAAGCATATAAAAAAAAAATCCATAAATCAAATACGCATCCATAAAATCATATATAAAAAGTATCTATAAAAATATTCATAAAAATATCAAGTGTACAAACATCCATAAAATCTGTCATTGTTTGCATCTATCAATCAAACATGTTATCACAATTCGTCTATATCGATGGTTTCGGTAGTTACTACATCAGGATCGACAAGCGTACGTAATTGATGAATACAAGTAGTATAAGTTTTCTCCCATCCACTAGCATGTGGGTGATGAAAACAAATCCAGTTGTTTGACATCTAATGTCTTTATAACAATGTCAAATCTAGTATTATTCCCAACGTCAAAAAGCCATTTAATTAATACTTGACTACTACTACAAATCTAAAAATAATAAACACATTTATATGTCAAATTATTAATAAAACTCAATACAAATTAAAAATAAGAAAAAAATCGTATTCATAAAAAAACTTAACAAATCTTGTCTGTAATGAATTTATGACTGGAGTCCACTAATAATACAATACTTACATTATTACAATGAGTATAAGCATAATCATAATCCTTTCAATCAAAAAAATAAATAATATAAAAAATAAAACTAGAAATACATGGTAATGAATAGCTGGACAAATTAAAAACATTCGGCCTTAGATTATCGAAAATGTGTCTTTTATTCGGCAATTGGTTACCAGACATATATTTTTTGTTCGGCAATGTAATGTTGGACTATTTTAATTTGTTCGATTTCGAAATACCGAACAAAAGTCGAAGAACAGTCCAGAAAAATGAAACAAAAACCTACCAAATAAATAATAAAAAAAAAACTCAATATTTCATTTTTTTCATGGTTCTTGACCACAGTTTTTTCATTCATTGCTTTCTTTTATGATCAAAATACTATGATTCTCACTTTTTGAAAATAGATGTGTAAGAGAGAAAAAAAAAATAAGAAAGGAAGAAGAGGAGTAGGCATTGAAGACTAAGAGGTGTAAAGAGATAATAAAATATATTTAATTTTAGTATTTTGTCCTTAAAGGTAATTTCACACATAGGTAAAATTGGAGAGGGGAGGGAAATCTCATATGGAGGGTGTAAAGAGGTAAAGTAGTGATATAAGTAGAATCACTTGAAAAAAAATTGAAATGGAATGTGCAATTACGAAATTATCCTAAGGTTAGGTTTGTTTGACTATTTGAGAAAGATGATTGAATTAATAGTATGTGAAATTCACTTAAAGAGTGTTTTGTTGAGAACATGAGTGAGATGATTAACTATTCCCTTGTACTAATAACCCCCCATGTAGTACGACTAACAAAGCCATGGAAGCCTTGAGATTATAAATTGAGTGAGGGAAAAAATACTAAAACTTAAAAAAATATTAATTTTATATATTAATATTATATATAGTATTACTAATCTAGTGGTGTACAAATAAACATTTTTTATCCTATATCTTTAACCTAATACCACCATATTAATAATTTTCTCAGTTAATTCCACCATATTTTTAATCTCCTCCATCTTATAAAACCAAACCAACGTGACCTAAGTTGTTAAGGTTGCTTAAAATTTGTTAATTTTTCTTTTCCAAATTTTAATTACCCAAATAACGAAAAAAAAATAAAAAATTAAGACTCCTAAAATGTTTCTCCGAATTTACCATGTAAGTCCCAAATTCTCTTATCATGGAAGCTGTTTGGTGTAACTTAAATCAGTTGCTTATAATTTATTTTAGGATAAATTACAGTAAATCTTATTAAATTATAGGGGTATTTGGTATAGCTGTTAAAACAAATTATAAATTATAACTTAACAGACTATAAAATTATAGCTTTAGTCATAAGTTATTGTTCTATTTGGTGAAGGTGCTTAATTATAAATTTAAATTGTTGAATAGTATTTGGTAAATATGTTGTAAAATAGTTTTTTGATGTGTAAATGCATTTTTACCCATTGTTAATTATAAATTGAATTAACATTTATTAGTTATAAATTGAATTAATTTTTATTTTTTGTTATTCACTCATATTACACATTTCCCATTTAAAAAAATAATAATCTATGGCCATTTTGGGTCTTTAATATTTAAAAAAAAAAAACTAAAGGTATAATTATAAATTAACATGTCCACGACAGAAACTGACAATCAAAAGTAGAGAGTGATCAGTTTCTTAGAGTTAGATTTTTTGAGTTAAAATAAGTAGCTAAATTAGAAATTATTTGAAATAAATTTATCCAAACAGTCCAAAATAATTTTTTTAAAGCTAAAATCTATAATTTGGCCAAAATAATCTATGCCAAACACCTCCTATGACTCATATTTATTTTCCTTCTTGAACTTCAAAATGCAGTTGCTAATTGTAGACACCCAATTTTTGACCGCCCTTGCGACTTGGACGTCGGCGCTTGCACACCCAATGATGAGTATATATGCTCGTTTAAGTGCTCGAAGTTCTCAGCGGAATGTCACAGTTTTGAGCCTTTTAAACCCTACACACCTGTTGCCTTATTTTTGGACCAACACCATAGATTTTCAAACCTGCAACCTCTTGTGGCCTTCCGGCCACTGCTTCTGCTTACCGGCCACAAGTGTGTTTTTGTAGATATTTTTCTGTCAACTGTGCCAGCAGTTGGCACAGATGTATGTACTTTCTTACACGTGTATGTATTGATATTTCTGAGGGAGTTGCATGATTTTCTATAAATAGGAGGCCTTCCCTTTCATTTTCAAGGTTGGAATTTTTAGAGCAAAAATTCTCTCTCTCTCTCTCTTACAATTTCTTAGCTTTTTGCAAGCTTTTGCTTATACACTCTTAATCAAACCTCTCCATCTTTAAGCTGAGGTACCTTTGAACCTTGTTTGAGCTCTCAAGGGTGTGTTTGCTTTGATTTGTTGCCTAGAATTGGTCTTCTCTTCAAGATGTATAAAGCCTTACTTCTCTACTTGCTTTAATCACTCTTTTTCCTACTATTTTTGGGCTGTATAAACTCTGTATTTTTGGGCTGAAACTTGGGTTTTAAGCCCAATAAGGGTTGAGGGGTGGTTCACCTTTCTTTACACCTTGCTCTCAAGGCCTTTACCCTTGTGTTTTCCATCTTTACACTATCTTTTTTTGAGCTTTTAAACACTAATTTTCAGAGTTATTTCAGTGGTTAAAATGTTGTTTTGAAGTCCAAAATTAGAAGGGTTAGCCACCCCTCCTTGTGTTTTGCTTACTAGCCTAGCATGATCTATGTTTTAGCTTATTATTCTAGTTAATTCCAACATGTTTTAGGACTATTTAGTACTATTTTAGGACTGTTTTTAGTGATTCATTGCATTTGAGCCTTATATTGCATGCTTATAGTGTGATTATCCTCACAGGCTTGGTGGTTCAAGCTTTAGCCACCAACCTATTTGAGTTAATAGCATTTGTTTATGGTTTTCCATACTTGTTTCACCCCTAATCACTTTTGCAACCTCCCTCATTTCTTGGCTTTTGCTTTGCTTTGCTTTGCTTTGAAAGTTAGTTTAAACTAGTTGCTTGTTTAAAGCATGAGATTGAGGTGTCATGCTTAATGGTTTAATCTCTTTGGAGGTTCATTACCAATGGTATGATGTCTCTTTTATGCCCAAAGCAACACTTGGTTTGAGCCCTCTTTCCATTAGAGGACTTAAACTCACTTCTGGACTTAATTGATTAAAGAATTGAAAGGTAACTAAAATGGAGTAATAAAATTGCTAAATAAAAAGGTGCAAGATAGTAATTTGGTTAGGATTCAATTGGACGTTAATTGAACCCTTGAGTCTTGAGTCGTTTTATACTCATTAGTGATGAAAACGGTTCAAGATTCATTGTCAACTACTTCCCTTGATATTTTATGATAGGGAGGTGGTTTTGAGAGTCTTATTTTGTTGCATTCATTGAACTTACACACTTGGTTCATAAGCCATCATGCAATGAAATTGTATCTATTGGTGGTTTGTGAATCAAACTTACTATTCTTTTGAGCTATTTGATGATAACGAGGGGTGAGTTATGCAAACAAACCCTTGAGAATACCCTGTTCCTACTCTGTTTGCTCTCTGTTGCAGCAAGAAAGTCCAGTCATCAGTGGCTGGCAAGCCACTTGCTGGCCACCTTCTGTGGCTGGCAGGCCATCACTACTAGCATGCCGGCCACCAGTGCAAAATCTAGTAGTGTACTTTTGAAGAATAACATAGTTGGTTTTGAGGTGGAAATTAATGCAAGTGTTCTACTGTGCAACAGAGGCATTTGACAGCAGAAACAGTGGCTTTTTTGAATGGAAAGTTCGTGCATGCATGAGGATTTCTCGTTTCCCGAGGCGGAGTAATTAGAATAACTAGCTTAGCACCCTTTTTATGTTGTTTTCATGTAAATAATTTGTTCATTTTGATTTGTTGTAATAGTTAGTTAGCTAGAATAGTTAATTAATTTGTTATAATAATTAATTAAGTAGTTTAGCTAAATTATTCATTTTGGTTTGTAATAACTACTTAATTAGTTTAGCTTCAATTAGTTAGCTAGTTAGTTCATTCGAACCCTCCTGTGTGAAGGCACAAATGTTGTAATAATGTGTATGTGTTCCAACCCTATGTCCTTCTCCCTTTTATTTAACTATTTACAATGGTTAGATTAGAGCATCATGCTTTGTTTAGCATAATCCATGTTTGCATCCACTTGTATTGCATGCATTAAGCTCGGCGCATCAGTCTAACTTGCATTGTCGTTTAAATACTTCTTTGAATACGTGCTTAGACCGTATGCTATCAAATTGATTCATATGCTATATTAGTAAGCTGAGCCTAGTAATTGCATATCGCATGTGTTGCATTAGTCATGTTGCATTAGTTAGGATCATGCATATTTTCTAACTCTTTTGCTTGTTTTGGCTCACCTCGAAGTACTAAGTGAGTATTTTTGTACTTTAGCATATCGCATGAGTGTGATTGTTGCCATGTCTATCATGCTTGCCATGAGGCTAATTGCTTAAGTGATAAACTATTTGAATACCTGTGGATAAAGGCTAATTGCTTGAATTAGAATAATTTTAGTAAATGTTCATATGCGATCACTTTTTCAAGTGGTACATATTTCAAAACAAACATGAAATCAAGTGTTTTAATTTTTGCAAATTAGTCTATACTTATATGTGTGCGTATCACATAGTAATGCTAGCCTAATAATCGGAACAAGAGCTTATAATATAAATAAGATTCACATCATGATTAGTAGAGGCTGATCTTTTGATTAGGCAAGCGGGGGTGCTCAATTCATGACCTTCCCCTCTCGTACCTAAGTTCTCGAGCCGAGACAATCTTGGTGATGACGGACACGTGGCCTTTGGCACAAGTCATGAGTTTCCTAACTTTCTTAAAAATATTTAGGTGGCGACTCTGTATCTGGCAAAACAGTCAATTTTTGGCAATTTGATTCAAAATCAATTTTCTAAAAGATTTGTCAGATTTGGACTCTTTGGTATTTATCTATTTCACATTGCACTTGTGAGATCAGATTCAGAACCGCGGGAGTCCGATACTATAGGGCTTATTCATCTTCCGAAAGGGGACACGAAAAGTCAAGTTACAGTTTCTGGCAACTCTGTTGGGGAAATTAGAGAACTTGACTAGAAATTCATGATGTGAAATTTTATCTACACTTATATGTTTCTTTGCATTGCATTTGCATTGGTGCCCTTAAGTCACTTTGCTTGCCATCTGCTATTCCTGAACGGTTTGCTGGAGGCTTGCTTAAAAGCTTGCCAAAAGGCTGACCAGTCATGGGCTCTGCCATGATAGGAACACAACCCTTGGATCTGGATTACCGCTGTACCGTTTGATTCTCCTTTCACTTCTCGGTGTTAGGTGTGAGAGGTATATTAGGTAGTCTTGCTGAGGTACTCTTTGACCATTCAGCCTAGTTACATATCGAAAAGTCATAGAGACTGTTCTAAACTAGGACAGGATGCTTACCCGAATATAGAATTGAGTGAAGCTGCTTTGTTTGAATAGTGAACCCTAGTTCTTGACGAAACTAGGATAGGGTAACCCTATCCTCTCATAGGGGTGTTTTGGTTCTCACTTAACTGGTATGTGCTTTACAGTGAAATTGTACAGAAATGTGCACATCAGTTGCGAGTTTGGTATCTGTTTTTGGGGCAGAATTCAGTGTTTAGTGTAGTTCTACAACTTTGATTACATCTGTGTTGGTAACATCATTAGCTGAGGTGCTGTGCAATTTCTGATTACTATTTTTTTTTGCTTTATTTCTTTTTACTAGGTAGTTTAACACCATAGCTTCAAAAAGTTAGGATATCCCCTAAGTACTCTGGACCCGAGTCAGAAGGCTTTGCAAAGCTGGAGATCTTGTTCGGGGACAACCGGTGTTTACTTCACTCCCATTGGTTACAAGACAAAGGAAAGTCATGCAGAGTTCACCAGTCTAGTTTTTACAACAGTCACCCCTCAATTCACCTGTATCCAGTCAAGTTCAAGGACAATCTTTTACCTCTAGTCCAATATAAGATTACTCGCCTATTCCGATGACACAGTATCCCCTAGACAGTATGGAGGAATTGATACATCATCTTCAGCAAACAGTTGAAACCCTACATCAAGATGTTGCCTGTTAGGCTGAGGTCATAGCCCGTCAGGCTGAGGTAATAAACAGGTTACAACAATAACAACCATAGCCGGTAGCGGCCTCTGCATCCCATGCACCTCCCACGAGTATCCCTGCACCCGGAGCCACTGCCCATACTGCTAATGTCCAAGAAAATCAGGGCAATCCAGCAGAGCCGATCCCAGCATAAGCCTCTAAAGCACCTGTGTATCAAACTGAGGCTCAATTTGAGTTTGAGGTGGACCCGACTATGCTTAAGGTTAATAAATTGGAGAAACTATTCAAGAGAGCACAGGGTGTTAACTCCATTCTCGATATAGAAGATAAGTATACCAACTCTACAGTGACATTGCTAGATTGGTTCAAAATGTCGCACATCAATCGGTTCGACGGCTCCAAAGATCCCATGGTTCATCTGCGGTTGTTTTCAGACATCTTGCAGCCGATGAGCCTGACTAGATTACAAAAGTTGTTTCTATTTGGCCGTACCATGTCTGGTATAGTGATTATTTGGTATGCGAAGTTGGAGGATTTTGTTAAGCAAAATTGGGAGGAGATGGCCGAGGCCTTCATCGCACAATATTCGTACAATATACAAATCGAGGTCACAATTCGTGATCTCGAGGCAACGCGCCAAGAGTCGAAGGAGGACTTTTCGGAATCTGTGACGAGGTAGAGAGCTAAGGCCTTATGATGACTACAAGGCCTTCTGAGAAGGATTAGATAAGGATGGTAGTCCACAATTGTAGACTCGCTTTTTTCCGCGCCCCGTCTTTCGGAAAGGTTTGAAATGAAAGGCCTCACAGCTCGGACTCCCGCGGTTCTGAATCTAGTCTCACAAGTGTAATGTGAAACTGATAAATAGTCCAAATCTGGCAAATCTTTTTAGAAAATCGATTTTAAATCAAATAATGCCAAAATTGGACTGCTTTGCCAGATATAGAGTCGCCATTTAAATATTTTATTTTTGGAAAATTTAAGAAATCTTGACTCGTGTCGAAGGCCATGTGTCCTTTATCACCAAAGTTACCTCCGCTTGGGAACTTGGGTACGAGGGGGGAAGGTCATGAATTAAGCACCCCCGCTCGCCCGATCAAAGATCGACCTCTACTAATCATGATATGAGTTTTATAAACATTATGTGTTCTTATTTTGATTGTTAAACTAGCTTTACTATGTGATGAGCACAAGCAAGTATAGACTAGTTTGCAAGACTTGAAACAATTCAACTCATGTTTGTTTGCGAAAAGGATTTGAATTTGCCACCTCAAGTGGGCTTAAAGATTGTTGATTTGCCACTCAACAAAATGGGCTTAAAACATACATTCGTTGAATCGTTCCAATCCAAACAACAAGCTTTCATCCACAGGCATTCATGCAGTTTAGCATTTAAGCACATAGCCTCATAACAAGCGTGTTAATCATGGCAACATGGCAATCACACTTATACAAGTATGTTAAAATGTAAAACTCACCGAGTACTCTAAGCCAAAACAGAAACTAGTTAGAAAGATTGTCACGACCCAAACCCACCCCTATAGGTTTAGCATTATAACCGACCAGTAATCCTTGGATTACCGAAGGCCTCTGAACTGATTAACAGAATTAAGGGGCTAGCGAAAGCAAATACATAAATATAGTTGTCCAATGAGCTGTGCAGACTCATATAAAATAGAATATTTAAAACTTTATATACATATCCAAAAGTCAGTCTTGCATTATACCCACACACATAATGGCATCTTAAGTACAGCTAACAAAAACAAAGAAAGTCTTATATGCATAAACAACCCGAACTCATAATACGTGACACTTCAGGAACCTCCATGTGAGGCATGGTGGTTGGCTGACAACAGAACACAGATCCAGACAAAAACCTTCAGGCTCGATCTCCAGAATGCCCACCTATACATATATATACACATAGTGAGCTAAAGCCTAGTGAATAACATTAAGGTAAAGGAGTTAGTGAACGAATTCCGAACATTTCATAATCATAAGACAAATCATAACATAATCATTCTCATATCTGAACATACTAATGGTACATCCCATAGAACACATCATACATCGTCTTCTGACTAAAGTAATCGGTTCCAGATACCGATTAAACACATATCACCACAATGAAGTGGCTAACGAGACCTCGTATCATATATATGTCATGGACTCGCATTTATATGTCGTCCTCCATGACTTGGGACTATCTATAGATGCCATAATAGATTCACAAATAGGACATTCGTTCACATAATCAAGATAGCATTTCAAGAAGCCATAGCTTATCGATAACAATTAAAACATAATTTATATCAACATATCTTTACAGAAATGTTACTCACAGTGGGCTTCTAAAAACGGTCAATCGATCGTCGAACGTTGACCTACAAACACAAAAGTACATAACACAAACATATCTTATCATTACACGTGTTCACGTGGCCGTTATGGCTTAGCTCTCTTACTTAACTTCTTATTCATTCCATGCCACATAACTTGTTCATATTACCCATATACTTGGATTCGACACATATTTTCTAATTCACTTTACATACATCGATTCTTAGCTCATGACTCTTTAATAATTCATAATTCATGTCTACATATGCTCAGAAATTGATGGAAATGAAATGCAGAACAACTTGTCAAAATGCACTAAAAATGGCTTGGTCGCTCAAGCGCAACATTGGTCGCTCGAGCGAACCGGCTTGTTTGAAAAAGTACTGGTTGGTCTCAATCTACGCTCGAGCCATAACTCCCACGCTTGAGCGGTTCAACAAGATACAAAAGGTTCGCTCGAGCGCAACTTTGGTCGCTCGAGCAGAGTGATTATGTTTGCAAAAGTGCTGAGAGCTCGCATTGATTGTGGAATTATGAGTTTTCAAAAACAGAGTTTTGAGCTTCCAAATGCAATTTCAAAGGTAAACTCGTGCAAGGCTTCTCTTTAAAGCTTGAAAACTTTTCTAAAACATGAACACATGATCCTTTATAAACCCTTTAGCTCAAAACTCATGATTTTAGCCAAAATTGAGTTCAACTTTCATGTATGTAAACCTTCAAGCTCTTTTCTCCAAAACTCATGAAGTTAACAAAATTTGAGTTCATAAACTCCATGCATGTAAGGAATTATTTTCCAAAACATGAAACCAAGGTTCAAACATGCATGTGTCAATGATCCAAAATTTCTACATGAATGATCAAAATCAAACTGGATATAGCAAAACCCAACATGTTTTGGCATGCATGTAGAATTTTCTTCTTAATTCTTTCCTAAGACTCCTCAAACATGGAAATTTACTTACAAAACTTGTTGACATATGCATGCATGTACATCTCACACTCCAAACTCAACACAAATGATAAAACTCATGATCAAAGTGATGATTTAACACTTATATATACATGCATGTTAGAATTATAATCAAATTCTTCATCTTCTTAACAAACATATATGAAATACATGCAAATGATCATAATAACTCCATGAATTCATCTCTACAATACATAATCTTCATGAATTAATAGTCAAAGGCTTACCTAGAGTCTTGAATCACTCTTGTTCTAGCTTAATTTTGATGGATCCTAGCCATGATCTTCAATTCTTCTTCAATCTCTTCTATTCTCTCTCTAGAATTGCACTCTCTCTCTCTCTCTCTCTAAAATAAATTCTCGGATTTTTCCACTCACTTGGAGCAAATTGAGCTCAAGAATGAGCTTAAGAGCTCATAAATATAGTTGTGATGCCATTATACAATAATTAGGACATTGGTCCATACAAACACAACTTAATTTACCAAACCGAATTAATTTTTAATAAAAGTTTCCAAATGATTCTAAAAATCCCAAATAACACATCCATGTAATCAATTCCAGTTTCGAATGACGATAAGGCTTTCAATTTTTAGATCAATACAGAATTCACAACAAATATTACTACAAGTAACAGATAAAAAGCCAAATAACATACAAAATACATGATAAACACATAATTTATTTTAACCACTTAATTAACATCCTTAATTACGGATCGGGCTGTTACAAAGATGCATGATCTTAACTATGTAAGATGTCTAATGCAACTGTCACGACCCAAACCCGCCCCTATGGGTTTAGCATCGCAACCGACTAGTAATCCGTGATTACTGAAAGCCTGCTTAACAGTAATGACAGTAATACAGAGTAAAGGGGCTGGCGGAAGCCAAAACAATAAATAAAAGATGTCCAATAAGCTGTGACGATCTGGATGCAAAAAGACTTTTTATAAACATGCCACATTGATAACCACAACATATGTACATGCATCATATACAAACATCCTTGCCAAGGACCAAATCCCTAACTAAAACTGTACGGTTAAGTCTTAACATTCATTACATGACATAAATGAAAGGGTGAATCAGGACACCCCAAAACAGCCGTGGCTTGAACGGACTTGGAACCTCGAGGCGAGGCATAAAGGTTGGCTTGACAAAACATAAGCTTAACTTAACGCTCCTAGCATCGATCTGGTACCTGGACACCTACATATAAATATAAACAGTGAGCTAAAGCCCAGTGATTAACATATGAGTAAAGGGGTTAAGAATGAATGTCCTTTCAGTAATCAAAACAGTCCATTATATCAGTAAATCAGTTATTCAATTAGTGGCTCATATTTCATGCCATAACAGTCATTTAGAGAACATAATAGTCATAAGTGGTACATCCAATAGTAAAACAGTGCAGTAGGTCTTAACAGACTGAACAGTCAGATGATGGCCATTATAAAAGTAAACAGTGGTAGTTCCAAGCATGGGAACTGACAGAGATCTCTGTGACAGTAGCAGTAACAGTACAGCAACAATAAATTACTATGGATGCCACGACTACAGTTTACAAATAGGACAAACATTCATTTAGTAAGTAGTGTCATTTCAGAAAGCAGTATAAGCAGTCGTTCAGAACCAGTTGTAATTGAGCATATCTTTACGACATTGTTACTCACAGAGTACTGGGCTACGGATAGGCTAGTTAGCGTCCTCGGGTGCCAACCCTACATAGTTACAGAATGAACACACACTAAGTTACACGCTTGGGAAACAATAACTTAGTCCCTATCTTGACTCGGTGTGGTTCTACAACAATATCCTCTTTAAGATGCCTTAAAATAGGCCTAAGAATGCCTAGGATGAAATGAGGATGCAAAGATGCGCTTAAAAACACTTTTCAAAATTTGCTGAAAACAAGGGTCTCGCTCGAGCGTGGCTTTCTATGCTCGAGCGAGCTTGCCAAAACAGAGGGGTCGCTCGAGTGTGGACTTCCTCGCTCGAGCAGTCTATAAAAATGCAAAAAGTGCTGGATGTTGAAAATCTTCGCTTAATGCTCGCTCAAGCGTGAGACACAGCTCTTCGCTCAAGCGTGCGTCTGCGCGCACCAAAAACCTGAGAGCTTGCAATCTACGCTCAAGCCAGAATTCCTTCGCTCGAGTAGAGCCCTGAACAAAAGACGGTCGCTCGAGCGTGGAATCCTTTGCTCGAGCGAGGAAGTCAAATTCTGGGTTTTCCAAATTTGCCTTCGAAGCTCAAACCAAGCATTCAACACATCAAAACTCAACCTTTTGGGCCCATTTTCTGGAAAACACTTGAAAACTCATATTACAACATATTTTGAAGATCAATTTTGTAAAATCAAGCCCAAATGTGAGACAATTGAACACAATTTCAATTAAAACTTCAAGAATATGATGTAAATATATCATACATGTGTTCATTTGAATTCAAAGCTTCTAATACATGATCAAATGAGTTAATACCTACAAAAACATAATGAATCCATGGACCACAACTAAAATGTGGACATGCATGTAAGAATTTTCATGAAAACAACCTCAAAATGCAAGAACATGTACATGCATGCACACAATGCCTCATAATTCAACACCTTGAGCTAAAACTTAACTCTAATCTCCAACATTTCCATGAACCATGCAAGATACAACTTAAATTCACAATTATGTGGGTGAGTTTCCTACCTTAAGTCTTGAATTCCCAATGTAGAAGCCTAATTATGCAATTCCCCTTCAAGTCTTCTAATTTTCCAAGCTAATTCTTATTGAACCAAAGCTCTCCTACTCTCCCTCTCTTGCTCACGGTTTGGTCTCAAGAAGATGAGCAAATGGTATGGCAATAAGCTCCAAACAAGGTTTAACAAAGTGGCCCATTTCAATGGCACAAATGTAATCAATTTAGGATTTCATCCTAATCAGTTACTTATCATGCTTAATCATAGATTAGCACTAATCAGAGGTGAGGGTCGTCACAGCAACACATGCAATATGCAGTTAATAGGCTCGGCTACTAATGTGGCATATGAATCGATTTGAACAACATGCGTTTAAACACGTGTTCAAAGAAGTATTGAAATTGCAATGCAATTTGTATAATGCACCGAGCCTTGGTGCATGTAAGACAAATGAATGGATATAAGCATGAGGTATGTTAATCAAAACATGACTCTAATCTAACCATCAAAAGTGATTAAATAAAAGGGAGAAAAACTTGGGGTTAGAAGACATACACACACGCACGCGCACTTGTTACAACATTACGCCCTCGTAAAGGAGGGTCTGAATGAATAAGCTAAGCTACACTAAGCTAAGCTAACTATTATAACACAATATTTAACTAACTACTCTAAGCTAATTAAATATAACAACACTTAACTAACTAATTACAAAGCAATTAAATTAATTAATTACGACATAAATTAATTAACTAATCTACTTAAACATTTGTAAGCATCAACTACAACTAATTAACTAGGCAAGTTAACTAAACAACCTCGGGAAACGAGGGATGCATGCATGCTCAGTTTCTCCACCCGAAAGCCATCGTTTTGCTGCTGTGAGCCTCTGTTTGCACATCTAAACACCAAAGAATTCATCCACTTCCAGAACACCTTTGCTCCACCTCAGGAACACACTGTGCAAATTTCATTGGTGGCCGACAGGGGGCTTGCCGGCTACCAATGGTGGCCGATCGGCTGCTAGTGGTGGCCGGTCGGCCACTGATGACATGAACTCTTCTTTTGCTGCAACAGAGAGCAGACAGAGCAAAACAGTGTATTCTCACAAATTGTTTGCACACTTTGCCTCTCCTTTTCATGGGGAAATTAAAGGAGGGACAAAATTTGGATTTACAAACCATCAATCAGCAATTTTGTTGCATGATGGCTTGTGAAACCAATTGTGCAAGTTCAATAAATACAAAATGAGACCAAAGGACCATCACCCTATCATGCATGATCAAGGGCAATGGTGACCAAGGAAAATGGCACATTTCATCACTTTTGAGTATGAAATGTCTCATTTTCTTTGTGTTCAACCTAACGTCCGATTTGAACACACGCAATGCAACACAAAAGATGTTTATCTTGCCTCTTTTACTTGTCCAATTTTGTTTACTCATTTTAATTACCAAAACCATTCTTTAAGGATTTGTCCATCAGTGAGTGTCCTCTAATGGAAAAAATGGCCCAAACCACATGGTGCTTTGAGCATGAAAGAGGCATTACATTGTTGGTAATGAACCCCCTAAGGGATTAAACCATTAAGAGTAGCACCCCCATTTCACTCTTAGGTAAACAAGTGGGTTGAAACCACTTTCAAAGCAAACAAAAGAGTGAAGAATAGAGGGAGATTGCAGAGATTTTAAGTACTGAAATGAAGTGCAAAACAACACTAAAACATGCTATTAACTCAAAACAATGATAGTTAAAGCCTTAAAGCACTAAACTAGTGAAAGAATTAACACTATAACTATGCAAAACAAGCCTCAAATGAATTAATCAGCCCAAAACAAAGCCAAAAAAGGTTATTTCAGAGGCAAAAACATGCTGGACTTAAGCTAAATTAAGCTAGAGAAACATGCCAACATGTGAAGCTATCAAAGCATGCAAACAAGACACAAGGAGAAGAGACTAACCCCTCCAATTTTGGACTTCAAAATAAGGTTTTTACCACTGAAAAACCTCTAAAATTTAGTGGTTAAAAGGCCCAAAAAAGTTGATTTGAAAGTGATGAAAAATGGTACAAAAACTTAACAAACAAAGGAGCAAGAATGGTGGACCACCCCCTAACTCAAAGAGACCTCAAACCACCATTTTTAAGTCACAAAAATAGAGTTTTTGACAGTTCAAAATCAGCCCAAAAATAGTTGAAATAGATGGCAAAACAAAGATACAAAACAAGTATAAATGAGGTAAGTCCTATACCTTTGAAGCCAAACACAAAATAGCCAATAATCCAAGCTCAAACCGCCTTCTAGAGCTCAAACAAGACTCCAAATAATCTTAGCCCAGAGGTGAGAGTATTTGGTTAAGGGTTGGTATGCAAAAGCTAAGGACTTGTGAGCAAATGTGTACAAAATATCAAGAGAGAAAGAGAAAGCTAGAGAGAGATATTTTTGCTCTCATTTTTATAACCCTCCAAAATGGGAGAGGAACCCCCTTATATATAGAAAAACACCCATTGAGCTTAGAAACATCTCACCATACACGTGTATGGAGATCCAGCTCAATATGCAACAGCTGGTACAACTGTCAATAAATATCTGGAAAAAGGCAATGGTGGCCGTCGGCCACCAATGATAACCGACCGACCACCACTGGTGGCCGACCAGCCACACCCATGGCCGACAGCCTTGGGTGGTGGCCGATAGGTCACCAAGAGGTCCAAACACCAAGTTTTGGTCCAAAACAAGGCATAGAAAGAATAAGGTTTAAAGACTCAAAGACAGGGCATTCCGCCGAGGACTTCGAGCACTCAAAACGAACACAAACACACAATCATCAAGTGCATGAGTGATGATGTCTAATTCTTGAGGACGGTTAAAAATAGGATATCTACAGCAATCTGCATGGGAAGTTGTTACAGAAGATGATCATCCTACCCTTGTTCACATTCACCGAGCTCCATGAGATAGGGATGCAAATCGAAGATGCCATGAAACAGGGGTTGATTACGGATGAGAAGGAGCCAGCGAATGATAGTACAACTCGAAGTTGTAATCCTCCATAAATTCCATCCATCTCTGTTGGCGTAGATTCATTTCTTTTTGGGAAAGCAAATACTTTAGGCTCTTATGATCGGAGAAAACCTCAAACTTCTCACCAATGTCTCCAAATTTTCAAGGCAAAAATTACCGCCGCTAATTCTATATCATGAGTGGGGTAGTTTTTCTCATGAGTTTTTAATTGTCGTGAGCCGTAGGCCACAACCTTCCTTTCTTGCATCAAGACACAACCAAGACCATCTCGGGACGCACCACAATAGACCGTGTAACCCAAACCTCTTTCCGAAATTATCAAAACCGGTGCGGTGGTCAATCTAGTCTTAAGTTCTTGAAATGACTTTTCATAAGCTTTACTCTAAACAAATTTGACACTCTTCCTTGTCAACCTAGTCAAAGGTGTAGCTAATCTAGAGAATTTCCTTACAAAATGACGATAATATCCGACTAATCCCAAGAAACTCCAGATCTCAAAAATATTTTTAGGTTGTTCCTAATCCTGCATGGCATCTATCTTTGAAGAGTCTACAGTTACTCCTTCGCTTGACATTATATGTCCCAAAAACTTCACCTCGGTTAACCAAAACTCACATTTCCCAAACTTGGCATACAATTGGTGCTCTCTCAACAAATCAAGCACTAACCGCAAGTGGTTCTCGTGTTCCTCATCGGAGACTGAATAAATTAAGATGTCATCCACAAAGACGACCACGAAACGATCCAAGAATTCTCAAAAAAATCGGTTCATCAAATCCATAAAAGGAAACAGGTGCGTTGGTCAAACCAAAAGGCATTGCAAGAAATTCATAGTGGCCATAACACATACGAAAGGTCATTTTCTGGTTGTCCTCCTCCTGGACTCTCAACTGATGGTATCCCGACCTCAAATCTATCTTCGAGAAACAGCGAGACCCTCTAAGTTGGTTAAATAAATCATCTATTTTGGGTAGAGGATACTTGTTCTTAACAGTAACTCGATTCAATTTGCGGTAATCAATACATAACCGCAACGACCCATCATTCTTCTTCACAAAGAGAGCCGGCGCTCTCCAAGGTGATTTTAGACACCCCATTTTGACTGCCCACAAGACTTAGGTGCTTGGTTCAATACACTCAATGATGAAAATTGAATTGTGTGCTTTGAATTCACAGTGATTCGGATTCAGTCAGGCTCTCGAAATAACCTCAAATCATCAACATTTACCTTGTTTGAATTTTTGAGTCTCATTTTTGGACCTTTTGCCACCTTAAGCTGAGTTTGAACCAAAAAAAATAGGGGAGGGCATCAAGGCCCAGCCGTGCATCAGTGATGGCCGGCCGTGGCTATGAATGGTCGGCCGGGCCTTGGTGGCGAGAAACACTGTTTTGGGCAGGAGGCCGCCAGCTGTCCATTTTTGAAGATATTTATCACCTTTTGAGTTCGAATTCTATAAAAATGAGGTCAAGCCTCTGTTTTGGGGGTTGAACAAAATTTAGAAAGCCTATATACACCTTGAGAGCTTCTTCTTCCTCCTTCTTCCATTGCAAGCAACCTTTGAGTTGACCTAGCTCCCTTGTGTCATCTCCATACACCATATACAACCTTGTCTCACTATCTTAGAGCCTTGGTTGATCTTTGAGAAGCATAATTCAAGCTTGAGAGTGGGTTGAGACTAAGCTTGAATCATAATCAAAAGCTAACTTATTTGCAAGGTACAAGCTGTTTTTATCTTCCTTCTTGCTTTCATATCTTCCATTTCCTACCTAATTATTATTGTTTTGTGTTGCTTTGAGTTTATTCTAAGTGTTTAAGTTTGGGTTTGAAGAGTAACCAAAAGAGTAGAGAGAGTTCACACTCTTTCTATATCTTTACCTATAGCTCAAATCTTTCTTTTACACTCTTTTTCTTTGATATCTACACTAATTTTCAGAGTTTTAAAAAGGCTAAAAACCATTCTTTAAGGTTTCAAAAGTGGAGGGGTGGCTTTGCTAGCCTTGATTCTTCTCCTCATTGTTTAGCTTTTTAGGCTCTTTTCATGCATTTTTTTAGCCTCTGTTTTTCATTTATTCATGGCTGTTTTGGGGTTATTCTAACTTGTTTAATTAGTTTGAGCTTTGGATAGTTCCTTTGTTGTCTCATGAATTGACATACATAACTTGTTGCATGTTGTTCTAAGCTTTCCTTTACTTACTTTCCATGTCTAAGAGTCTCATTCTAACAAATCATCTAACCATCTACCATCTTTCATTCTTGAGAATGATTTCAACCAATTGAGGTTGCTCAAAACATGTAAGAGAGACTTCTACCTAATGGCTTAATCTTTTCGGAGATTCATTGTCAATGGTATAGTCTCTCTCTCTCATGCTTTAGAAGAACCTCTTGTTTGAAATTACTTCTTGTTTAGAGGACTTTAACATCACTATGGACAAATGGACTAAAGAATGGCAAGGCTTCATAAAATTGGCTTAAAACTTGGAACAACCCATATAAAGAAAATGGTTAGAATCGCTTGAACTTGGCCGGACGTTATGCTAAGTTCCTTGTGTCAAGAGTCGTCACATGCTAATTCATGGCATTTTGATGATTCTTGAAGCGTTGCAACCTCCCTCTTTGGGCTCACTCTATGACAAAAGGAAGTGGTGGTCTTATTTATTGCATTCATTGGCTTTTTGTCCAAACTTGTATCCGGAATCATCAAGCAATCAACTTGCTCGTTGATGGTTTTGGGACCAACTTCATTATTCTCTCGACCCTCTCCATGACAGAGAAGGAAAGATGGGACAAACAGAACTTGAGAACACTCTATCCGCACTAGTTCACCTCAGAACTCAAAAATAGAGTTTTGCACCAAATTGAGGCATGACCGGCCATCTGTAGACCCGGCCAGCCATCATTGATCCACGGCCAGCCCTCAGTGTGTGGCCAGCAGTGTAGTTTTGCAGAAAACAGAGGCAGTGGCTGAAGGTGAAACAAAGTTGGCTTGGACAGACATAGTAGCTCTCAGGCACTGTGCATGCAACCCTCATCCATCTGCACTTACCCCTTTGTCAAATGCGATTAATTGTTTCATTAATGTTATAATTATCATAATTATCATAGCTGTAAATTAATCTTATTGGAATTAGTATGGTTGTAGCCATTGCTTATTGATAGCTGGTATAGCTAGTTAAATTGTTGTAAATAAGTAGTTAATTAGCTATTGGTATGGCCAGTTAAATTGTTGTAATAAAGTAGTTAATTAGCTTAGTTAAGTTAATTATTATTCATTCGCTAAGTTTTGTAATAGTTAGTTAATTTGAACTTTCGGACATTGATTCGCACCCTCCTGCGTGAGGGATCAAATGTTGTAATAATGTGTATGTCTTCCAACCCCACGTCTTTCTCCCTTTTATTTTTTTACTTACGATGGTTAGTATAGAGCATCACATTTTGAGAGGGAGATTTATGATCTGGAATTGGGCCGAGGTAACGGCCGAGCGGGTTGAGAGCTTAATGGTGCATGGGGCCGAGATGACCGGCGATCCGCCCGGAGATGGACTGCCAGGACTTGGGCCGGGCAGGAGTTGGGCCAAGTATGTGCCGCCCCAGACCATAAAGAAGCTGCTCGGCAAGGCAGTGCTCGGTTGGATCGAGCTGCTTGATCAGGCGATGGTGGAACCAGTCAAGCTGAGTGACCGGCGCCCGGAAAGGCGTGGTCAGCCGAGGTAATCGTTTGATCGGCAGGAAGGCTGACCACAGGAGGTGCCCCGGGCTCGGCTTTGCCGAGATGCCGCCTAGCCCGGTCCTCCTTGGGCTTAGCCAGTAAAGTGCTTGGGTATGAAGCACAGCACGGCCGTGGATAGAGCAACTCGGCTGCCGAGCTCCAGCTGAGAAGGCAAGCAGTTGAAATTAGGTGATGTTCAGCAAGGTTTACGCTGACAGATGGGATAGCGGAGCCACGTGTCAGGAGATGACTGGGAGTGGATATGGGGCGCAGAGGGTATATAAGCATGTCTGCGCCCCCCATACATGACAGACGAACATTCTGTAAGGAATTCCTACACTCTTACACTCCTCTCTCTCTCTCTCTCTCTCTCTCTCTCTCTCTCTCTCTCTCTCCATCCTAAGGTGTGTGCTAACTTGATCGTCGGAGGGTTTTTCCGGCCACACACCGCCGGGTAGCTCACCATTATCTGCTCGCAGGTGATCGGACAGAAACGAAGCTCGGAAGAAAGGAGTACAGGCTCGCCTGAATATTTGCTCCCCGTACAATTGGCACCGTCTGTGGGAAGCTTGACAGACAAAACCTTGTCTTCTAGGCCCGTCTGATCGCCGTCCATGGCGAACAACGATGAGTTTCTGTTGTCCGCCATAGACGGAGCCACCCCGGAGTACACCCGAAGGAGAGAGGGACCTCCTGCCGTCCATCCAATGGCGGACTTGGGGACGGCCACCGGAGGACAGTCAGGAGACGTGCGGGATAAGCCCGGAAGAAGTCATGGTCATTCACGGAGTCCAGACGGTCACCGGCGGAGGAGAGACTCACACGCCAGACGTCTGGAAAATAAGTTGAGGGACCAAGACGCTGTCATCCGGCGAATGGCGGAGGAGATGGAGGAGCTCAAGCGGCATGTCAAAGGGAAGGGTGTAGCTGGAGTGGGTGACCACAAT
The DNA here is from genome assembly GCF_055761805.1 of Camellia sinensis. Lineage (NCBI taxonomy): Eukaryota > Viridiplantae > Streptophyta > Magnoliopsida > Ericales > Theaceae > Camellia > Camellia sinensis. The sequence continues at coordinate 185,955,953 of NC_138964.1, forward strand.
GAACGCACCCCATCCCGCCGTTCAGGCAGTCAGAGTCAGTGACGCACTCCATCCATCTCTATTACCAGAAGTTACCAGGTTGGTGATTCCGACGTGCATGCAGAGAAGTCTAGCGCGCAAGATAGCACATACCAGCCCTCGCGTCTGGTGACGACGTCGAGGTACTAATATTCTGCTCACTCAGAGGATTTGCGGGCAGTCTTGAAGGAAAGAGCTCGCCGACGGGAGGTACAAAGGGTGTCGGCATTTCAACGGCTATCCTATGGGGTTCATGCCAGCGAGGAGGTCGGAATGCCTCCACCCCGCCCAGCAGCTCCACTCTTTGTAGATATGGACCTGGCCAGGCTGAGCGCTACCCCTTTTTCCCTGGAAATAGAAACAACACCGCTTCCGGCAGGCTTCCACCAGCCTAAGTTCACACTCTACGACGGAAAAACCGATCCTTACATGCATGTGAGCCACTTCCGACAGGTCATGGCCGGACATAGGCGAAATGATGGACTTATGTGCCTGATCTTCCCGTCGAGTTTAGGCGAGCTGGGCTTGAAGTGGTTCGAGAGGTTTCCGGAAGGGAGCATACAACAGTGGCATCAGTTGGCCGAAGCCTTTGTGACGCGCTTCAAAACCAACGCAAAAACACCAAAAGAAGTAGATCATTTACTTAGTGTCAAGATGGAACCGAGCGACACATTGAAGGCATACAACTCAAGGTATTGGGAAACCTTCAACGAGATCTTGGATTGCCCGGTCAACCTTGCAATCACGCAATACAAGCGTGGTCTTCCGGTCGGACATAGACTGCGGGACTCGCTTACCATGCACCAACTGACATCCATGGGCCAACTCATGCAACGCATCAATGAGCATATTTGAGTTGAGGACGACGCGTCGGCGTCTACCGCAAAGTCAGTTCCGGCAGCGATAGACAAGAAGGCTGGAAAAGTGCATACAGCCGAACAAGAGTCCGACCGATCTTCTGACTGTGCTGAGGAATCAGACCGTGGATCGAAATGGAAAAACCGGGGTAGAGGACGTCGGACGGACCGGGATGACTACCCCCGAGATGACGTAGCGGACGCAAACAGAAGGTTGAAGGCAAGGACTGGCATAACCACGGTCTTCAAGATTCCAATCTATCGCATACTTAGTGAAATCCGAGACGAGGAGTATGTCCGGTTTCCTGCTAAGTTGGGCGATGGACAGAAAGGCTACAATCCGTGGTATAGTTGCACATTCCATCGGGAGAGAGGCCACCGGACTGAGGGTTGTTTGCCTTTAAGGCAACACTTAGAAGAGCTGGTCGCGGCCGGGCACCTAGACCTTTACATTGATGGCGGCGTAAAGCCGAATCAGGCTCCGGTCGATCCCAGGGGACAGGATGACCGAGACGCACCACCACAGGGAGTTATTAATGTCATCCACGGCATCATGGAACCGGAGCGTGTTTGCGAACTCCGGGGCATGATAAAAAAGGCAGAACATATGAGGGAAGTTTTGTCGGTACAGCCTGCCATCAAAAGGGGGAAGACTGAAGAAAAGGACGTGATTAGTTTCACCTCAAGGGATCTAGAGCGTATCCAGACGCCGCACAACGATGCCCTAGTAGTAACACTACGCGTCAAGGAATTTGATGTTAAACGGATCTTGATCGATCAGGGAAACTCGGTCGAGATCATGTATTGATACGTTCAAGCAGCTCAAACTCCGGGAGGCAGACTTGGCTCCGGCAACTTCGCCACTGGTTGGATTCAACTCACAACCGGAGTGGCCCTTGGGAAAGATTATCCTGCCTGTTAAAGTGGGATCCGTTGTCAAACAAGTGGAGTTTTGGGTGCTACAAGTGCCTTCAATGTACAACCTTATCCTTGGAAGGGGATGGCTTCACGCTATGCAAGCCGTAGCGTCGACCTACCACCAGGTGATGAGATTCTCCTCGGCTATGGGGGCAATCGAGGAGATCTGGGGGGATCAAGTCATGTCCAAACAGTGCTTCGTGGCGGTCAACGGGAGCCGGGTTGCCAAAGGATTCGTGCAAATGATAGAAGGACCGGAAGACCGAGGAGTTCTGGAGGATGTGGGCACTAAGGCAGAAGACAAAGCTGTGGAGGACCTGGTTGAGGTGCGACTCGATATAGAGCGGCCGGATAAGTTCTTCCTGCTTGATTCCAGCCTTACTGCCCAAGAGAAGACCGAGATGGTTGAGTTTTTGATTGCCAACATCGAAGTCTTCGCATGGTCACCTTACGACATGCCTGGCCTCGATCCAAGTTTTATCTGCCATCACCTCAACGTCTTCCCTGGAGCAAAGCCAGTCATCCAGCGAACAAGGAGATCGGCACTACATCACGCCGAGGTAGTTGTAGAGGAGATGAAGAACCTGCTTGAGGCACGAGCAATTCAGGAAGTGCACTACCCTCGGTGGATTTCCAACACGGTAGTGGTGCCCAAGAAGAATGGAAAGTGGCGAGTTTGTGTCGACTATAAGACAGTCAACCGAGCTTGTCCCAAAGATAGCTTCCCTTTGCCACGAATTGACCAGCTTGTGGACTTGACGGCTGGACATAATAGGCTCAGTTTCTTGGATGCCTACCGCGGCTACCATCAGATCGCCATGCATGGGCCTAACCGAGAGATCACCTCTTTCACGACTCCAAGGGGACTCTTCTGCTACCGAGTCATGCCTTTTGGTTTGAAGAACGCCGAGGCAACCTTTTAGAGGATGGTGACCAAAATGTTTGCTCCTTTGCTTAGCCGGACAATGGAGGCTTACATCAATGATATGGTGGTAAAGAGCCGCCATGAGGGAAACCATTTGTCCGACTTAGCCGAGATGTTTGCCATTCTAAAGAAGCACAAGTTGCGCTTGAATGCGTCAAAGTGTGCCTTTGGCGTGGGATCCGGGAAATTTTTGGGGTTCCTAGTCACGAACCGAGGCATCGAAGCAGACCCTACTCAAATCAGAGCCGTGCAAGAGTTAAAGCAGCCCAGCTCGGCTAAGGACGTACAGTATCTGGCCGGGATGGCCACCGTGCTTAATCGGTTTATAAGTCGGTCATCAGATCGCTGCCGCCCTTTCTTTCAAGCATTGAAGTCAAAGTTCTCGTGGGACGAAGAGTGTGACCGTGCTTTGGCCGAGCTCAAGGAATATCTGTCTACTCCGCCACTGTTGGTTACACCAAAGTCGGGTGAGGAACTCTACCTTTACCTTGCCGTCTCCCAGCACACAGTCAGTGCGGTGCTAGTCCGCGCTGAAGGAATCAAGCACCTCCAAATTTTCTATGTCAGTAAGACCTTGCTGCCGGCTGAGACGAGGTACTTGCCGCTGGAAAAGCTAGCGTTGGCATTGATGATGGCTTCAAGGAAGTTGGCGCATTATTTTCACGCCCATACCATCATCGTACTGACCAAGTTTCCCCTTAAGGCCTTGTTTGAACGGGCGGACTTTTCAGGCCGAATTCTCAAGTGGGCGGTCGAATTGGGACAGTTTGATATAAAGTTCCAACCACGCACAACCATAAAGGCCCAAACTTTGGCCGATTTCGTTGCTGAATTCTCGCCAGGAACTCATCTGGCATGCCCGGTCGATATTGCCGCGGCCAAAGAAGAAGGGACCGTAAGCCTGTCCGAGATACCACAACTGGGTGGAGTTGCCAACGCGAAATTTGCGCGCCCCACCGTAGTACCCTTAACTTGTACAATCCAACCAACCGGTGACGCGATGACGGAGTCAGGTATTGTTGACCCACTCACTCTGTCCGGTACCGCGTCGTCAGAAGGTGAAGTAATGGAATTACTCAGCACAGAGCCTGCAGCCGACACAATACCGCAACCTGGTGATTCGCCTACGGACTTAAGCATTGTAGACCGACTTGCTGAGTCCGGTGCCGAATCAGCAAGGGGGGCTGGAGTGGAACCAATCAACACAGAATTTGAAACCAGACAGCCAAGAAACCGTGATCCCATTGCCCTTCGCAACTCTCAGGACCCATCAGACTGTTGGAAGCTTTTTGTGGGGGAAATGTGGAAGCTTTTTATTGATGGAGCGTCCAACCGTCATGGTGCCGGCCTAGGTATCGTTCTTATCTCCCCGGATGGCCTAACTATTGAACATTCTATTACGCTTGGCTTCCCAGCATCTAACAATGAAGCTGAGTACGAGGCTCTTCTCGCCGGGCTCAAGAGCGCTATTCAAATGAAGGCTGCTGAGCTATTAGTATACAGTGATTCCCAGCTTGTGGTTAACCAAGTCTCTGGGATTTATGAAGCAAAGGATGACAGAATGGCGAAGTACCAAGCTCTGGTCAGGGCGCACATCAAGCAGTTTCAGGCAATCAGAGTCCAACAGATTGGCCGTGAAGAAAACAGCCGAGCTGATGAGTTGGCCGGCCTCGCTTCGATGGTAGATAGTATGTCTCCAAACCCCCTGTTAATTCACTTTGTTCCACGGCCAAGCATTGAAGACGCCGGGCAGACGGATGTACTCTACGCCGCGCTAGGTCCTTCCTGGATGGACCCTTTAATCTTGTTCCCCAGAGACCGGACTCTACCAACAGACAAGAAGGAAGCACACAAAGTCCGGGTGAAGTCAAAGCGATTTTGGCTCTCTCCTTCTGGTGCGTTGTATAAAAAGTCCTTCACCGGTCCTTATCTAAAGTGCGTGCACCCGAGTAGTGTGGAGGCCTTCTTGTACGAAATTCACGAAGGCATCTGTGGCAGCCACATAGGGGGCAGGTGCTTGGCCTACCGAGCTATTTTGCAGGGATACTAGTGGTCGTGCATGCAGGCCGATGCACAAAAGTACGTCCGCAAGTGTGAAAAATGCTAGAAATTCGCCCATCAGATCCATCAGCCTACTAGGGAACTTCTTCCCCTCACCAGTCCTTGGCCCTTCGCCATGGGGGGGCTAGATATAGTGGGGCCACTGCCAACAGCACCGGGCAACCGGAAATTCTTCATTGCGGCCACAGATTACTTCACGAAATGGGTTGAAGCTGAGCCCTTGGCAACAATCAAAGAGAAAGACGTGAAGCGGTTTGTCTGGCAGAACGTGGTCACGCGGTTTGGCGTCCCCAAGATCTTGATCTCTGACAACGGCACCCAGTTTGACGGTCGCCTATTCAGAGGATTTTGTGAAGATTTGAAGATTGAATTCTACAACTCCACTCCGGCTTACCCGCAGTCCAATGGTCAAGCCGAGGCATCAAACAAGACTATACTGGATGGGTTGAAGAAACGGCTGGAGAAGGCAAAAGGAAAATGGGCTGAGGAGTTACCCAGCGTCCTTTGGGCATATCGAACAACCCCGCGGCGATCTACCGGGGAAACTCCATTTGCCTTGGCTTATGGTATGGAGGCGGTCATACCTTTGGAAGTTGGCATGTCCACCCTAAGAAGCAAGAGTTTTGAGCCCGAACTGAATACCGAGGCTATTGCCTTGGAGCTGGACCTAGTGGAAGAGCGTCGGGAGAAGGCCCTCATCCATGTGGCCGCCTACCAACAAGAGCTCTCAAAGAAGTATAACAAGACGGTGCACCCCAGACCGTTCAAAGTTGGTGATTGGGTTTTAAGGAAAGTTATGGGCAACACCCTGGTGCCAGGTGAAGGCAAACTAGGGGCAAATTGGGAAGGACCCTACACGATCACCGGTCTGGCGGGCAAGGGGGCTTACCACTTGGAGGATCTAGAGGGAAGAGCAATACCCCGGCCATGGAATGCGGCCAACCTGAAACTGTATTATTTCTAAGCTTTTGCTTTCTTTTCTTGTGCAAAGGAATTTTTTGGCCTGCACATCAGAATGTAATTCTTTTTGTCAATATATAGAAGTAATTTTGCTTTAGCACTTGGGCTGTTGTTTTAATGTGAAAACCGAGATGATTTATTCCGGTTGAAAAAGTTGGTGTTTTGCCCAACTTCGGATTCCCAACCGAGATGATTTATTCCGGTTGGAAGAGTTGGTGTTTTGTCCAACTTCGGATTCCCAACCGAGATGATTTATTCCTATTGGAAGAGTTGGTGTTTTGTCCAACTTCGGATTCCCAACCGAGATGATTTATTCCTATTGGAAGAGTTGGTGTTTTGTCCAACTTCAGATTCCCAACCGAGATGATTTATTCCGGTTGGAAGAGTTGGTGTTTTGTCCAACTTCGGATTCCCAACCGAGATGATTTATTCCGGTTGGAAAAGTTGGTGTTTTGTCCAACTTCGGATTCCCAACTGAGATGATTTACTCCGGTTGGAAGAGTTGGTGTTTTGTCCAACTTCGGATTCCCAATCGAGATGGTTTACTCCAGTTGGAAGAGTTGGTGTTTTGTCCAACTTAGGAATCCCAACCGAGATGATTTACTCCGGTTGAAAGAGTTGGTGATTTGTTCAACTTTGTTATTACCAACCGAGATGGTTATTTCGGTTTATGAAGTTGTTGTTTTGTTCCGCTTAAGTACTTCAACCGAGTTATGTATTCCAGTTGACGAGGTATGTTCAATCTATGATTTATACTGAGATGTTTTGCTGAAGATGGAATTGATGACAACCATGCAAACACTTGGCAAAATTAGAGTTGTTCATTGATAGAAAGTCAATACAAAAGGTGGGGATAGAGCCCGGTTACATCAGAAACGCAGAAAGCAAACATACAAAAAGAGAAGAAAACTAAACTAAGGGGGAGAGATTGGTAAACTCATCCTCGGCGGCCTCAAGGTTGATGGTTGGACTTTTGTCTTGGGCACCGGGCTCGTGATGGCCGGGCTGCTCCTGCACCTCGGCATCCTCTGCCTCTGTATCTGTCTCGGCATCTCCCTCTTCAAGCCCTTCCTCGGCCTCAGCTTGCAAAGCGCTGAAGACGTTGTTTGCGTAAAGCACGAGGTAAACCGGTAGCAAAGCAGGAGGAGGATTGGCAAATGCGTCGGTGTCAGAGCCCTGGCCGAGATGCTCGCAGGCGGACTTCTAGCCAGCTTTGAAGTAAATGTCTTGTATTGCAAAGACTTGTTTCTTATAGCTCTCCTCGGCTTCATTGAAGCCGGCATTGTTAGCAGCCCGGCAGTCTTTCTTCCGCGACTTTTTGAGCGCGTTTAGCTCGGTCTGGAGCTCATCCTGTTTTTTCACGGCCGCATCCAGCTGACCGAGCAGTCTGTTGTTGTCTGCATTAGCCATCTCAAGTGAAGACTTTGCCCGGCCGAGCTCGGCTTGGAGGCTCTGGACTTGGCTGGCTGTGTCATTGGCCTTTTGCCGAAGTCTATGAATGCGCTCCATTACTAGGTGTTGTTTCTGAATGGCCTACAAGAAGCAAAGTTGATTAGAGAAGGAACCGGGCAAACACTTGTGAAAATTTTGGAGGCACATTGACTTACCCTAGCCATAGACTTCACTGATGATTTTACCAACCGAGTGTCAGGGACGTGGTCGCTGCCGACCACGTCACTCGGTAGAAGAAGAGCTTTGGTAAGATCGAAGGCGAGCAAATGCTCTTTATCGCCCTTGATCGAAGCTGTGGCCAGGATGTCTTGACCCCGGTGCTTCAGCTGTGGACGCCAAGCCGGCACTGGGACAGGAGTTTCAGATACTCGGTAGTCAGCTCGACGACAAGCTCGGCAGATGGGTCTGCGCGAGCTCTTTTACCAGCACGGCGAGAAGCAGGTTCTCGGCTGGACTGCCAGTCGCTGGAGAGGCAAGAGCGACCACGGCGCCGCTGGATTGACCGGCGGCTGGCTAGCGGGTGACAACGCTTAGCATCTCGGCAGACGTGGCGGTGAGCAGGTTCTTGATTCTGTTTCGTTTGGCCATCTCTTGCTCCTCTGTCAAGCGAATGAGTGGGACGTCTGGCAGAGTTGGATTTGGTGGAGGTGTTGGAGCGCGGAGGAAGTCTGTGACTTTACTCCAACGGGGAGCGGAGTATCTGTATGAGGGACTGTAGCCGAGCAATTGGTTGCAATCTCGGTCGTGGTAGCGGAGCGCGGTCCTGATTGCCTCTACGTTGGGGAAATGATAGTTGGCTTGTCAGGCTTGGATTGCTGCAAAAGAAACAAGAAAGAAAATGACTAAGTACAGAAACATGAAGAAAGAATATTAACCGAGCTAATTTGCGCGGCTTACATGTGCTGCCAAAGTTTTTGCTTATCATCCAGCCCGGTACCTCGGCTGTCTCGTAATTGCCTGACACCCAGAAGAAATCATCGTCGTGAAGATCCTTGTCTGGTGTGCCGGTCACGATTTTCTCTCTGCCCGGTCTAATCTTAAGATAATAGCTGAGGTCGTCGCCGGTGTGGCCTAGGGTGTATTGGCGTAGGATCTCGGCTAAACCTAGGCTTATGCCTAACCGGTTGTTTAGCTCGTGCACGCCGTTTGTTATCCGGTAGGTGTTGGTGGATACTTGGGTTGGTGCTAGTCCAGTTCGGCGCAAGAACTCGGTGATCAATGGGTTGAGTGGAAAACGAAGACCTCCTTCGACGATGGATAGCACGGTGAAAGGACACTCCTCTCTGCCCCAAGACGTTGTTTCAATCTCGGCTAGCTCAAGGTGGACATCGGCCGAGATGCCGTACTCCTCTCTGAACGCGGCTAGGGCAGCCGGAGTATCTACGAGAAATCGAAATTTCCCGATTTGTGGCCGGCCTAGGATAGCTCGGCTGAGGGGTTTGGCACTGTGGTAATTGGTTGTTGCTCGGCCTGGAGAGCCTCAGGAATGGACAGTGGTCCCCTTGGACTCTGCAGGAAAATGATGGCAAGTGTAAGTGTGAACGCGGTCGCACGAAAGGAGCTGGACTTTAGCTCGGTCATTAAGAGTGCCAAACCACCTCGGTCGTCTAAGCTAACTAAGGAGTTCGGTCGTCCAAGCAGACCAGATGTTAGCCCGATCGAGCGACCGATTCCTTTTGCTATCTCGGTTTTTGCTGGGGTTGAGACAAACATGTTATTTGCTCGGTTAGATTGGTTTTTTGGATCAAATGAAGACCAGGAGCCCGGTCAGCCCCAGTTCTTCAGTGTTCTTCAGGAAAAATGAAGAACATCATGAGTAATGGAGGGTTTGGGATGGTTTTTGGTGCCCGAATCCTAAAAGCTGCGTTTCTCTCCCCTAGTGTGTGAAATATCAAAGAAAATGACAATAAAAGGGGAGTTTCAGGACTTACCAAGTTAGGGCAATGTGTTCTTCACCTTGGAGCTCGAGTTCAGGAACGGCAGAGAATGAGCAATAGCTCTGTGAAGCTTGATAAGCAAGAAAGACAGTAGGAGGAAAGTGAGGAAGAAGGGTCTTGTATGTATAGACAAGAGAGACCGCCCAAATTCAAATTTTGGCAAAACGGCGGGTTAGCTGCTCGAGAACCAATGGCAGCCCGCCACGTGTCCCCATTTATGGCGACGTCAGAGTTAAAGCGACAGGAAGGTCAAGCAAGACGATGACCGAGGAGCCAGCCGGGCTGGTCTTGAAGACAGGAATGAAAAACCGAGAAGTTGAACCGTGCAAGTTCTAAAGCCAGGGATAGTAACCGGCCTGATCGCCATTCTGTAAACCGCGGACCGAGGAAAACATTGTCCCGGTCAGTTTAGGTAATCCCAGTCACGCTTCAGCGGACGGAATTAAGGGGCAATTGAGAGGGAGATTTATGATCTGGAATTGGGCCGAGGTAACGGCCGAGCGGGTTGAGAGCTTAATGGTGCATGGGGCCGAGATGACCGGCGATCCGCCCGGAGATGGGCTGCCAGGACTTGGGTCGGGCAGGAGTTAGGCCAAGTATGTGCCACCCCAGACCGTAAAGAAGCTGCTCGGCAAAGCAGTGCTCGGTTGGATCGAGCTGCTTGATCAGGCGATGGTGGAACCAGTCAAGCTGAGTGACCGGCGCCCGGAAAGGCGTGGTCTGCCGAGGTAATCGTTTGATCGGCAGAAAGGCCGACCACAGGAGGTGCCCCGGGCTCGGCTTTGCCGAGATGCCGCCTAGCCTGGTCCTCCTTGGGCTTAACCAGTAAAGTGCTTGGGTATGAAGCACAGCACGGCCGTGGATAGAGCAGCTCGGTTGCCGAGCTCCAGCTGAGAAGGCAGGCAGTTGAGATTAGGTGATGTTCAGCAAGGTTTACGCTGACAGATGGGATAGCGGAGCCACGTGTCAGGAGATGACTGGGAGTGGATATGGGGCGCAGAGGGTATATAAGCATGTCTGCGCCCCCCATACATGACAGACGAACATTCTGTAAGGAATTCCTACACTCTTACACTCCTCTCTCTCTCTCTCTCTCTCTCTCTCTCTCTCTCTCTCTCCATCCTAAGGTGTGTGCTAACTTGATCGTCGGAGGGTTTTTCCAGCCACACACCGCCGGGTAGCTCACCATTATCTGCTCGCAGGTGATCGGACAGAAACGGAGCTCGGAAGAAAGGAGTACGGGCTCGCCTGAATATTTGCTCCCCGTACACATTTCATTAGCATTCTCATGCCTTGCATCCATTTGTATTGCATGCACCAAGGCTCGGTTAATTATTCAAACTTGCATTGTCATTTAAATAATTCTTTGAATACATGCTTAGACCACATGTTAGCAAATTAATTCACATGTCATAAATTAGTAGCAAAGCCTATTAGTTGCATATCGCATGTGTTGCATTAGCCATAATCGCATAAAGTTAGGAACATGCATATTTTCTAATTATTTTGCTTTGTTTTGGCTTGGAGTACTAGGTGAGTAATTTCAGGTTTTAGCATCTTGCATTGAGTGTTTGTGTTGCCATGTCCAAAGCATGAATTCCATGAGGCTAAGTGCTTAAATGATATAATTGTTTGAATGCCTGTAGATGAAGGCTATTTGCTTGAGTTAGGGTAGTTTAATTAATATTCCATTTTAAGCCCACTTTTTCAAGTGGCTGTAGACCGCCCGAACTCGCTCCGCGCGCCCCCCTTTCGGAGAGGGCGCGAATTGTAGTTCTAGTTATTATTGTTCGGACTCTTGTCACAGTTCTGAATTTAATCTCACAAAGTGCAATATAAGACTGATATATCACCAAAGAGTCCAAATCCGGCAAATCGTTTTGGAAAATCGATTTTGAATTAAAAAGCGCCAAACATGGACTATTTTGCCAGATTTCAAAGTCGCCACCTAAATATTTTGTTTTTGGGAAATTTAAAAAACCCTGACTCGTGCCTAAGGCCACGTGTCTGTCATCACCAAAGTTGCCTCGGCTCGGGAACTTGGGTACGAGAGGGGAAGGTCCTGAAATGAGCACCCCCGCTCGCCCGATCAAAGATCGGCCTCTACTAACATGATATGTTGTTTTTGTAAATACATGTGTTCTTATTCGGTTATTAAGCTAACTTACTATGTGATGCGCACATCATACAAGTATAGACTCAATCACAAGAATTGGAACAAAATAACTCATTCTTGTTTTTCGAAAATGGTTTGAAAGTACTACTCGCAAGTAGGCTAAAATGCGGATTTGCCACCCTCAAGTGGGCTTTAAAACATGATTTTTGCCACTTCGCAAAGTGGACTCAAAACTCACAATCATCGAGTTGTTCCAATCTAGGCAATCAAGCCTTTACCCATAGGCATTCAAACAGTTAAGCACTTAAGCAAATAGCCTCATGGCAAGCATGCTATCATGGTAACACTTACACTCATGCAAGTATGCTAAAGTGTAAACACTTACAATGTACTCCGAACCAAAACAGAAGCTAGTTAGTAATCAATACATGATCCTAGCTATGTCAACAATGCCTAATGCAACACATGCAAAATGCAACTAAGTAGGCTTGGCTATCTAAGATGGCAAATGAATGCAACACTTGATAACATGCTGTTAAACACGTATTCAAGTAAATATTGAAATACAATACAGTTTAAATAATGCGCCGAGCCCGGTGCATGCAAGACAAATGAATGATGCACGCATGCAGAGCATAAAATATACTAATTGAAAATGCCCTAAAACTAACCATCGAAAGCGGTTAAGTAAAAGGGAGAAAGAAGTGGGGGTTGGAAGACATGCATACGCACACGCACACGCACATGCACCCTTATTACAACATTGCGCCCTCTCGCAAGAGGGTCTCAAATCACTCGCACTGTTTAGTGTATCACATTGTTTAGTGCATTTCAAATCATTCGTGCTATTTTGCGCATCGCACTGTTTTGTGCAGTTTATCATTCGCGCTATTTTGCGCACCTCAATCGCACTGTTTTGTGCAATTTATCATTCGCGCTATTTTGCGCATCGCACTGTTTTGTGCAGTCTACATTCGTGCTATTTTGCGCATCGCACTGTTTTGTGTAGTTTATCATTCGTGCTATTTTGCGCATCGCACTGTTTTGTGTAGTTTACATTCGCGCTATTTTACGCACCTCAATCGCACTGTCTTATGCTTTGCATATCGCATTGCGCTATCTTGCGCACCTTATCTGTATTGCACTGTTTTGTGCATTCACCATGCTCGTACTATTTTGTACACCTTTAGCATCGCACTATTTTGTGCATCTTCTTAGCACTGTTTTGTGCATTCACTCTGCATCGCACTGTCTTGTGCACATTGTATTTTTGCATCATTCGCACTGTCTTGTGCACTCCTTGGTCTAGGAGACCTTAAATCCTCTAAAGGTGCAATTCCTTTGGTGTTTGTCGTACCCGAACGACTTCTAGTGGTCTGGTATAGCCACCTGCCTGTGTTTGTGGTGAGTTCCTAAGAGACCAGCTGAGACGGTGGAAACTAGAGTTCGAATGGCTCTTGCCTAGAACGCAAAGGTTCGGGATTTCCGAGACTAAAGTCTGGTTTAAATACCCAGGGGTATATCCTCAGCTTGAAATCTGTATGGCAGCCCCATAGATTGAGATAGCATATGTATGCGCCTCAATTCTGGATACCGAATCAACCTAGTCTGTCACCCTGTTGGAGAATAGGGAAAACTGCAACCATAGTCAGGGAGAAAAGCCGTACCTATAGTTCAACTGAGAAGAAGAAGAAGATTCCCACATCAGCATGAGGTAGGACATTGCCGAGGTAAGTCATTGCCAATTGCCCCTGTAAGGTACCTCCCTTTTCCTAGCTATCACATTGCATTTTAGTCATTACAGTGAATCGCATAAATCCTGAATTTTCAAACCGGCTTCGCGTAGCGTATAAGTCCAATTTTCAAACCGGCTTCGGGTAACGTATAAGTCCAATTATCAAAATCTTTCTGTATATCATTTTGCATCCTGCCCCTGAACTACGCTGGTTTGATTCCTTGCAAAGGGATACGTAGGCAGCCTGCGGGCGCAACTATTTATTTGTCTGTACTTTGTTTGTTTGTCCAAGTCTTCGGTCTTGTCAAAAATGGTTCGTCTCTAGGCTTTGACATTCACTCCCGTCACTTCTTAACTTTCGAGTTCTATCAAAGAGGGGCAACTGTAGACACCCCATTTTTGACAGCCCTTAAGACTTGGACGCGACTGATGGTTTACTTGATGGAGAAAGGTGTGCAGGGCAAAGGTTCAGTTTCTTCAACAATGAGAGAGTCAAATCTCAACATCATACCCCTTTCTTGGACCAAAACAATCTTGATCAAAAGATTTTAGACTTGAAACCCTCTCTTTCAAAACGTTTTGAAAATAAAGTTCCTACGATGTTCTGAGGCTCGCATTTTGTTGAATGTTGCGCTTTTCGGTAAACCGAGCAAGGACAAAGTGGAAATGAATGAAAAAGAGATGAAATATTTGAAAAATCTTTCAAAACACCTTGTCTAGGGGTTTGGAGTTGAAGAAAAGAGGAGGAAAGAGAGGAAAACTAGTTTGGGAGAAGTTCGGCATGAATCCGGGGAGGACTGAAACTGCGCCACTTCACCGAAACGGGCATAACTCTTTGCACATGAGGAATTTTGATGCAAGGTTGGCACCATTGGGAAGCTAACTTCTGGGGCTTCAATGTGGCCACATGGCCGACCAGAAAATCAGATGGCAGATCAGAAAAATCAGGTGGTCCAAAGTGGTTCAGCATGAATCCGGGAGGACCAAAAACTGCGCGGCTTCACCGAAACGGGCATAACTCTTTTCACAGGAGGAATTTAGATGTGAGGCCATTACCATTGGAAAGGAGACTTCTGGGGATTCATTTCACACTCAAGAATCTCCTAAAACCAAGTTCGAGTAGGGGAGATATGGTTGGTTGAAGTCCGGTTGGATCGAATCTGCGCGGCTTCACCAAAACAGGCATAACTTTTTGCACAGGAGGAATTTTAATGCAAGGTTTGCGGCATTGGAAAGCTAACTTCAAGGGATTCATGGCCGACCAGCTTTAGACCTTGAACCTTTTGAACCCTGGTCGGCCGACCAAGGCAAGTGGTCGGCCGGCCACTTGAACTAGTTGGCCAGCTACCCTCTGTTTTGTCTCTCTGAGTGTGTTCCAACTGTGCCAGCTGGGAGCCATTTGCAGCATCCTCCATACACGTGTATGGAGGATCTTCAAAGTTGTTTTTAGCTTCCAAGAGAAGCTTTAGACCTCTTTGTCTATATAGGAGGTCCTCTCCCTCCTTTGGGCTGGTTAGAAAAAACCAGCTGAGATATACACCCATTTCCCCTCCATCTCTCTACTTCAAACCTTCAAACACCCTTGTTCTTGGTCATTTTACACTACAACTCCTAGCCTACCACCTCCACCATTCATTCCAGCCCCTTGAAGCTGATTTCTAGAGGTTGAAGGTTCACTAACTTGGTCCAAAAGCTCCAGCATTGCTGCTCTTCAAGGGTAAGTGCCTATTTCCCTTAAGCTTGCATTTTTTTTGCATGATTGGTTAGCCTTATTTTAAAGAATTTCTGGGCTTTGACCTAAACTGTAAAGTATCTTATTTTGGCCCCCTCTTCAACTTTGTTTAAGGGCACTTTGCTGTTTGAGGTCATTTACTTCCCCTTATCTTCTATCTCTCTTTTAGGGCTATTTTTGCATCCTATTTTAGCCTTAATTGTGAACATTTTCGAGATTTTCTATAAACTGGAAAAAGTCTTGTTTTGACATCGTCTTCAAGTTTTGTTAAGGTCCCATTTCTGTCTGGGGTCATCTTCCCCCTATGCATGCTTCATCCCTTCATGATTAAGGCTATGCATTAGAGCACTTGCATTGGCCATGGTTTGGCCTCTTAACCACTGAAATACAGTGGATTTTCAGTGGCTTAAATGCATTTTTGAGGGCCAAAATTAGAGGGGGGTGACCCCCTCTCTCCTTGTCTTGTTTGGGGGTCTTTTGGGCCTTTCAAAGGGACCCTATTTTGCATACATCGAAGTCTTGTTTCAGGCCTCATTATGTGAGTTTTGGGGGCTGCTTTGGCTCTGTACAAGGCCCTTTTGGCCATATTTTATACCTACAATGCATGTGTAGAGCAATCCCATCCAAGGCTTTTCAAATGAGCCTTTCTTTGCATGTTTCCTAGACTGATTTCAGGGCCTATTTGGTGAGTTTTAGGGCTGTCATAATCCATTTCCAGAGTTAGTTTTTCCATGCTAAGTGTCTATCTTATATGTGCTTAACAACCCCTTGCAAGGCCCTCCAAAGAAGCCCCTCATTTTTGCATGCATTGGCAGCATTTCGGTGATTATTTGGGCATATTTTGGCATATTTTATTCACTGTTTTTGTCTAGTTTGATGAGTTCTCATTTTCTTCATATACATGCCATGTAAACCATGCTTGCTTGCCAATGTTGCATGCTATGTTAGTCCATCATGTTAGCATCTTTTGGCCATGCTTTAAACCAGAAATGTGCATATTTTGGGACTGCCTTGGCTCTGTCTTTATGCTTCATGATCAAATAATGCTTGCTTTGTGCGCTTGTGGTTCAATGCATGTGCCTAGTTTTGAGTTTCGGGGCTTATTCCATGCATCGGGTGCCATATTTCCATGTTTCGGGACCATTTAACATCATGTTTCAGTGCTGAAATTTACATGTTTGAATGCCATCTTGCATCCTTTGTCATGCCTTGGTAGAGTGGTATTTTATGCCTTAGGTTCGGTCCTCGGTTTGCGTGCATGTGTGCACGCATTTCGGTTGTCTCATTTTCATCTAATGGCCACTGATGTGAGTGCGGCTGAGGTTCACTCATGTTGGTGTAAGTCCATCGTGCATTGTGTATATCATTTCAATTCATAGCATTGCGTATGCTAGGTTGCATTTTAGAGCATTATGTATGCCATGTTACATCGAGCATTGTGCATACCATCTCATAGCATTGCGTATGCTAGGTTGTATGTTAGTCGCATTGTGTATGCCATTTCATTTGCATTGTGTTTGGGATAGGAGTTAGCCCAAGCACGGGAAACGAGGGACGTTTCGTACTCCGAGTGACGGAACGTGTCTCAATTCCCCGTCGCCGACACTCCGGATTACCCATGATGGAGTTTAGGTCTTGTTGTGTTTTCATGTGCATTCATTTCATATTGAGTCGTGCAATTCGACTCCTCGGCCATCATGCATCGATATGCGTGATTAGTGGCACGAAGATCGAGGACTACACTCCCTGAAGAGTAGTCATGCATACATATGTGAAATACTTTGCCATACCCCTTTATTGCTCTCTGTTGCAGTAAATCAGAAATCAGCGGCCTTCTGGAGCGTTGCGCAACCTTCCGAAAACAATTGCAAACAGAGGCAAATCGGGGCATCGTAATGGATTTCTGCACAAGGCAACTCGAGCATGCATCATTCATCATTTGGAACAGAGCTGAGGCGGTCCATGGATTTACGTGCTAATTTACCTGCTTTCTTAGATTAATTTGTTAATTAATTAGGATTTTGTATTTATTCGGACTGTACTATTTATTCGGACCCTCCGAGCGAGGGCAATGTTGCAATAAGTGTGCGTGAGTGTGATGTATGTCTTCCAACCCCACGTCTTTCTCCCTTTTATTTACCAGCTTATGATGGTTAGATTAGGGCATGTTTCAATTAGCATACAGTATGATAGCATGTCTGCATTCATTCATCTGTCTTGCATGCATCGGGCTTGGCGCATCATACTAACTACATTTGTATTTCAAATTCCAAATTGAATATGTGCTAGCTGTAGCATCATCATATGCCATGTTTAGAATAGCCGAGCCTATCTTAGTTGCATTTTGCATATGTTGCATTAGGCATTTCTGTATAGTTAGGATCACGCATGAATTTCTAACATAGCTTTTGTTTTGGCTTGGAGTACTTGGTAAGTTTTACGCTTTAGCATCTTTGCATGTATGTGAGTGACTGCCATGATAGCATGCTTACCATGAGGCTATGTCCTTATATGATATACCTGCCTGAATGCCTGTGGGTGAAGGTTGGGTTATCCGAATTGGAACAATTCACCAATTGTGAGTTTTAAGCCCACTAGATAGTGGCAAATCATCTTGTTTTCTAAGCCCACCTGAGGGTGACAAATCCACATTTTAGTTTACTTGCGAGTAGCAAACCGTTTTCAAAACAAACATGAAATGTTTTGTTCCAATTCAGGCGACCCAGTCTATACTTGTATGCTGTGCGCATCACGTAGTAAATCTAGGCTAATAACCGGAATAAGAACGCATAATGTTTTCAAAACTCGATATCATGGTTAGTAGAGGCCGATCTTTGATCGGGCGAGCGGGAGTGCTCACGAAGTGACCTTCCCCAATCGTACCCAAGTTCCCGAGCCGAGGCAACTTTGGTGATGACAGACATGTGGCCTTAGGCAACGAGTCAGGGTTTCCTAAATTTTCCCAAAATAAAATATTTAGGTGGCGACTCTGTATCTGGCAAAGCAGTCCATGTTTGGCACTTCTTTCAAAAAATCTGTTTTCAAAAATGATTTGCCAGATTTAGACTCTTTGATGATTTCATCGGTCTTGCATTGCACTCTGCGAGATTAGATACAGGACCGTGACATTGAGTCCTGAACTGTAGTGAGCCCAATGAACAAAACGGGGGGGGGAGGGGGGATTCCCTCCCAGGACGTTCGGGGACGTCTACATGGTGTCAATCAATCCAGCATTGACATGCGTCGGTGATGCTGCGCATAAACGGTAATGAGCGAGTGAGAGAGAGAGAGAGAGAGACGAAGTGGACAGAGAGAGAGAGAATGAAAGTGGATGCCGATGGCTTCTAGAGACAAAAAGAAGAGAGAGACTTGGGTTTGGTAATGGATTCAACAGATAAATTTGTGGGAATACATAATGGTAATGGCTTGGTTTTTAGTTTTTTTTTTTTTTTATTGTTTGAGGCTAAAAAGTCTCGTTTAGAATAGATTTTTTGATTTTTTTAACTTTTTGTGAAAAAAATAAAATGATTATGAGTTAGATGTGATATTTTGTCTTATTTGACTAAAACAATCAATTTTATCTTGTATAACTATTTTGATCTAAACTTGCTTCCCAAACAGAGCCATAATAAAGTAGTACCTACACCATTAGACAAATGAAATTTAAATTTTTGACCCGAGCGTCCTTTTTTAAAGAGTGAATTACAAATACACTCCTTGATATTTGCTTAAAATATAGATTGTCCCTTGTAGTTTGGATAATTACAAATACCTCATTGTTAGTATTTTTTATTTAGCAAAATTAACTAAAAAAATGAAATTCATAATTATTCTACTATACAATAATAAAATTACATAAATCATTAATTGAAACATATTTTTAACATCATTAAAAACTGTTAATTGACTTGATGATTTAATAATAAAAGGGGTAATTTGTTATGAAATTTAGAAACGTCAGGGGTGAAATGTAATTTTCAAAATCACAAGGAGCGATTCGTATTTTAATCAAATCTCAGGAGGTGTATTTGTAATTTACCTTTTTAAAAACTTATTAAATAGTTTTAACTTGTAATCATAAAACAATTTAAATATTTTTAAAAAAATTAAGAAAAAACAAAAACAAATAAAATTTTATAATTTTTTTTAGGGTAAATTATAACTTAACCCCCTGTGGTTTGCCTAAAAAATACGGAGTCATCTTATAGTTTCATTTGTAACACTTAAATCCCCTATACTTCATACTAAAGTGTAATTTTCGACGGAACTATTTGTTTAAACGGAACGTGTGTTGCACGACCATGAATAGTGAGTGGAGTAGTTTTTCCTACCCAAAAACATATGACAAATGACCAAAACACCCTTATTGCCATATATATACATAGAATGGTATAGTGCAACAGAGCATGAGTTACAGTCTTGGACCACCACACAGGTTCTCTCTCCCTTATTATATAAATATGCAACACCATCACCTTCCATACAAAACCACCACCATCACTTTCCATACAAAATCACAACCAACCAACATCACCACCATCATATTCCATGCAAAACCACAACCAACTTCTTATTTTATGCAAAACCACCACTCAAAATCACTACCACAACTTCTCTCTCTAAAAATTATCCAAACTCACTTTTCTTCTTATAATTCATATTACTAACAAACCCAACCCATGAAATCAAACAATTAATATGTGTAAATATTTAGATTTTTGAAATAGCATTGATGGGATTCATACCAACCAAATTCACTTTTTCTTCCCGTTTCTGACATTTCTTCGCTTTTGGACTCCATAATTTTCTCAATTCTTAACAATTTTATCTCGTTCTTTCACCAATCTCCTCACCTTACTTTATACTTCATCTTACGTTACCTCGTTTTCTCACTTCTTCCTAAAATGGGTGATTTCGGCATGTCGAAAGTTGTCCGAAAACTAACTTCACACATTTCAAAAAAACATCTCCAAATCTATTTCTTTTTTTTTTCATCATCTACCTTCTTCTGTTGCTTCATCTATATCACTTTGTAAAGGGTGGTTCGTGGTTTTGATGGAGGATATATATAGAGAGAGAGAGATACGAAGTAATATAAGATCGCTTTTCCTTATGCAAGATACCTGTTAAAATAGGTATTATATATATCAGTTAATATGTATATATATATATATATATCATATATGTATATCATATATCAAATATGTATAATTTAAATTCTAGAGAGGGAGAGATGAGTATTTTTGGGTCTAAATTATAGAGAGAGAGATATGTATTTGATGATAATATGAGAGGTGTGTGATTTGCCATGGGATGAGAAAGAAGAAGAAGAAGAAGAGGCATACAAAAAATATAAAGAAAAATTAAAGAATATTCTGATTTGTAATAGGAGAAAATTAGAGAAATAAATAAGAGTAATTTAGATTTTTTATAATTTCTGTTATGTCAGTCCAAAATTACACTTTGGTACGAAGTATAGGGATTTAAGTGTTACAAATGAAATTATAGGGGAACTCTGTATTTTTTAGATAAACCACAGAGAGGTAAGTTATAATTTACCCTATTTTTATTTATAATAATCTATATGGATTTAAAAAGTAAACTTTTTTAACTCAAAAAAAAGGGAATGAAATTTTTTGAAACATCAAGAAAAGAATTTTTTTTTTTGTCATTTATACAAAAAAGAAAAAAAAAAGAAAAAAAAAAAAGGAGCTTGTTTGGCTTCACTTTTTAATATTCACTTTTTTGTATGCCTAAAATCAACAACCAAACCCTAGAAGAAAATCTCAAGCAGAAGATGAACAACAAGGCAAAGTCATGCAAGGGTTGTCTTCTCTATTCCTCCACCCTTAACTCCAATTCTCGCAACCCTCTCTGCCTCGGCATCCTTCGTTCTCTTCCCCAAGGTCTCTCTCTCTCTCCTTCATACATACATACATACATACATACATACATACATACCCATTTGATATGTATGTACTTGCATAGAAAACCCTTTTTATAGTAGGTATTTTGTGAGTTTTGTAGCTAATATGAAACTAAAACTCCTATTTGTGGAAACAAATTTTAGTTTGGATTAGAGATATGATCAACTCTGGTTTCAAGGCACAATAGTTGTGGTATCTTTTGAAAGGTACCTTATTAATTGAAAATTAATTTATTAAATGAATAAAAAGTTGAGTAAATAATAGATATCATTTTCAGAACAACCATTAGTATTGAATGATTTGAAATCATAATGTTTTCTAAAATAATTTTTACATTTGAAACAAGGGTTAATTATTTTTTAAATCAACAAAAATATGTCTTGAATTGAATTTGAACTGTATAAAATAGATTTGATTTGAAAATAAAAAATCATTATAGAATGGAACTAATATGGTTCTTACAGAAGCAACTAGCATGGTCCTCTGAATTGTTGATGTGGCCAGTGGCCCTATGAACTTTAGGAATGAAAGAAAATTAGCAATTTTGGAATCGGTCGTATAATTCAACTAAGAATAATCACTCAGTAAATAACAAGAATATACAATTAGATTTAAACAATATGCCGAACAAATTTGAATTAGTCGTGAAGGTTTCATGAATGGAAAATTAAATTTAAAATTTACTTATCTAAAAGGAATTTTGAATTGGTGCGTGTTCTTTTCCTTTTTTAACCTCTACACTCACTTTTAGAGCTATGAACCATGCTCGCTAACATATTTAAGGAGTGTTTATATAGTGAGGTTATGTCAAAACTGTAAATATGCAAAATGTCCATTTAAGGCAGTTGCGAAATTGATCTCAACTATTTATATAAACACTTAGTGTGCACGTCAGAGAGCATGGTTATCCGTAGCTTTATAAGTGTGAAAGTGCTAGGTAGCTGAAAAAACAGAAAGTCCATGAAATGTAATGCACTGCTATTTGACAATGTTTTAGGTTGTTAACTAATCCTGAAAGTAGTTCAAAAAGAGGGAGAAAAAAAAAAAATCCTGAATGTCTTATGAGTGAGTTATGTTGGGAACACTATTATTTGTGGACTTTCTATTATGTTGTGATTGTTTTTGTTTGGTGGTTCTTAGTGCTTGAGCCCTTACCAGTGTACTTCATTGACTGCCAGTTACTTAAGAGGCTTTGGATTTGCTTAACTTGTGGAGGGAAAAAGTTTTTGCCTCTACACCTGTATGAATGTACCTTTTAGACTGAAATGATGTCACCTTTTCCAGTAGAAATTCACAAAGTTCTATTTTTGCTGCACTAACTATTTGAAGGATGTGTTTTACAGTATGGATCTTGGAATGTTGTACACCCTAGGGATTGCACAATGCATTTCTTATTAGTTTACTTCATACATATGTTTTCTGGTTGGAATTTTTTCACTGCAACTACAGATGGATACTGATTTCCAAGTGTGATGACTAGTACCACGCCACATTGTTGGAGAATCTGAGGTGGACGCCTCTAGAGAAGGTAGAAGCCTTGCAGAATTCAAATATGCTTGTGTTGGTTACTCTGTGTACTCAAATGGAAAAGATCCTACAGCAGATGTGCAAGAAACACAAGCAGAATTGCCGGTCTGTGTTGGCCTAGAGGTTATCATCTTGAGTTTCCTTCTTTTTTTTCATGCTATTTTGGTTCTCTTAATTTGCATAATTTTATTAGAGGATATATCAAAAACTAATGAAAGTATACACTTTTCAATGTTGTTATGTCATTTCGCGTCATGTTACTCCTCTTAGTTCTTGATATGATTATTAGAGACATGTGATTCTTAATGCCTTTTGATCATTTGGGAATTTCTTTTTTGATTGATGTATTATATTATAGTGAATCTCAATGAATCATAATCACAGTGAAGATCAAATAAAACGTATAATTAATATAAAGAAACTCCCAAAGTTTGGGGGAGGGAACCCCGAACAAATACATGGGGATTAAGACCCCATACACTGTACACAGGTGCTGTGATTTGAACCCCTGACCTCCTAGTGAGATCGTAAGGGTTCTGACCAGTGAGCTAGCTCCTGTTAGTTAAGGTTTGACTTAAACCAACAGTGTGCATATTTGCTTTATTAAATAAAGCATATAAATTTTGAATTTTTGGTGTAAATAGGAGGGTGGTGTTGGTGTATGGCTTACATGCGCATGTTTCATTGTGTTTCACTGACATAATTAACCCTTGCTGCTGGTTTTGTATGACAAAAAAGTTAATGCTGCTGACTCTGTTCCTGCTCATGTTCATAGCAGAGAAGGTAATTTATTTAGATTTAGAAATGCGAAATCATAGGTAAGAAGCTTAGTTTAGAACAATTATAGTAACAAGAAGTCATATATAATTATTTGTAGTTTTGAACAGTTTGACTTGCAATCCGAGTTGTTAAATCGGAATACAAATTGAGTATCATGTTTTTTCTCTAAATCATGTATCGTATCGTGTGTCTAAGATACTTTAGCATCTTTAAAAATAGGTAGAAAAATAAATATCCTATAAGAACAAGACACCAAACAATGTATAATATTTAAAATTGCAAAAGTAATTTTAAAGATAAATGCATATACAATGTATTATTCTCAATACTTCATGCATATAATATAAAATAAAGAGTGGAGTTAAAACATGTATAAAGTACTGTCTTAACTAACCATTTAGGTTTTAATATTTAATTTACACCTTTTAAGTTCTCAAGGTACTTGTCCATAGTAGACAACTTTGAACTTCAACCGGTGTCAGTAGGTCTAAATCAACAACACAATATGCTTAATACCAGATCAAATAAGTAGATATTTGTCAAAAGGTAGAGAAAAATAAAAGATAAGTACCAAAAATATTCTTTGTAATAAGTTAATGAAAATTTGTAATAATATTAATTGTCATAAAAAAGTTCAATTATTATTATTATTTTTTAAATTGCTAAAAAATTTAAGTATTTTTGTATCGTATCATGTATCATGTATCATGTATTGTATATTACATTATGATATGTATCGATTTCTCTCTAAAACTATTTAATCGTAAGATATGTATTGTGAATACTGACAACACTGCTTGCAATTAACTTAGATGGCCAAAATGTCATCGAATTCTAAATTACAGTGTTGAAATAATGTTATTACTGTGGTGGGGCATAATTCTTTTACCTTGTGCACATGTTATAATTTTATTTATTTATTTATTTTTTAATGTGTGGTTTTGGCTTTTTAATCTTTGAGTTCTGAATTGGTAGGCTTGTTCTTCATTGTATTTCGAAGGCATTGGACATAGCAGGGTACAATTTTCGTAGGTTGACGAGGTGACATTAATCTTTGGAGTGGATTGCTTTTATTAATAGTTTAAGCTCTATTTGGTAGGTTGAGATACTGGGAGGAAAGGAAGGAGGGGATGCAGATAATTTCCATGTTTAGTAGTAAAAATAAATAGAACAGAAGGAAACATAAAGAGGTGTTAATTCCACTAGCCTATTATTTTCTTTTTGCCCAAATGTGGATGGAGAGGAGGAAGGAAAGAAGGAACCTTTTTAATCTTAGCCCTTCTTACAGAATGTTAAAATAAAACAAAATTACTGCTTTTTTCTTCTTCCTGCTCAACCAAACTAATTGCAGGAAAGACAATGTCCGTTCCTTGGGTATCTTCTCCATCCCTCGTATCTTTTAACTTCTCTCAATACTCTATTTTCCCTACAAATTGGAGCCTTATGATATTACATTTACACAAGCCCATAGTAGTAGCAATTCTGTTAAACAATCTTTTATAATATCTTCCTTTTCTTTGATGTAATTCACAGCAGACTGCCTTTGGCATAGCTTGTCGTAGTGCTTGTGCACTAATGCATCGAGTCAGCTCTGGGATTTTGTACTGTTGTGGTCTTGTTTAAATACACACACATACATATGTACACGGCTTGATCACTTGGAGGGTGTGCGATTGCCTATTTTGTGCCTTCGATCTTGGTTACTTTTTTGAACTAAAATTTGAAAGATGCAACTATACATTGAATTTATATCTCATAAGCAAGAAAAGAGTGGGCATATTTTTGTCAAAAATTGACGTGTCATAGAAATTTCTGTGCTTCTTAGGCCCTTGGTTAGGGTTGAACGTGCTCTTACCACAGGTGATATGGTGAGGTTCCTGTCTCAAACTTGGCATAACCACTTGGTGAGGCTATATAGATGTACCTATATGGAGATCTCTATTTCTCTCTCTGAGAGTGGTCAGTAAGTAGGTTCCTTGGGAACATGGATGAGTAACTGGATGAATTCTAGCCACCACATCACATATCCCTAGAAGTCTCGTAGGTCAAAATCACAACACCTACCCTGAGGGATCCCTAAGTCTAACATTTCTAACATATGTTGTGTGAGAACATTAAGGTGCCATTGGAGTGAAATGACTATGCGTCATAGGATGGATACATTAAGGTGAAGAGTTGTTTGTTTGTTGAGCCAAGGAGGGTCTGAGCATTTCATCACTTAGAGTAGAAAGGACATGCTCAAGTGGAAGCTTGCTTGGTTGAGCTGAAGGGCCCCAAGCATGTTACATAGACTTTTTAAATGTGTGACGTATTGACAGTGGGCACTCAACACTTGGTTAATGATATGAATATATGTTCAACATGTTTAGTTGGAGGGCACCCGACAAATATTTTCACTTGCAGAATTTTACTGTAAAACTCTGGTAGAACTTCCATGCTATAGATACACTGCTCTATGTTATTTTATAAACATATTTTACCCTAGAAAATGAAAAAGAATGTTAATATAATAGAAATATGTAGCCATGCCATGGTGTCCTTCGACTTCGGAATTAGATGAATTGATGTTGAGACACATCTTGCACTCTGTACTTACATCCAAGTTCATGTAACTTGTCTTGAGAGTTGAGACTAAGGTGCTATGTGCGTTAACCTCATTTAGGAACAACATAGCTTGACCAAGGGAGGAGCTAGTACGACACATTTGAGTGGTCCACATATCACCTCATGAGATTGACATGGAGGAATCTTGGAGATGATGTGGCAATGGCATGTGGCATGTGGCATGTGGCATGTGGCATGGTGGGACCAGGTACCCACTGGTTTCAAAAATTATATAACCTTAAGGAGGGGTTAATATGTACAAATTCGTAATTTTGATTTTGATCTTTGGCCCCCATTTTATTTTCTTCAAACCTGCATCAAGATTCAAGATGTGCTTTATCTGTGTTTAGACCATAGACATGCACGTTCTGCATGTGTCCAAAGTAATGCTGATTTTGGGTGGGGGTAAAAAAAAAAAAAAAAAACTAACTATAACAATAACAGGACATGTTTGATGAGTGTTGGTATCCAATGTTTGTTGGGCATGAACATTTCTCTGAATCCATGCTCCCTAGGTTTTGGACTTCATTTTCTTGGTAAATCTTTCCTTCAAAAAAATTATTGCAAGCTTTTTAGTGGCCATGTTAACAATGAAGATATCATCTTGTTTTTCCTCGTGGCATTTACTGGTTATGAAAAGTTTTCCTCTAGTTCTATCTATCAACTATTTCTTATTTGTGCTCCTAATTTTGTATCATATGGAAATTTCTCCATTTACTGGCATTTTTTTTAATGATTTGAATTCATTACCTGGAATGTTATGTGGCTTATGTTTCGGTATAATTACTGTGACTCTAATATATGGTATTTCTTTCTTGAAGATGCTCGTGGATTTCCTCAGCCTCGAATACAAAAACCTGCTTACTCCGTAGGGGATGAGTTCTTGAGCAGGCAAGCCAATTATATGATTACTTTTTCAGTCGGTTAGAATTCGATGTTAATTCTCACAAGGTTTAAAATTTGTATTATGTTTATAACTGCAGATTTTCTAGAAATGCAAGCGTGGTTGCAACGGGGGTGGCCAAGAACCTGCATAGAGTAAGCAATCACATGAAACGACGTCTTGATGACATTCTATATCCGTACCGTAGTCGACCCAAGTAAAATTCCCAATCTTGTGGTCACAAGATTATGAAGAAAATAGCAATAAGTAGAAATTGGCTTTGACCTAATTATGCATTCCTTTAAACCTTAGCTTTGTTCTTCTATGCAATGAGCTATGTTCTTTATCCGAACTGTGTCATTACAATCTTGTTTTTGTACTGTGTCGGTGTTTATTTATAAGATAGTAGAGTTCCTCAGAGACTGATGAATGTACGAGTTTAGACTGCTGAGGCATTCATAATCGCACGCTGCCAAGGCATTCGCACATTCCATTTGTTTTGTTTAAGCTGGTGGTTCATTTTATACTCTATTTGCTTCATTAATGTGTGTTGTGTGTTCTAACATATTTCATAGAACACAGTAATGCTTGTGCATTATGAAATGCCAAGTATCAAATTTCTTTTTGAATATGCACTTGCTCAAATTGGTCAGCTTAACATGTTCTTGGAAGGCAATCACACTAGAGGGCTTGTGTCCTTTGAATGGTAAGAATTAAAGAAAGAGAATGAAAACCTCATTATAAAAAATTATGTTATTAGTAATAAAATTATTGTGCTATTATCATTTAAGCAGTTGTTTAATAATAAATTTTCTATAATAGAATTTCTTGGGGTTATTATTATTTTTACTCTTAAATGATTCAGGTTCTCTACAAACATGAGATTATTAGGGGTAGTGTGGGATTAGATTTTTGCTTAGTTAAGAAAAATGATTACAGTGTTAGTAGGTATTATCCCATTCTAATTAGTTACAAACAGTAAAATTATAGAAATTTGGATTCACATTCTCATTTTCCCTCCAAATTTCTATCATTGGAACTAAGGTCATGTTTGTTTTCCTTACTAGGTAGATTGGGTTAGTGAGTACGGTAAGATTGAGTGATGAGATTATTTACTTGTGATTTGGGATTTACCCTAATATCTAATCATTTTAATTTTTTGATAAATTACATTGACACACCCTAGGGTTTATATTTATTACAGTTCCCCCCTCAGCTTTTGGAAATTACATCACCTCCCTTGAGATTTAAAGTTTCATTACAGATTCTTCCCTTCAGCAATTTAATTTTTTTAAATGCCAATTTTGCCCTCATTGGGTGAATTATATTGACACTCCTCACATTTTGGAAATTACAATCCCCTCCTTAAGGTTTAAAGTAAAATTACCAATTGCCCCATTGGTTAGCATTAGTTGGAAAAAAAAATCATTGAAAAGAAAATTAATTGGAAAAAAAATTATTTGAAATAAAAATTAATTGAAAAAAAAAAATTGTTAGTAAAATTTTTAAATTTCTGTTTAAAAACCAACGTAAACTCATTTTTGAATTTACGTTTTTTTCTCAAATTTACAAACTGGGACAACCATTTATAAATCAAAAAAATTGTCAAACAAATTTTTATGACAGTTTTTAAAATTTTTATAAATTTAAATTGAAAACTGAATACGAAATGTTTAGGTAGCGTTTGATAACGTTTACGTTTTTTGTTTATGTTTACAAAATTTTTATAAATTGGTTTTTGTTTATTTTAAGAAAAATATAAATTACAAACGCGTTTGGTTTGAATAAAATGTTTAAAAAATTTTAAAAGCATAAACTAATTTATATTTATTTTTATTATTTATGATAATGGAATCACACACATTATAATTGAAAAAAATTAATTAAAAAAATAATTGGAAAAAAATTAATTAAAAAAAATTAATTGGGAAAAAATTATTTGAAAAAAAAATTAATTGGAAATTTTTTTTTTTTGGAAAAAATAATTGAAAAAAAATTATTTGGAAAACAAATTATTTGAAAAAAAATTAATTGAAAAAAAAAATTGAAAACTGAAAACGTAAACTCATTTTTTGAGTTTATGTTTTTTCCTCAAATTTATAAACTGAGACAACCATTTATAAACCAAAAAAATTATCAAAGAAATTTTTATGACAGTTTTTAAAATTTTTGTAAATATAAACTGAAAATGGAATGGTTACCAAACAGGCTTCAGATGGTAAAAATGTCATAAAATTAACAAATAATTAAATAAGTTACCAACGTAAGAAATGACTTATCAAAAGATTCTTAAACTATGTATTGCTTGATTTTTAGAATTTTTTTTTAAGAATTAAAAATTAATTTGGTTAAGAAATAAAAAATAAAAAATAATTATCCTTTTTATACAATTTTTATCTGTCAAGTGGTTAGAAATAATTTTTTACAAATTAAATTGAAACCATCATACGTATGTATATAACCTGCTCAAAAGTTAAAATGATCATTATTTTTTATCCTTAAATGATAATTATTTTTTATTTTTTATTTCTTAACCAAATTAGTTTTTAATTTTAAAATTTTTTTTTTCTAAAAATCAAACTATACATAGTGTAAGAATCTTTTGATAAATCATTTCTTACGTTGGTAACTTATTTAATTATTTGTTAATTGACATTTTTACCATCCGAGACTTGTTTGGTAATCATTTCGTTTTCAATTTTCAATTTATATTTACAAAAATTTAAAAACTATCAAAAAAACTTGTTTGATAATTTTGAGAAAAAAACGTAAATTCAAAACATGAGTTTACGTTGATTTTTAAACAAAAATTTAAAAATTTTACTAACAAATTTTTTTTTCAATTAATTTTTTTTCCAATTAAAATTTTTTTTCAATGACTTTTTTTTTCCAACTAATACTAACCGATGGGGCAATTGGTAATGCTACTTTAAACCTTAAGAAATGGATTGTAATTTCTAAAATGTGAGGGGTGTCAATGTAATTTACCCAGTGAGGGCAAAATTGGTATTTAAAAAAATTAAATTACTGAAGGAGAGAATCTGTAATGAAACTTTAAATCTCAGGAGGGGAGATGTAATTTCCTAAAGGTGAGGGGGAACTGTAATAAATATAAACCTTAGGAGGTGTCGGTGTAATTTACCCTTAATTTTTTGGGTAAATTACATTGACACCCCTTGAGGTTTATGTTTATTATAGTTCCCTCTCACCTTTTGAAAATTACACCACTTCCCTAAAGTTTAAAGTTTCATTATAGATTGCTCCCTGAAGTTTAAAGTTACATAACAGTTCCACCCTTACCGTAATGATCATCATACATAAAATTAAATTAACAGGAGAGTTAGCATAATTTTTCAAATGTAAAGGAAGAATTGTAATAAACATAAATTTCAGGAGTGTCAGTGTAATTTACCCTAATTTTTTATATAAATATTTTACCTAATAATTTTACCTAATAAGTATTAAAATAAGAATGATCCAAATAATGGAAATTATGATAGATTAGGATATTTCTTTCAAAGAAATTAGGACAGCCCGCGGATCACTCTCCCTCCATATTACACCACTACATTCATATTCGGTTGCCTTTGGTGACACCACTACTACCTTCTGCCTAATTCTCTTTCATAACACACATCAGTGTTTGACGCCATTACACAGTCCATCTCTCTCTCTCTCTCTCTCAAAAATGAATAAGGTTTTTGCCGCCTTTTGGTACTCCGGCATCCTCCCCCTGTTCTGCACCACCACCATCCCAACCACTACCACCACCACTTTCGAAAACCATGAGAGCCTGTCACAGCCTCAATCCGCCAAGAAAGCTAAGAAAGCAGGGACGAAAGCGAAACAACAACAACAAAATCAATCTTTTGAGGAGTTGCAAGAAAAGCTTCAACAGTTGAGGATCGAGAAGGAGCAAACTGAGGAGCTATTGAAGGCAAGAGAGGAGACTTTGAAGATGAAGGAGAAGGAGCTTGAAGCAAGGGGGAAAGAGCGAGAAACGCTTCAGACGGAGCTGAAGAAGTTGCAGAAAATGAAAGAGTTCAAACCCACCATGGTTCGTTTTTTTTTTTTTCCCTCTTCAATACGATGTTTGGTTGCTGAGAAAATTTGGTAATTTTCCTACATATTCTCAGAGACTGAACCCAGATTAATGGTTCAGAGTTGATGGGTATGTTTGGTTTGGTTCTCTTTAAAAATTGTTTTTGGGTGAGAGTTTAAAATTTTTTTTGGTTTGTTTGGTTGTATATTTTGAAAGTAATTTTGGAATTTGAGGGTTTGAAATGATTTGATATTTTGTTAAAACCAAACAAATTTTTAAAAAAAATTTTCCCAAATGACTTTACAAATCCAAACCAAACATACCCTAAATGTCCCCTTAACTTTTTTTTTTTATTTACGAAAAAGAGTTAATAAATAAATAAATAAATAACAAATTTTTGAACACATTAAAAGTCAAACTTAAACCGGTTTCAGAACTATCTTTTTAAGTAAATTGTTGACCATTATCTTATCTAAAAACTAAATCTTCCTACATTTTCTTGAAAACAGAACAAAGAGAAAGAGCTAGAAAAGAAAGACAAGAAGAAGAAAGAACCAAAAACTAGACGAAATGTACTGAGTGTTGTGGCCCGTCTGATGGGAATGGATATGTTATCATTCGATACAAAATCTGTAGCTCGGCAGGAAGGAAAAAAGAATCAAAAGCCAGGAACCAATTTGCATAAGAAGGAACAGAATAAACAAGGCTCAGGTGGCCATGTCCATTGCAACTCAAATTCTTCTAGACGGATGGAGTTTAATTCTTTTCAACATAACAAGGACAATGATCCTGATAGTCAGCATGTTCACATGAAGTTGAAAAAGCCAAGGTCACAAAAACATCCTCAAGAGGAGGAACTACAGAAGTTTAAGAAAGAATTCGAAGCATGTCAAGCAGCAAGGATCAGGGAATGCTCAAAGGTTGTTGAACTTGGAACCATGAAAGGTAGCTAATTGATTTTGACAATTGATTTTAATCAAAACTTTTGTTAATGTACTTTGATAAATTCAGTCAATTGACTACTTCTCAATTCTGAATTTCTAGAAACCATGAAAGGTAGCTAATTGATTTTGACAGTGATTATGGAACAATAGCTATGGTTTTACCTTGGTTAAGTGTTATAGGTATCAGAATGATGTCAGCTTGAGTTTGACCTATGCCAATTGCAATTAGTTTATGAGGGAAGGCACTTGTGACATATCAAGGTGATTATAGACTATTTGATATGTCACAAGTGCCTTCCCTCATAAACTAATTGCAATTGGCATAGGTCAAACTCAAGTTGACATCATTCTGATACCTATAACACTTAACCAAGGTAAAGGTGATTATAGACTCTTTGAATAAAAAGGATGTGCAAATCTCTTTGCTTCTCAGGGAGGAGAACCACGATTTAACTACTAATTTGACTCACAATATTGTCATATTAGATGATGCACTAGCACTCGTAAGAAAATGATTACCACCACAAGAAAACCTCATCTCACCTAGTTATGGCAAGAGAGAATAAGTTTTGAAACACATTTTTCCATTTGAATCTCTTTTGTGCTTTTTAAATTAGTAGGGTAATGATGCTGATACAACTATACAGGCTTAGAGGCTCCTCAAAACAGCCTGGAGCTTCTAGTAGAAACTTCGCAGAGCTATTACGCTGTTGGAGACAATATCCCGGTAATAACATCATCGCTTACCTTATTTTATTTGAGCTTTATACTATGTTTATGGGGTGGAACCTTTGAACGGTTTACTATTTCTTGTCGTTATTTTGTGACTAAGAGAGGATAGGATGTTAGCTTTTGATGTAAACTGTATTTGAAGTGTTCAAACTGCAGTTTACTCTCTGCATTCTTCAGAAAGAAGGGATTTATTGTTGCTCTAGCTCATGGTGTTCATTTTAAGAGATTGCTTGACCCGATTCTTTTTAGTGTAGGCTCACAAGAACTGGGCAACAGCTCTTGTTGGAAGGAAGTTTGTTTTGAGGTTTTACAAACACTTTGATGGCTCACCAAAAATAAAATAAAATAAAACTTGGGGTTGAAACTTTTACAATTACCATTGTGCAGTGCAAATTGTACTTGGATGAATTTTCCAAACAAGAAATTAAGGGTTCAAGCCAAAATGGTTATTGTTAAAGTAAAATTGAATGTTGTTATATTAGTAGAAAAATACTAAAATAACAATTCCTGAGTTTTTATAGTACTCTTTGGATAAATCGCATCAGGTTTGGAAATTTTTTTTCTATCAATAATTGTCACTATTTTGATGATATTTATCATCTTTGAAGAGGTTAATTTCTGTTGTCGCTGTCTATTTTGGTTGGTAGATTAAGAAGCCCTTTTCTCATTGAACTCAAATTCTTTCTGTTTTGATACGTTTGTTAATCTTCTCCCATGTATATATTTTTTGTCAGCGACATTATTTAAATCCAAATCTTTGTATAAAACAGTTTGTTATTATTGAACTTTTGTCTTGTTTGCTTTTTTTATTTTTTCTACACTGAACAAATGTTTTGTACTCATTACTCATCCTTGTAGCATGATACAGGAGTGCTTCTTAATATCAGTTCCAAGTTCCAATAGTCAATGTTCTCTGTTCTATCATTCTCCATGTGTGTTGTGTGTGTGTGTGTGTCTCTCTCTCTCTCTCTGCAGGTGTCTTTCTTGATTCTTATTTCTATATACGAATTTTTCAGTACTCTTATGAAGTCAAACATGAGTGGTGCGAGAACTCTTATCCAACTGAGGCTTCAATGAAGATGTTGATCAGTGAAGAAATGTCCAAAGGACCAAACACCAGACAAAATGTACCGAGTGTTGTGGCCCGTCTGATGGGAATGGATATGTTATCATTCGATACAAAATCTGTAGCTCGGCAGGATGGAAAAAAGAATCAAAAGCCAGGAACCAATTTGCTTAAGAAGGAACAGAATAAAAAAGGCTCAGGTGGCCATGTCCATTGTAACTCAAATTCTTCTAGACAGATGGAGTTTAATTCTTTTCAACATAACAAGGACAAAGATCCTGATAGTCAGCATGTTCACATGAAGTTGAAAAAGCCAAGGTCACGAGAACATCCTCAAGAGGAGGAACTACAGAAGTTTAAGAAAGAATTTGAAGCATGTCAAGCAGCAAGGATCAGGGAATGCTCAAAGGTTGTTGAACTTGACAGAATTCCTAGCCAGTGGCTTGCTCAAGAAGCCCTCAACAAGGAAAAGGTTGCTCTCTATTCAAATTCAAGAAGAATTACAGCAAGTGAGAAGCCTATAGATTTTATGGGTCATGCAGTAAAAGCAAGCCCATGTGAAAGTGGGTTGCAACATCATGGATTTAGGGAGGAACTTTTTCCATCTGAGCAGAAGGGATCATATTCTTCAAGGAACCGAACCCTAATTAGAGATTTTGAGCAGCCATCTCTGATTAATTCCGACCAGAAGCTGGATATATCTTCTGCTCCAACAAGGATAGTGATCCTGAGGCAACTGAATGAACTCGATGCTGATGGCCCCAAGAAGACAGTCACCGAAGAGCAGCCCTTGGAAACTGAAATGGCAGAGTTAGAGGATGAAGCAGAAGCTTACATCCGAGACTTGCTTGTTGCTTCAGGTCTGTACAATGGTTCATCTGACAACATTTTATCAAGATGGGACCCACTAGCAAAGCCTATAACCAACGACATCTTTGAAGCAGTAGAAGAGTCTTACAAGAAAATGACCAAGGATAATGAAGGGTCCAGAAGAGATCACAAGTTGTTGCTTGATTTGTTAAATGAAGCACTTTCAGTTGTACTTGGACCACCTGTGACCATGTCTAGATTCAGAAAGGCTATTGGTCCTGCACTACTTCCTCCACGTGGACAGAAGTTATTGGATCGTGCATGGGAGATTGTTCGTTCACATCTATACCCTCCAACAGACAAATTTCATTACTGCATTAATGATATGGTGGCCGAAGATCTGGGGTTCACCACTTGGTCAGGGTTGATGAATGATGACATTGATGCTGTGGGGAAAGAGATGGAATCCCAGATTACCGGATATCTGATTGAAGAAATAGTGAAGGATATGCATGTAGAGTCATAACGGTGCATAGAAAAGCCTCTTCTTCTGTGTTGTGGCCATTCTGATGGTCAAAGGGACCGTGGTAGAGGGTGCAGAAAGTGCTGAAAATTTCAGCTCGCGATGTGGGATCTCTTTCCTCACAGGCTGAGGCTGAGGCTGAGGCAGAAGCAGTGTTAGTTATTGTAGGCAGTGTTAGTTATTGTAGGTGAGTGTCAACAAAATATTGCATATCTTTTTTCATTGGGGATGGTTGTGATATAGGATATGGGTTGGTTTGGGGTTCCTTTTGAGTGTATATTGAGTTTATTATTTGATACATTAACTATTTTTTTGTATTGGACCAGTCTGCTGGACAATCCCAGATCAATAGAAGATTGTGAACCACCGTATTTGTTTGGGTAAATTATATTACTTCCCTTGATGTCTGAAAAAAATATAATAAGTCTTACAAATTTGAAGTAATTATATTTGGTTTTCTTAAAATTTTAATTCATACAACATGTAAGCTATTTTCATCAAGAATTCATTACTTACATAGATAAAAAAATAATATTATCATCTCTTTTACATAAAATATATGTTCTATCTTGTATATATTTTTATTTTCATACTATTTGTATTAATTGAGTCTTTTTAATCTTTAAAAAAAAAAAAAAAAAGGTATAATTAATGTAAGTTACTCTATTTTGTTTTTTTTTTTTTGTTGTTGTTGAGGTCGTAGGATTAGGGGTACAACTCGGACGGGTTCAACCCGAGCAATTCGAATCCATTCTGAATTTTTTTTAAGGTTTGGATAAAGATATTTTCAAATTCGGTACAGGTTTGCGTAAAAATTCATAAGACCGAATTAAATTTGGGCGGGCTTGAGTAAAGACGTCAAACAACCTGAAACTCGAATTATATATATATAGATATATAAAAATATTAAATATACATATAAATTATTAGTCATTACATGATGTTAAAATAATTTAGATTATTAAATCATAGTGAATATATATTATATATACAAATAACATAAAATCTTACTTTTTTATTTTCACTCATAAATTGTACTTTCTGCTTGTGGGTTTAGTGAAAGAAAGCTTTTTTGTTGCTACTTTGTTTGAGCAACTGTTTTGTGTTCATGGGTGTACCTATTTGATGCAATGCAACAATCTTGGGAAATTATAACAGTAAAAAGGGTGTTTAAATTTCTGGGTATCATCAACATACATGTAAATCTTGGAAACTCTGCTAAAGATATTCAATTTATCTCAATGCCAGAATGATGATTTACAAGATTTTACTTGTGGAGTGTGTATGTGTGTGTACTATTTGAAGAATATCACAAAATGTTTTTGTTATGGGACCCGAGTTATGCGTGATAAACTCTGACCTGATGATCCAACAAACAACAGGATGGATCAATTCATGTACTTCTTTGGAGCTTATTTTTAAGTGCATTCCTTGTCAAACAATTTATTTGGAAGCCTGTTGAGAAAGGTGAGAAGCTAGCAAAAAGGGTTTCTTTGCTCTGAACTTCTGTTTGCAGGATTTAATTTGTTTGGTTTATATTATTAGTAATAGCTTCAAGTTAATTTGGATGATGACACTAACTGTTATCCTTGTTTGGAGGCATTGCAAAAGCAGAGGGCATTTCTTTGTCATTATCATAAGTTTATTTATCCTGCATTCTCCTTGTCTATCATCATTTTCTTGTGAAAATGGTTTAGTTCGCCAAAGTTATTGCACTATTCGGACCATATGATCAAGATATGAGAGTCAGCTGAGTTGTTTAAAAAACATTAACAATTTTTTTACATGTAACATGATGTGCTGGACCAATCCCTTTAATTAACATATTGCACTTTGTTTAAAAAGTTACAACTGCAGAGTTCTTTGTTATGGTTTCCCTACCAAGAATTGACATGTCTAAAACTTATTGACAGATCATATGTAATCAGGCTTGTCCATCACCAATTTAGGCGCTCACATTAGTCTATCTTTATTTGCTTCAAAACTGTGTGTAAGTTCATTTGTATTATCCTGTCTATTTCACAACTTTTGTGAAATTATATTCTTCAGTATTTAATTGTTGAGGACATATTGAAACACATTGCTGAGCAGCACGTGTATTATTTATAATATTTGTCTGGTATTTTTAAAATTGACTAATGATAACTCTATTGTCCTTCTAAGCAACACAAAGAAAACACAAACATAAACAAGCATACATATATCATACAAGCCTACAAGGGAAAGAGGATTTGTGAACATGTATTGCAGCATAAGGTTCTCTCTCTCTCTCTCTCTCTCTCTTGGTCTGCACAGCACAAGGTTCTCTAATTCTTGAAAACACAAGCCATTTGGTAATTACATATTTTTTTCCACAAATTTAGACTATTACACCGGCCATTTTTTCTGAATTGTATCTATGTTTTTGATATGTGGACTATTAAAAAGTGGTTATGAGAACAAGTTGGATAACATTCTCTGATATTTATCCACTCTCTCTCTCTCTCCCCCCCCTAAAAAAAAGATAGTCTACAAACAAATTAGAGTAATTCCCAAACAAGTAGTATGAGGATAAGAATGCTTGCTGTCCTAAATTAAATCTTCATTATGTTATGTGCAGTTGATAGCTGGTTTTTTATGATGCAAGATTGCGGCTGTTACTTAGCTTCCCTTATATTTTTTCCTTTTTTTAACTTCCCCGCAAGATAAGCTAGTTGTTTATTTGTTTCATTTTGGGGAGGTATTTTCATTACCTGTTCACTTTGTTTTATGTCTTAATGTTTCAGAGTCCATCATAATCATGCCAGCTTTTGGAGTCCAGCTTGAAACTCACTACAGCAAGTACTTCCTTATTTTTTTTATGTATGAGAATTTTTCATTTATTGAGAGAGTGGATCTAACTCCCATTTGCAAATATATGTTAGGTGTCAAACTGGGAAAAGGAAAAGTTGGTTCAATGGTACACTCTGTTTATTAGAATGTCTCTGCTGGTTCTTTGAATAGCAATGTCCAAAAAAAAAGATATGGATATTGATTGGTGCCTATTGGGACTGCAAATGAACCAAACTGTTCATGAATAGGCTCGGCTCAGCTCGTTTAATAAACGAGCCAAGCTCTAATAAGTTCGGCTCGTTTATCTTTATTTAAATTATATAATAAATATTTATATATTCAATAATATAAATAGTATTTTTTATTTAAATAATATAAATAATATTAAAAAATATCTTATCGAGCTGAGCTCAAGCCCAGTTATTTATTGAGCCGAGCTTTGAGTCCAGTTACTTATCAAGCCGAGCTAAAGCTCAATAAACGAGCTCAATAAGCAAATGAGCTGAGCTTGAGCTCAGCAAAGCTCAGCTTGTCTCAGCTCGGCTCGGCTCGTTTGCAGCCCTAGTGCCTATATCTTAGGATGCTTGTTTTTAAACAAAACAAAAGCTATGGAACTCATCCATTCATAAGTATATTTGTGATATTAAACTTAAAAATCATATCTATCAAACTGAAGCAACAGTTACAAAAGAGCACTGGTTGGAGTATCTCTTCTTCCCTTTTTTTCCATAACCCAAAACATTCTCCAGTTTTTCTAGCCTAAAAAAGAATATGGCCAACCTTGCCTTTAGCTGCTCAATAGCACCACTAGAGTAGTTTATGCTTAGGATCTCCCTTCTATTCACCAGTTCAAACAATCACGAAGAATAATATTTTGTTTTGCCTGTTATATGTATTTTTTCTCCTTTTGTCATTTCTAATCATCGGCTTCACTAATACTACTCTTTTTTTCCTCACATAGTGGGAGAATAATCCACCGCTTCATTCCCATTGAAAAGATTTTGAAACCTGTCCTGAATGAATGTGTGACCCCAGTCACTTGTTAAAAAGTCACAAAGAACAAGTGAGCCTTGAAGTGCATATTATAGTGCATAGAGGATTTTCACACCCCACATGTGGGACCCATCCTATGTCCCATTCTGTGAAGAACAGCTGATTGCTAAAGCAGTTGAATAGGGTGATTTATTGTTTAATAAATAAGGAACTATTTTTTGCAAAGATGTTGCCCCTTGTTATTTCCATTCAGCCCCCACTCTCCCTCTTTGTACTGACTCAAATAGGGCTTGAATTCTTGTCCAGGAACTTCACCCACCAGTGAAAATGTTAATCCCAATCTGGAAGGCGTTATGTGCTGCCACTGACAACCGGTCACTCAAGTTCCAAGTAGATAAAATAATCAATGGTGTTGAACTGTTTCGAATAAAGAGCTATGATGCACCACAATCTACCTTCTCGGACAGTTCCTGGTCAATGGTACTTGATATAATATAACATCATTATGAGATTGGCGACTGTGCTAAATTTTGTTCCCTCAACTGAGTGTTTTGTACATGATTGAATTGATATACATTTCATATTCTGCAAACGGAAGATGGGAAATTTTAAGAAATTGATTTTACCAATCTATTCATTAGAAGAATCAATATAGTGTCTGCTTTAATCCTTTTATTGGTCACTGCACTTCAAAATATGTAAATCATAGGGAATACCTGCATGGACATCATTAGCATGCAGTAGATTAAGCCCACCTGGTTGTTGGATGATTGAATTGCTGCTTCTTTGAGAAAGATGGTTGTCAAATTTTTTCATTCAATTATATCTTCTGTCCAGCTGCCGTGCTGTGTTGATTTAACGTCTATTGTGTTCTAGATGATATACATTGGAAATTTTTATTTTTATTTTTTTTGTTGTCCAACTTCATTCACAGTAATAGGGTTATCTGGAGGTATTTACTTCAAATTTTGACATAGTCCATGTATGATTTTAGCACTCATAATTTTAGTATATTTGCTGGACAAAGAAAAAAAAAAAAAAAAAAGGGACAAGAGAAGAAGCAACTATATCTAGCTGTTTTGATCACACATCTGCCAAGTAGCTTTGCCTTAAATGATTTTAAAAAAGAGGTGAAAAAATAAGGTGTGATTTTATTGTATGCAAATAACTGTCATTACAAACTACAAGCGACTCTGTTACACTGGTACAACATATTATTGGTACTTCAGCGGTCAGAATGAGAACTATACATAACAAATTGAAAGAATGGGTTCACAGTGGCAAGGAAAAAAGGCGTGTTGGTGGAGAACCACAGCCACCACTGAATCTGGAAAACCAACTGGTTACTCATCAAGACAGACCTCTGGCAGAGCTCAAACGCTGTGCTGCACGTTCTAAACTGGGTTCATGCTGATGTAACCCATGCCACAATTCATTAGAACCACCATTCCACAATCCAAGCTTAGCTATCTGCTTATGCAATGCCTCCAAGTTGACAAGAGGGACAGTTGTTGGTCGCCCGTGAGCACACTGCAAAACAAACTCTCCAGAATTATCAACAATGCAGCTAAGCAATCTCTCTCTCTCAGCTAAGCAAAACAAACTCTCAATTTTTTGTATTGATTGACAAATAGACTAGGATACTGTCAACTCACTTGGAAACACAATGATGTTTGCTTCAGCTCTTCAACAATTAGGGAACACTCTGAAGGTAGCAATGTGTCCCCAAACATTATTGCACCTAAATAGTAAAACCAATAAGCAAAATTAAGAACATAATCCCCAAGAAAGAAGCTTTCACCCTTTTAAGAGCAGGAAATACAACTCCGGTGCAGCTAAAAAGTTGCTAACATGCTGGAAATTTGAGATGTATCAGGAAGCAAGAAAGAAAAACCACGGCAAATGGCAAATGACACTAGTCCATATGAGAATATTTTGTGGACAAGCATCACCTCGCATAAAGCATTAAATAACTTAATTTGTGGATGATTGGTAACTAATGCAACTTTTACACAGACTAGCATTTTTCCTAAAGATTGAGGTTATTATACCTCTACATGCTTTGGAGTTAAGGACCCGATGAACGGATGGCGGTATAGTTGATGATCCATCTGTATCAGCAAGCTGTTGATCACAAATACAAACTGGAGTGAGAAAATCAACAAATATAGTTTGGGAAAATTTTAGATAATGAATGATGAATCAATAAACTCCAGAAAAATCATGGAAATGGAACTGTAAAAACTTCTCTGTATTACCTGTTGAAGAAATTCCAAGAGATCTACATCAGTCAAATTGACTCCTACAATACACGGCACCTGCACATTAAAGTAATTGTGATATTCAATAATGAGACAAAATAGAGATTGTGGATCTCTGAACTATGTCAATAATGTTATACATCTTGAGTAAATATACAACATTGAGGACACTTAAACATTTAAAGCACCTGGTTGGTCAATGTGTATGTCTATGGAAGTAATAACAATAACTTCTCTGGCAATAATATTTTCCTCTATACATGCATATATATGTACGTAGTTGACAGACTAACTAGTAATACAATCAAGAAAAAAAAAAAAAAATTTAAGCTTGTAAAAGAATGGCTGAGAGAGAGAAAGAGAGAGAGGGGCAGGAATGTTCTTCACCGCATTAAGTGTGACAACAGTTGGCTGCCTGTGTAGAAGATTCAGATTCCTGTAAAAACACAAAAGGGTGTACACCAAAAAAATCTCAGAATTTAAAAGATGAATTGTATAACAAGACAAATGCAATATATCATGCATTCTCTAACACCATCCATTTAGCGGGGAAAAAAAAAATCATCCCAGCAAATCCTTAACGAAAGATATGAAGCAGGAAATCCAAAAGGTTCTCCAAAGTCATCAGCACAAACAAAAATTTGACAAACTTGTTCACCAACATTGGTATGGGGTTAATATCTTTGAAGGTCATTCACACAATGATTGACACATAGATCAACAGTACTAATTAAAGATTTTCTAGACACAGAACACAGAAAAATTACTTTTTAAAAGACCTTGAACCCAAAGAACGAATGTTGCAGAGCCAACCCCAATTTTGAATCTGATCAGCATAGTTGTGCAACAACTGATACCCTATTTCAGGCAGAACCTGTTTACAGTTTCGAAAACAATAAAAATCAATAGTGAAGATCTAAAAATTTTCAGATAAATGTTTAACTTGGCACAGCATCTAGGGCTGTAATAGAACCCCGACATATACTGTGAAATGGAAATACCAATTTTTGCTCAGTATCTAGGTAAGTGACTGTCTTCATTTCTCCAGATAGCACCTACGAATTTCACTAGTCTATTAGCCACACTAGATTTGTCATTTTAAAAAGTTTGAACTACAAAAGCATTTTACCTTCTGACGTAGTTCTTCCAAGCGGATCCTTTCATCTGCAGCGTGCTGTAAAAGACAATCACTTGCAAAGTAAGAAATGCAGCCAAATGCTGGAAGCAGACTCCAAAACCCTAAGCCAATAAATATGATTATGTGTGTTGGTATGTACACGAATCAAGCCCACACATGTTTGCATGTAGATGTATATATACTACCAGGCATCTACTGGCTAATGCTGACACGAGAGATTTCCCAGTTACAAGATTCTCATATGAGAAACTGTTAACCATTCCATGTCCTCAATCCACTTCTAAGATTTCCTGTGCTATGTACATCTCAACAATTGGTGTCATTGAACATTCTGTCGAGATAAAATAGGCCTCGACTGAGAATCATGAGAAGCAGTACTAAACTATGTTACACGGACTCGGGTGTAGATATTGGGTGCGGGCACAGGTGCAGGTATATCTAGGGGTCGGATACTTCAAAATTAAAAATTGAAAATACATAAATATGGATCCAAATTTGGATACGAGTACGGGAATACGGTAAATAGTTATTTTTTAAATATATTTATTATATAAAGATGAGTTAAATAGTTATTTTTAAATATATTTATTATTTTTATCTTATGTATTATTTTTATTGATAATATTTTTAATTTATTTATATAATTTATTTTTTTTATTTTTAATTGATATATATATTATAAATAAAAAAAATATAAAAAATAAATAATAACAAAATATGTTAAAATAAATAAAAAATAAAATTTGGATGATTTATTTTATAGATTTTTATAGATTTTTTATTATTATTATATATGATTTAATTAGATTTATTATTATATAACAAATTATATTATTTATTATATGTTAAAAACGGGAGGGGGGAGAGATAGAGAACACAAATCGACGAGAGAGAGAGAGAGAGAGAGAGAGAGAGAGAGAGAGAGAGAGAGAAGAAGAAGAAGAAGAAGAAGAAGACGAGGAGGAGATGATGAAGAAGAGAAGACCGAGAGAGAGAAGAGGAGATCGACATAGATGAAGACAGAGACAAGACGACACAGAGACACAAATCGACATAGATCTTCACCCTGTTGCTACCATTGCTCCACTATAAGTTTCTCTCAACAACCCTTCTTTCTCCTCTCATGTCAGCCATGTCCAAGAAACCCATGCCGAATCTGACACATCTCACACCCACACCCATGTCGTATCGTGTCGACACGGGTACTCTGCCCTAATCCAGCGAGTCCATGTAACAGAGGTACTAAATAGTCCACAATTACAACGTCCATAGCATAATGTTTTAACTTGTGAACTAATGTTCTATTTGGCTCACTAGAATAAGATGGAATGGAATGGAATAATCATTCCTTAGGCTCCCCTATGGAATGATCAGTCCATTACAATGATGAATGATGATTCCATTTGCAATATATTTTTTAGTCAATCAAACATGGGAATGGATATTTTGATGGAATGATAATTCCATTCCATTCTATTCCAGTGAATAGAACACTACCCAAATATATCATTTGGCTACGGTCTTTCAAAAATTTAAAAACATGAGATAGATGGATCTCAAGAAGAAAAAAAGAAAGAAAGAAGAGCAGTGCTTAAACCTGGTCAATAATAGCAAGCACTCCACCACCCATAATTGGAATGAACTTCTTATCCACCTGTTGGAGAACTTTGGCATCCTCCAGACAATTCTTATTGATAGATTCAGGAACTAATGAATCACCAGCCAGATGCAAGATCCCAGAAGAGACATCAAGTATATTACTCTCATTGTGAAGATTATGTAATTTGTCTCCCCTTTGTATAGAAAACAAAATCACTTTGTAACCACTAATTTCATAACTTGACAACCCCAAGTTCTTTTAACAAACTGGTAATCATGATAGAATGTGATTTCAAAAAGAAAAGAAAAAACGCTAAGGTACTCAACTGCAGTCCGTAGACAGCTCTTCTGCCATTTTAGCCCAGAATCTAATGGATCATGAGATTCATTCAATGTGCAGTCTGAAGGTTAAGAGAGCATAAAATCAGAAGTATATCATTTATATGGGTATGATGAAGGTATAAAGTGCTAAGCAACAAAAGTGATAATCAAATAATGGTGAAGAAAAAAAAAACAAAGTTAAATTTATTCTAGGGTTTTTTACTTTTTTAGTCCCTAAAGTATGCAATTTGTCATTTGGTCACAAATGTCTAAAATTTGTCCCTAATGTATAAAAAAGTGTTTCACTTTAGTCCCCCAACCTAACTCTATCTGGAAGTGTTGTTAAAGTCAAGGGTAAATGTGGAAACTCAATTAATAAAAACACATTTTTAGTCCAGTTAATTCTATTTGCACACCCCTCATTTTCTCAGTGCTCACACCATCTTCTAATTTTTTTTATTACAGTTTTGTCCCTCAAACAAATTACTCTTTTGGATAAAAACCTAAACCCTAATTTCTCTATACACACATCTGTAGGGCTCGCAAATGTCGGAAGCAACATCTATATACATGTTGGATGGCAGGAATATTTCCTTCTAAAGATGTTGGTTCTTTTTTTTGTTTTTAGCAGATATGTAATTATGATTTTAACGCTTTACCCCTAGTTCAGACGGAGAGAGACAAAATTATGTTAGGGGACCAAACTGAAACACTTTTTATAAATTGGGTAGTAAATTAACACAATTTAAACATGGGGGTCC
Source organism: Camellia sinensis (assembly GCF_055761805.1). NCBI lineage: Eukaryota > Viridiplantae > Streptophyta > Magnoliopsida > Ericales > Theaceae > Camellia > Camellia sinensis. The sequence continues at coordinate 186,000,386 of NC_138964.1, forward strand.
AAAATGACACGGATCACTACTTTGGGAGCTAAAAGTGTATTTTTTTTAATTGAGTTTCTGCATTTACCCCTAAATTTAATGAAGTCTACAGACAAAGTTAAGTTGGGGGACCAAAATGAAACACTTTTTATACATTGAGGGCTTAGGCCTCACTTGGAGAGTAACTATTTTGGTCAAAAAGTCACTATAAGTTGTCATATCACTCCCTTTACTTTTCTGCACATCTTTTCGTAACAAGCAAAAAAGTTACTAAAATAGCTTGTTCCCAAACTAGGCCTTAATTGACACAATTTAAAATTTGGGATCACAATGACACATCACATTCTTTGGGGACTAAAAAGGTAACTAATCCTTCATTCTATAATACATTATTCATAAATGCTTCCATATTGTGGGAGAATAGGCAAAATAATATTAACTGTTCAATCTACAATCCTACATAACGCTACATAATCTTAACAGACGGAAATCTACCTAAAAAAATCTGGTACTCACCCATAGATCAATGGGAAGCATAACTTTTGCCTACACATAACAGAATTATTTTCAACTGAATCCATGCCGTAAATGTGGAGGCGCTTTGACTTTTTGCATTTTAAATTTTTGAACGTCAATTATGTCTTGCGATGCTACATAATACTAACATAATCATAATAGATGGACACCTGCCTAACAAACATGGTAGCTTCTCCCATAGATCAATGGGAAACGTAACTTTTGCCAACACATAACAACAGCATTACCTTCAACCAAACCCTTACTGTAAATGTTAAGATCCTCTGATTTTTGCATATCACATTTTTTAATGTCCTTCATGTCATGTGTTTTCTTCTTATCTGGTCTGAAAGCAAAACCTCAATGAAGTTAGCAACTATCAGATTTGATCTAGCATTTTAAGCTTGACATGGAAATACTAAAAGTAATTATACCTGGTGTAGATCAATGGATCTTCCACAGAATTTGGCTCAGAATATAGTTGACATTCACCAGATGATTGTTGAGGATGCTTCAACCCACTCGTTTCTGCACAATACACATAAATCTTAACTGGTCTAGCTTATTTGCACCACCACCAAGTCCTACAAACAGTTTGTATTAAAGCAACACCTTGTGAAGTAGGGGCATTATTGATGGCCTGGGCTTTGAGTTTTTTTGCTTCCATGGCCAAATGTGTATTTAAGGTGAAGAATTTTTTCTTGCCTCTGTAAAAAGGTGGAGTTGAATGGCTTCTTTTTGGCCTTCTCTTACAAACATATCCTTCTTGTTGATATATAACCGGATCCTTTAGGCCTTCATCCACAACATCATAAATTGTTGAAGAAATATGGTGTGACGTTACTGCAGAACAGTTGGCATTATATTTACCATGCGAGTCTAAACATAACCACTCTGTTTCATCAATAAATATATCGGGACATTTTGAAAAGAGAACATCATCTAGATTATGTTGTTGGATAAATCTACAATTATCTTCCTTGGAACGAACACAACTTTCAAAACCTGAGCACATGTTTGCAAAACTTGTTGAGAAGTCTTCTTGGCTTGAGCTTTTTCGCAAAGAATCATCAAAATAAAAACCACGGTCCTTAACAACCCTTTCCGCTAAATAGTCATATCTATTGTCATATTTGATACGCCTCTCAAGTGCATTCTCATCAAAGAAATTATCCACATTCTGAGATTTGGTCCTAAATAATGGATCTGACATTACAGAAGACCATTCAGATTTAAGCGACTGACGACTTGAGAAAAATTTTCCAACACGTGCAATTGAGTCTGGTGGAAGGTCATTCTCTCCAGCTAAACACTCTCCACCTATTGCAGAAGACTCTATTGAATCCCTTGACAAAAAATCCAGACCTGTAAGCACGTCACACTTAGACATGGGTCCGGGGGAAGACCAAGCACTTGCTGCCTCATCCTGCCATAGAGTCCCTGGAAGGAAATCAAACCTCTGGTTATTGTCATCAATTTCTCCAACACAAACCCAATCATTAGGTTCAAGACTCTTTCTTTTGGCTCCAAAACCATTAATCCGAAAGTCAAATCCTTCAGAGCTTGCAGGTGATGCCCCATCAACTGGAAGGCTTCTCCTACAGGAGCAATTATGCAGAAAGGGCTTTAGATCCTCGCTGATCTTGTCCACATCATCACCTATTTCAAAACAATCAGGAGATAATGCACTCCCATTAAATCCATTACTTATGCTGGCATCCACATTGAAATGTGCATCCTCCAATCTAGAACCCAAAATATAGTCTGTGTGCTCACTGGATCTTTTTTCCCCAAAGAACTTATTCCCCAAGAAATGGTCTTCAGAAGAGAAAACATTATGGTCAGTTGCCTGCAGATAGCTAGCACTCTTTTGGTTTACAGTTACTCTGGATGGGGCAAGCAATCCATCACACAACTGGAATGAGTAGTCAGTTTGATACAAAGATCCCAACCTGATCTGGTGTTCTGAAGCATCTTGACAAGAAAATCTATTGTCTTTCCAGTGAAACATATGGTCACTTTCTTCAGTTGGCATCTCCAGCTGGGGGGAGAGAAGGCCAAAAGAAGCACGGTGATTGTACATCCTGCACCTCCTTTTTGCAATTTCATATTTTTCTGGCAAATCTGCCAATGTTTGGCAACAAAAGAAATCTTAGGATACACATGAAGGAAATCGATTGGGTAAATTACACCTTTGCTCCTTGTTTGAGCCAAATTTCAGTTTAGTCCCTATAGCTTCAATTTCATCAATTTAAACCTCATACTTTCAATTCCGTACCAATGTGGTCAGCTGTCATTAACATTTTGGATGGAAAACATGTGCGAAACTAGAGGGACAACAGTAGAATTCAAAAGAACTATAGGGACCACAGGTGTAACCTATTCATTTTTCTTTTTGTGCAGGAATTGCTAAAATTTCCACATGTTGCCTTTTTCCGTCCAAAATGCTAACCACAATGGACAGAGGAACCACATTGAAACGTAATTGAAAGTATGAGGTTTAAATTGATGAAATTGAAACTACAGGGACCGAAGTGAAAACTTCACTGGACCTAAAGGGACCAACAGTATAATTTACCCAAACAGATTTTTTGCCAGTTCACAAGCAAGCTATATAAACATCATTCATGAAATTTTGTTACTCTGGAAATGTGTTCTCTCTTCTCCAAATAGTTTTGAGGAATGTAACTATTGAAACAACTAGATCAGGGTATTCAAACTCTATATACAGAATTATCAGAAGCAAGACATTCAATAATAAAATATAGATCCTACCTTTTTCTGGTGATGAAACATCATTACCTTCCCTCCAGGTATTGTCTTCTTCTGGCATAACAGTACCACGGCTGGAGGAATTTCCTTGAAACATATCAAAAGTCAAGACAAGTTTAAGAAATGAATTAACAAAAATAATGTTAACAGACAGCAAAAAGATTATTCACAAATTTAGCAGTTTACCGTGAGAAAATTTTTCAGTCCACAAGTGTGTGATGGCCTTTTCAATAAAATTAATAATGGGAGACCAATCCTGAGAGAGAGAGAGAGAGAGAGAGGATCAAGGGAACAATTGGATTCCTAAATTACTTCACAACAGAGTGATAACCAAACAAATTAAATTAGTAAGACTAAAGCCCTGAAGGAAATACTAGCACACTGTAAGTGAGAAGAATGAGGTAGAAAAGCCATCTACAGCATTTAGGCAAATGAATCACACACATGGAGGAAGAAACAACACCAATCATCCAAAATTGACAGAAGGAAGGAAAATATATGTATATATACTGCTATATCAAGTGTAATGCACAAATGAAATTTTTTCAACAGAAGCATCAATCCCCAAACAATCCCTGTTTCAACAGAATTCAACAGAAGCATGCGATCAACAGAGATCGATGTGAAATCGATCCCTCACTTTGAAAGTGATCGATCCCTTATTAGTTGTGATCGATTGCCACCCTAGTTTTCACAAATCCTTCGTAAATTGGTTTTGGAAGCTGAGTTTCAATATAAACACCTCTATAACTTGGTTTTCTATATCCCAACCATTGTTTTTTCACAGTCAAAATTCTGTAAACTCTAGAAAAATTCTGAGCAAATATTTTGATCATTGTGAGAGAATTTTCTCGAGATAGTTTTCCAAAAACCTTACATATCTTTGCATTGTTGTGTTCTGCACACAGGGTTGATTGGGTAATTGGATCCGTTCAAGAATAGAGATCGAGGCTGTTGCTTCGTAGTGTCCAGAAGATCAAAAAGGCTGACTAAGTCAAGCTATGCTCGTGGAGAAACTACAAGTCATCAGAGTTGTAGATAAACCTAGGTATACGGTTGTAAGTTTTCTCGACTGTGTCCTGTATTCCATCATCGTTTGGTGGATTTTTGTTGGGTGTTGTGGCCATGGTTTTTCCCTTTTGGGCTTTCCACGTAAAATCTGTGTTATCGTGTGATTGCTATTTACTGTGGTAAATTTTGATTAAAAGGCTAAAATAGGGCTAATAAACATAATTCACCACCCCCCCAACCCCTTTTCCGTTTCTAGGCACATTTTACTGAAGTCTCCAATATTTCAACTTTTTGAGAAATGACAAAAATCACTTTTCCACTCAAAACAATCTAATTGACAAGGGGCAAACAAACTTCATAAGCCAGGAAAATTCTCAATCAATTAGCTAATTATATATATCACAGTTCATGATCAAACAAGAAGAAATGTTACCTTGAATTCAACAGAAGTCTTTGATGGTTCAAATGTTATATCATACCAAGATCTTGGGCAACTTAAATTCAAAATGTATGTTTCATATGTTTGAGACCTACTTCGCTTCCCATTTTGTAACTTCATGTTAGCCTCCTGCAGATCCGAAGAGTTGAACCTAGTGACCAACTCATTCAGCAGTTTATGAATTGGGCCCTTGCAGATATAAAGAGAGTTGATGTCTACATAAGTGAAGGTCAAGAAAATCAAAATTCTCAATTATCTCAAGTGCCGATCTTTTTGTTTTATCAGTATCTTAATTGCTAATCTATCTAGTGCAATATAACCTTTGCACACTAACAAGATAATCAACTTCACGGATACAGACAAATTGACAGGCCTGCAAGAAAAAGGACCCTCAATTAGCACTATTGACAGTGGGGAATCAGTAAAGCATATCAAAACAGTTAAATAGTTATATCATCAAACGAAGTATACCTTCACAAATGAAGTATCACGAGGACTAGACATATATCCAGAAAGCTTTAATACACCATCAGAGACATTTAATTCATGTAGAGAGCTGAAAATCTCAATTCCAAAACCACTCGTCAACAGTGACAAAGGAGATGAGGAAGGAGTCGTGCAGAACAACTCATCCTCACTGCATGCAGGTAAAACAAAATGTAAGCAAACACATATATGACCCTCCAAGTGCTATATTGACAAATGTAGAGCAGGAACACCTCTCAATATCAACAACTTCGAAGAATACTTTTGGATGAACAATGGCAATTCTAAGAACACATTTTTTGACTGAGTGCAAGACCTTCTTCGGGCTTCCAATTTCATTATGCAAATCACAACCAAATCAAGTTAGTGCACATCATCACGAGTAAAATGATCATATCAGCTAAGGTAGTTGGCTATCATTAATAAATTTAAACCCAAAGCAAAATATGTGCAAAGTAAGAGGAAAATAAATCCCGAACAATGACTGCAAGGACCCAAGACTATTCTTAGAAAACAAATCAAAGCTTATCTGCATCATAATCAACAGGAAAAAGGGAAGGCAAATTTATTCACCATATAAAGCAGTTACAAGCCTACAATTCACATACACTCTAGCATTCCTAAAAGCCAATATCATTTGAAAGAAAGATATAAGAAAACTGGGACAAATACTCAGAGTAGTTCATACAAGAAGCACAAAGTGACCCAACTTTACAATTTTAATGGACAAATCCAACAGTACTTTGGTAATTCTTGCCCATTGATATGATTTTTGTGTTGTTTGACTTCCTCAAAATAAGCTACAAAAATGGATTCACGCTGCAAACATTGATGCTTTGATGATCAGTTTAAACAAACTTGTAAGGCATTGACACAAAGTGTGTTTATAAATTCCATCTCTCCTTTTCACTAGACAATCTACCAAAGTAACCTTTTATAAAGGACAATTTCTCAATGTAATGTGAAGAGAACAATGTTATGGCAGATTAAAACAAAAATAGTTATTTATATAAAATTTGGAAACAATAATGTGATGAAAAGCAGTCATGCGACACTAGAAAGATGCTAATTAGATGTTATTAAGAGGAGGCTTCTAAGTGGAATTTCTGGAAGGCTGATCCAATCCTGAATTTGTTCATTTTCAACACTGAGCTAATTAAGCCAGAAACTCCCTGTTCCAAAAAATTCAAAACAAAGAAAAGGAACGGTGATTAAAAGCGGCTTATCATTTTGTTTTCAGGTGAAGTTCCAGTGTTGTTCTTGTAATGCTAAAGAAGCAATCTTTACTTGTGCACACATAAGGCCAGCTCCAATCTATTTGATTACCTTCTACCAAACAGAATAATGCTCTCCACCATAATATACTTGTGCAGGTTCTTGTTACTTACAAATCCAATTTTTGTTTTATTTAAACTTGTTATCAAACATTTAACAGTGTCAAGAAAGAGAAGAAAACAACAGGCAAAAAAAGCACAAACAGATCTTCCAAATGGGAGAAATAATAGTGACTTGCTTGCCAATAGTGACTACACAACAATTTTTACCTGTTGTGCCTACATCTTGCCTACCATCATCAATTCCAAGATACAAACATTTGCATCCCTGGAAAGAATGATGGGAAGTCAACCACCAGGATACTTGGAAAAATGGCAGTAAAGACGATCAAAATTGACAAATGAAAAATTAAATTCGAAACATTGAAGAACAATCCATGCCTTCATGACTTTACGATATCCATTTGGCCTCCCATGAGCTTTTGTAATGACTTCTAACAATGAAACATCAGAAATGGAGCTCAATGCTTCTCCTCGATAGCCAAAGCTTCCACTAATAGCATTAGTATTAGCTAGCTGATCAACTTTTGACGTTGCTGGTCTCATAGTAAACACACAAATCATTAGATAACATGGTCAATAAATAAACTGTATTTGTAGTTATCCCCACATGATAGCAATGGTTGAACAGTCCAACTAAGCACCTACATTCCAAAAACTAAGAAGTAGGCTATCAGTCATCAATACTTTCAAAAGTAAAATAATGCCACACTTTCCAATGTATAAGATTTCCCTGTGCTTATTCAATGTTCTATAATAGCATATTCAACAGAAGAAATGCTATGGGTCGTGCAATAGATATACTCTTTCTTTTCACCAACACATGGGATTGACCAGTTTTCTTAAAAGAAGAGAGAATTTTATTCCAACTGGCATTCATATACGAGACAGCCATATATAGGCAGCTAAGAAGCACAGATACTCCAAGATTGGTGCTGTGTTCATATGTGCCACGACGGGGATGTGTGTCCTTGTGTCCGACGCACCACGTGGCATGTCAATTTTTTTTTTATTATTTTTTTTGTAGGGCATGTGGGGATTCTTCATGAACACACGTGTCCTGTGTTTGGACATGTCTCAAGACACCTTTGTAGATTTATTTATTTTTTTATAATTTTAGAAAGATGATTTGGGGTCAAAGTAAAATAATGGAAAATAAAAATATAAAAAATAAAAATACACCCAAATATATATCGATGCTTCTCGTATCTATACATTCTAAATTTATATTCATATATATAATAAATAAATAAACAAAAAATTGCCATATCCCCTCCATGTCCATATCCAACAAGCAAACACACACACACACACACACACACACACACACACACACAACCAAAAAAAAAACACACTCGTTGGCTTATTAGTTGATTTTCACACGCATTCCATCTAGAAAAAATAAATAAACAAGGACAACAAAAGAGTATGTGAAACTCAAAATTTAAGGTAAGTGTCCCTATTGGAATGAGCACTATTAGGTGTTCCATGATGACTTAAAACAGGTTTTTGCTAAAAATCCCAATTCATATTGAGAATTTTTACATCTGAAATTGTGAGATTGGTTCCCTCTAAGATTTATGACACGTCCTATGAAAAACAAAGTATAAATTCTTATCCCTCACTATTATTTCCTATGTTCCATGGACTATTCTAAATGTGCAAAATACCAATGCCGGACACTCAACACATGGATAAGGGTATGGAACAAAGGTCAGACATGTATAGTTGGGCATGCATCCAACAAGCTTGTATGGATCTGCTTGTTTGCCTCGTGTCAAGAATCTCAGCAGCCAAAATAAAAGTTTTTCAGAAGAAGAAAGATATTCAGTTACCATATCTTTCTCCCAACAATACCAACCCATCCCAAGTAATACCACATCCTGCAAGTAAACAGACAGAAAAGGCAAAAAATAAACTAGAGAGCTCAGTGTGCAATGTGAGTTAACTATTGAGAAGGGGGAAAATACAACTAACCATTGTCCACTACTTTAATGTAGTGGGTCCCAACACCAACTGCAACAGATACCTGAAAGAACAAATCAGTCCTCAGTGGAAAAAAAAAAAAAAAAAACCAAATGTAAAAATCATGCATAGAACAACTATATAATGGTAAAACTTACGTAGTGGTTTAGCAACGGTCTAATTTCAACTAAAGGGATACACAATTCTTGTTAGGGGTGTGCATGGGTTGATTTGGTCCGAGTTAGTGCCAAATCCAAAACTGAACCAACCTATTCAATTATCATTTTTAGGACCCAAAACCAAACCGAAACCTTTGTTATCAAAATATGACCATTCACAATTCAATTCATGTGACTCTTGAAACTATCAGGCCCAACAAATGGCAACCTCATTTTCCTCTTTTTTTTTCTTTTTCTTTTTCTTTTTCTTTTTTTTTTTTTTTTTTTGTAAATATGTCATAATACAACTTCTCAAAGTGTTTAGTACAAAAATAATCAATATCTAATCATGATTTGTTGTTATTTTAGTGATCACGGGGTTTAATAGGATCCAATGTGAAAAATGTCAAAATACATCTAGATGATTAAGGCTAAAGTAACTTGCACCCATGAATTATCTATTGCTAATTTGGTAAAATAAACATGGTTTAATATGGTATGAGACAAGCCAATTGGACACAACGATTCCACAACTTTGTCTTTTTTTTTAACTTTCTTTTAACAATAAGTATAAACAATTTTAAAATGTTTTAGGTTTTAAAATAAAAGGTTTCAACTTATTTTTTCTTCTTATTCTATGCTATTTAGGGTTTTTAGGTCCATTTTTGAATATCAAAGGATAATATATTATGATTTTTAAATACTTTTATGGTTGATGGGATTTGTACTTATATCGCTTACAATTAGACAATGTAATCACGTCCTTATATAAGAACTATTGTATAACATATACCAAAATCAATTTATTTTATGTTTGGATAATGGACAAAAAACAGGGTGCCCCCTCCAAGTTTAATTTGTGACACAACCCTCCTAGGTTCAATACCATATTGAAAAAATGAATGGTTGATAGAATAGTTAAAAAGACAAAAATAACCCTCTTATTTCTTCTCTTTTGCTTATATCCTCTCTTTATCTTTCTTTGCCTCATCTCACCACCATCACCATCCATTGGCATCACTAACACCCTCCACAACCACCAAAATCACAATTACCATCCACCACTACCAATCGCCTCCACCCAAAACCACTATCACCACTCATCACCACCACCCAAAATCACCACAACCACATAGGCTACCTCATTCCCCCTTCCCCATTCTCCTAACCCCCATTCTCCCTCCTCCACCTTACCTTATCCTTTGATTCTTCTTACAACGACTTCATCATCTATCATTCTAGCATCAAAGGTGTCCCATCGTCATCTACTAGTGAACCTTTGACATTGCCACTAACAACATTGACAGCAGCTCTATACCCTAGCCAACTCAGTTTGTAGTTTACACCCATCACCACCACCACCACCACATCGCTTGACCTCTTCCCTTTCCACACACCCCCAATCTCCCTGCTCCCCACCAAAATAAGTTGGTTGCCCCTTCCCCTTTTCCCAACCTTTGATCTACCTCCTTCCTATTCCCAACCAATCAATTGCCTCCTTTCCCAACTTCTCCACCTGTTCTCCCTCTTTACAACCCCAACCAGTTGGCTTCCCCCTCACCCACCACTGTCCTCCCTCCTCCCACCCCAACTTAGTCAGTTACCATTCCTCCACCATTGTCCTCCTTCCTCGCATGACAACATAGTCAACTATCCTCTCCCCCACCATCATCATCCTTCTGCACTAGGGCCAATCAGCTAGCCATGTCCCCTACCACCCTCCTCCCTAAGCCAACCTAATCCACTGCATGCTTCATCTCTATCCACCACCTTCTTTCCTCATCCTACCATAAACCAATTATTGCCCCCTTACTCCCTCCTACACCTTAAGCTAGTCATTAACCCCATCCCCTCCCCCCCACCCCAAGCCAATCATTGCCCTATTCCCCCCAACTATGTTCTCCCTCCTCACCCCTAGCCAATATGCAGCTTTGAACCCTTCAGAATGGCAGAATTGAAGCTTAAAGAATGGCATGTTTAAGGTTAAACAAAGGAATAATTGGGGGAAAGAAGGCATAAATATCATTTCAAAATTTGAATAATTCAATTTAAAATTAAAACAATATTTGACACGTCACGCCTTGGTACTGTTAATTTAGATGGAAATAGTCATTTTTTTCATTTTGATATTGACCTAGGGGGAATTAATATCACAAATTAAAACTTCAAGGGGCGCTATGTTTTTTGGCATAACCACATGAGAGTGAAATGTAATTACCCCTTTTTTCATCTATACAATTGTTTAATTACACCAAACAACAAATGGATGTCAAAAAACAAATGGAACTTAATTAAACCAAACCAAGAAACCTTGGTGTCGTTCGGGTTAACCCACAATTCAAGCTATAAGTAAATATTTTATAAGGCTTGATAGATGTCCATTGTAATTTGTAAATTCTATTTTTACAATAATTCTCTTATATGTGATGATAACATTTTTTACTAATAACTTGAAAATATCACATGTACTTTGTACATCATACAAGTCTTTTAACAAAATACATAGAGGGGCGGATCTTGGTTTTGTTCAGGTTACTCAAGGAATGAACCCAGAACCAAGCCGAGCCTCTCCCATGATCAAATGAACCCAACACAACCCCATGGTTGGAACCAGACATTGGGTTGGTTAGGTTCACAGGTCACATGGTTCTTTTATATAGCCTACATCCTTTGATTACATCGGTTGTCCTTATTTATAACAGTATAAAACCAGACCCTTTGAAAAAAGAAATTCTATTGAAAGGGTTTCAAAGTGAATACTTCAATAGACATTAAAGCAACACATGGCATCAAAAGTACTAAAAAGTACGAAGTGGAAATTATTTCGGTTTCACATTGATCCATGTTCCAAAGAGGTACCCCACTCCTATCTTTCCTTAATAAGTATAACTCTCCTGAATTCAACCTATTAGCTCTAAGGATGGGCAATCCTAGCACAGGGTAAAAACCAGCTTGATCACTACACAGGTTAACATAAACTGCTTATTCTAGGCATATTTTGTCATCAAAGAGTCTACCAATTGTCCAGGTAGGTGTTGAATATTTTGCCATTAATAAAATAAACGTCCGCCGCAGAAATCTTATTCCTCTAAAAGGGATAAAAGATCAAGACGTTTGAGTTATCAAACAAAATTGTAGCTAAATCATTATTTACATATGCACACAGATATAATCTATCTTCTTCTGCTATCTATATCTATCTATCTATCTTCTATCTTCTATCTTCTATGTCTATCTACCTACATCTATCTATACTATCATAAGGGGAAGGCGTGAGTTGGTATTGATGTCTCATTTTTTGGGTTTTCCCAAAATATCCCTACAGCAGTTACATGGCCATTTATACCCTAAATTCAGTTTTTTTTTTTTTTTTTTTTTGGAACTTCTGATTTTTCCAAATTCATTTCAGTTTTCAGATTTTAAATTCATACATTTTACAATCTTATAAAAATACATTTCAAAATTTTACCTTGGTTGCACGAGCATCAAGACTGTTGAAAATCAGCTCTTCCACGACTCTGGTCAAGTTGAACAAGACAATGCCAGAACGAACCGAGCTGCGAACAGCCTCAGGCAAATGCTTGATGTCCCTCATACTGACCCCAAATCATAATAATTCTTCAATCATTTCATATCTGAACTACAAAACCCATAATTCATACATTTACAGGCAAACCCCACAAACAAAAACTACCTGCAATTACAGACCCAAAACGAAAATTTGAAATTCGTAATAGCTAGTTGCTAACCTGAAGACGACGATAATTTTCGCCTAGGGTTAGGGTTTTGATCGATCTTCGAAGACAAAACAGAGAGGAATGAGAGGTTCGATTTTGGTGGGCATGGATTTCGAAACCTGAAGAAAAAAGGCGGTTTAGAGCTCGCGGGATTGTGTGCGCCGGACTGTTCTAAGTTGCGCTTACAGTGTAGTGTAACTTGCGGGGAAACATTAAAGATACTCGCGGGGTACTGTTTGTGTGGGTGACCGATGATTACGTCACCGAGTTAAAAGTTGAAGTCACACGTGGATTCTGATTGGTCAGCAAGTACCAACTCCGGTTAGTAGCTCGAAAAATGGGTTGCTAATGCCCTGAATCCAAAATGACATTCATATTGCTTGGTTACCACTTTTTAAAAATATATTTTAGAAAATTTTATTTTATTATTTTTTGTATTTTTTTATTTTTACTGAATTTTTTTAATATTTTCAGCAATTTTTTTAATTTTTAGACATACTTAACATAAATATACTTAAAAAGTAAAAAAAATTGAAAAAAACCTTTTAAAATTCACTAAATACCAAAAATATAAAAATAAATACGAGAATTCAGTACATTTTTTATATTTTTATATATTTATTAATTTTTTTAAAAAAAATTCACAAATTTTTTACTTTTTTGATACATCTAAGTAAGGTGTATCTAAAAAAGTAAAAAAAATATTTAAAATTTTAAAAATATTCACTAAAAACAAAAAAACACGAAAACCAAAAAATTCAATTTTTAAAAAACTTAATTCAAAAAACTCAAACCAAACACACTGATTGTTGTGATTTTTTATTTTTTTCACTTTTCTTTCTTGTTTTACTGAAGATGAAGAAGATGAAGGTGAAGAAAGAAGCAGCAGCAGAGAAGAAGAATAAGAATAAGAAGAGGAGACAAGAAAGAGAGATAATCAACACATCATCATCTTCAACAAACATCAATACAGAGAGAGAGAATCAACATCTTCATCAACATTATCATCATCATCAACAACAACATCTTCATCAACACATCATCATCATCAACAATAAGATCAAGATCCAAATTCAGATCTACTAGAAAGGGGAAAAAAGAAAAAGAAAAAGAAAAAAGAAAGTAGAGAAAATAGAGGAGGCGATCGGCGATACCCATCGGCATTACCGTCGATCTTCCTTCTCTTCTTCCTCCGCCATCACCGCCATCGCCTCTTCTCTCTTCCTCTTCTCTTCTCTCTCTCTCTCGCCTCTTCTCTTCTCTTATCTTCTCTTCCCTCTGTTTGTTTGTATTTGAAACCAGGAAAAAGAAAAGAAAAAAAAATAAAAATACAAAACGACGTCGTTTTGTATATTCAAGCCAATTTCGAGCCACCGTTTTCGAGCAACGAAGTATTATTCAGCAAGTACGTTACATACACTTCTATTGCTTTTTTGTGATTGGCGAAAGCAAAATATGATTTTTATTACACTTTAGATTTCGTTTGACAACTTAATATTTTAATTTAAAAATTTAAAAGTCACCCAAAAAATTAAAAAATTAAAAAATCAACAATATATATCAAAAAGTTAATGATTCTTTTTTCTCTCTACAAAAATTCATTTCGAACATACTAATTTTATACCTCATATTTTAGCTAAAAAAATAAAAAAGTTACTAAAATAACCTATTCCCAAATGAGGCCTTATTATATTACCAAAATTAACCCTAAAGTAAGACTCTTCAAAACTCTTTCATCTCTTTACACTAATAGTTTTTTAAGGGAAAATAAGAGAACAAAGAAAGACGCAACGAAGGGAAAGAGAAAGATGCAGGGAAGATACTGAGTAGAGCCCACAACGAAGTACCTGTTCGGTCACACAGTGCTAAACAATTTACATTCCTCAAGTGTTATGTTGCCAGAAAAAATAGATTTCTCCAACGTTTTGTTACTATACATTTACAGAGCCATTTTTTTTTCTCCAAAAAATGATTTTTAATTTGTGTCAGGCCTGTTCGCTAATACAATGCTAATAAATTTGAATTAATCCAATGTCATGTTACCAAACAAACTTTTTTTCCAAGCAATATGTTGCCGTTCGATTGGATGATAACAATAAATTAATTCGAGATCACTTGTGAAGTGTCTATTCGGTGATACGTTGCTATATAAATTAGATTACTCTAGTGTCATATTGTCAAATTATAATAGATTTGTTTAGCCACTTATCGCTATATGTTGAAATGTTTACTTTTTCCCTCAAGCATATAAAAAAAAATCCATAAATCAAATACGCATCCATAAAATCATATATAAAAAGTATCTATAAAAATATTCATAAAAATATCAAGTGTACAAACATCCATAAAATCTGTCATTGTTTGCATCTATCAATCAAACATGTTATCACAATTCGTCTATATCGATGGTTTCGGTAGTTACTACATCAGGATCGACAAGCGTACGTAATTGATGAATACAAGTAGTATAAGTTTTCTCCCATCCACTAGCATGTGGGTGATGAAAACAAATCCAGCTGTTTGACATCTGATGCCTTTATAACAATGTCAAATCTAGTATTATTCCCAACGTCAAAAAGCCATTTAATTAATACTTGACTACTACTAAAAATCTAAAAATAATAAACACATTTATATGTCAAATTATTAATAAAACTCAATACAAATTAAAAATAAGAAAAAAATCGTATTCATAAAAAAACTTAACAAATCTTGTTTGTAATGAATTTATGACTGGAGTCCACTAATAATACAATACTTACATTATTACAATGAGTATAAGCATAATCATAATCCTTTTAATCAAAAAAATAAATAATATAAAAATAAAACTAGAAATACATGGTAATGAATAGCTGGACAAATTAAAAACATTCGGCCTTAGATTATCGAAAATGTGTCTTTTATTCGGCAATTGGTTACCAGACATATATTTTTTGTTCAGCAATGTAATGTTGGACTATTTTAATTTGTTCGATTTCGAAATACCGAACAAAAGTCGAAGAACAGTCCAAAAAAATGAAACAAAAACCTACCAAATAAATTAAAAAAAAAAAAAACTCAATATTTCACTTTTTTCATGGTTCTTCACCACAGTTTTTTCATTCATTGCTTTCTTTTATGATCAAAATACTATGATTCTCACTTTTTGAAAATAGATGTGTAAGAGAGAAAAAAAAATAAGAAAGGAAGAAGAGGAGTAAGCATTGAAGACTAAGAGGTGTAATGAGATAATAAAATATATTTAATTTTAGTATTTTGTCCTTAAAGGTAATTTCACACATAGGTAAAATTGGAGAGGGGGGGAAATCTCATATAGAGGGTGTAAAGAGGTAAAGCAGTGATATAAGTAGAATCACTTGAAAAAAAATTGAAATGGAATGTGCAATTACGAAATTATCCTAAGGTTAGGTTTGTTTGACTATTTGAGAAAGATGATTGAATTAATAGTATGCGAAATTCACTTAAAGAGTGTTTTGTTGAGAACATGAGTGAGATGATTAACTATTCCCTTGTACTAATAACCCCCCATGTAGTACGACTAACAAAGCCATGGAAGCCTTGATATTATAAATTGAGTGAGGGAAAAAATACTAAAACTTAAAAAAATATTAATTTTATATATTAATATTATATATAGTATTACTAATCTAGTAGTGTACAAATAAACATTTTTTATCCTATATCTTTAACCTAATACCACCATATTAATAATTTTCTCAGTTAATTCCACCATATTTTTAATCTCCTCCATCTTATAAAACCAAACCACCGTGACCTAAGTTGTTAAGGTTGCTTAAAATTTGTTAATTTTTCTTTTCCAAATTTTAATTACCCAAATAACAAAAAAAAAAAAAAAATTAAGACTCCTAAAATGTTTCTCCGAATTTACCATGTAAGTCCCAAATTCTCTTATCATGGAAGCTGTTTGGTGTAACTTAAATCAGTTGCTTATAATTTATTTTAGGATAAATTACAGTAAATCTTATTAAATTATAGGGGTATTTGGTATAGCTGTTAAAACAAATTATAAATTATAACTTAACGGACTATAAAATTATAGCTTTAGTCATAAGTTATTGTTCTATTTGGTGAAGCTGCTTAATTATAAATTTAAATTGTTGAATAGTATTTGGTAAATAAGTTGTAAAATAATTTTTTAATGTGTAAATGCATTTTTACCCATTGTTAATTATAAATTGAATTAACATTTATTAGTTATAAATTGAATTAATTTTTATTTTTTGTTATTTACTCATATTACACATTTCCCATTTAAAAAAATAATAATCTATGGCCATTTTGGGTCTTTAATATTAAAAAAAAAAAAAACTAAAGGTATAATTATAAATTAACATGTCCACGACAGAAACTGACAATCAAAAGTAGGGAGTGACCAATTTCTTAGAGTTAGATTTTTTGAGTTAAAATAAGTAGCTAAATCAGAAATTATTTGAAATAAATTTATCCAAACAGTCCAAAATAATTTTTTTAAAGCTAAAATCTCTAATTTGGCCAAAATAATCTATGCCAAACACCTCCTATGACTCATATTTATTTTCCTTCTTGAACTTCAAAACGCAGTTGCTAATTGTAGACACCCAATTTTTGACCGCCCTTGCGACTTGGACGTCAGCGCTTGCACACCCAATGATGAGTATATATGCTCGTTTAAGTGCTCGAAGTCCTCAGCGGAATGTCACAGTTTTGAGCCTTTTAAACCCTACACACCTGTTGCCTTATTTTTGGACCAATACCATAGATTTTCAAACCTGCAACCTCTTGTGGCCTTCCGGCCACTGCTTCTGGTTGCCGGCCACAAGTGTGTTTTTGTAGATATTTTTCTGTCAACTGTGCCAGCAGTTGGCACAGATGTATGTACTTTCTTACACGTGTATGTATTGATATTTCTAAGGGAGTTACATGATTTTCTATAAATAGGAGGCCTTCCCTTTCATTTTCAAGGTTGGAATTTTTAGAGCAAAAATTCTCTCTCTCTCTTACAATTTCTTAGCTTTTTGCAACCTTTTGCCTATACACTCTTAATCAAACCTCTCCATCTTTAAGCTGAGGTACCTTTGAACCTTGTTTGAGCTCTCAAGGGTGTGTTTGCTTTGATTTGTTGCCTAGAATTGGTCTTCTCTTCAAGATGTATAAAGCCTTACTTCTCTACTTGCTTTAATCACTCTTTTTCCTACTATTTTTGGGCTGTATAAACTCTGTATTTTTGGGCTGAAACTTGGGTTTTAAGCCCAATAAGGGTTGAGGGGTGGTTCACCTTTTTTTACACCTTGCTCTCAAGGCCTTTACCCTTGTGTTTTCCATCTTTACACTATCTTTTTTTGAGCTTTTAAACACTAATTTTCAAAGTTATTTCAGTGGTTAAAATGTTGTTTTGAAGTCCAAAATTAGAGGGGTTAGCCACCCCTCCTTGTGTTTTGCTTACTAACCTAGCATGATCTATGTTTTAGCTTATTATTCTAGTTAATTCCAGCATGTTTTAGGACTATTTAGTACTATTTTAGGACTGTTTTTAGTGATTCATTGCATTTGAGCCTTATATTGCATGCTTATAGTGTGATTATCCTCACAGGCTTGGTGGTTCAGGCTTTAGCCACCAACCTATTTGAGTTAATAGCATTTGTTTATGGTTTTTCATACTTGTTTCACTCCTAATCACTTTTGCAACCTCCCTCATTTCTTGGCTTTTGCTTTGCTTTGCTTTGAAAGTTAGTTTAAACTAGTTGCTTGTTTAAAGCATGAGATTGAGGTGTCATGCTTAATGGTTTAATCCCTTTGGAGGTTCATTACCAATGGTATGATGTCTCTTTTATGCCCAAAGCAACACTTGGTTTGAGCCCTCTTTCCATTAGAGGACTTAAACTCACTTTTGGACTTAATTGATTAAAGAATTGAAAGGTAACTAAAATAGAGTAATAAAATTGGTGAATAAAAAGGTGCAAGATAGTAATTTGGTTAGGGTTCAATTGGACGTTAATTGAACCCTTGAGTCTTGAGTCGTTTTATACTCATTAGTGATGAAAACAGTTCAAGATTCATTGTCAACTACTTCCCTTGATCTTTTATGATAGGGAGGTGGTTTTGAGAGTCTTATTTTGTTGCATTCATTGAACTTACACACTTGGTTCATAAGCCATCATGCAATGAAATTGTATCTATTGGTGGTTTGTGAATCAAACTTACTATTCTTTTGAGCTATTTGATGATAATGAGGGGTGAGTTATGCAAACAAACCCTTGAGAATACCCTGTTCCTACTCTGTTTGCTCTCTGTTGCAGCAGGAAAGTCCAGTCATCAGTGGCTGGCAAGCCACTTGCTGACCACCTTCTGTGGCCGGCAGGCCATCTCTACTAGCATGCCGACCACCAGTGCAAAATCTAGTAGTGTACTTTTGAAGAATAACATAGTTGGTTCTGAGGTGGAAATTAGTGCAAGTGTTCTACTGTGCAACAGAGGCATTTGACAGCAGAAACAGTGGCTTTTTTGAATGGAAAGTTCGTGCATGCATGAGGATTCCTCGTTTCCCAAGGCGGAGTAATTTGAATAACTAGCTTAGTACCCTTTTTATGTTGTTTTCATGTAAATAATTTGTTCATTTTGATTTGTTGTAATAGTTAGTTAGCTAGAATAGTTAATTAATTTGTTATAATAATTAATTAAGTAGTTTAGCTAAATTATTCATTTGGGTTTGTAATAACTACTTAATTAGTTTAGCTTCAATTAGTTAGCTAGTTAGTTCATTCGAACCCTCCTGTGTGAAGGCACAAATGTTGTAATAATGTGTATGTCTTCCAATCCTACGTCCTTCTCCCTTTTATTTAACTATTTACAATGGTTAGATTAGAGCATCATGCTTTGTTTAGCATAATCCATGTTTGCATCCACTTGTATTGCATGCATTAAGCTCGGCTCATCAGTCTAACTTGCATTGTCGTTTAAATACTTCTTTGAATACGTGCTTAGACCGTATGCTATCAAATTGATTCATATGCTATATTAGTAAGCTGAGCCTAGTAATTGCATATCGCATGTGTTGCATTAGTCATGTTGCATTAGTTAGGATCATGCATATTTTCTAACTCTTTTGCTTGTTTTGGCTCACCTCGAAGTACTAAGTGAGTATTTTTGTACTTTAGCATATCGCATGAGTGTGATTGTTGCCATGTCTATCATGCTTGCCATGAGGCTAATTGCTTAAGTGATAAACTATTTGAATACCTGTGGATAAAGGCTAATTGCTTGAATTAGAATAATTTTAGTAAATGTTCATATGCGATCACTTTTTCAAGTGGTACATATTTCAAAACAAACATGAAATCAAGTGTTTCAATTTTTGCAAATTAGTCTATACTTATATGTGTGCGTATCACATAGTAATGCTAGCCTAATAATCGGAACAAGAGCTTATAATATAAATAAGATTCACATCATGATTAGTAGAGCATCTTTTGATTAGGCAAGCAGGGGTGCTCAATTCATGACCTTCCCCTCTCGTACCTAAGTTCTCGAGCCGAGACAATCTTGGTGATGACGGACACGTGGCCTTTGGCACAAGTCATGAGTTTCCTAACTTTCTTAAAAATATTTAGGTGGCGACTCTGTATCTGGCAAAACAGTCAATTTTTGGCAATTTGATTCAAAATCGATTTTCTAAAAGATTTGTCGGATTTGGACTCTTTGGTATTTATCTATTTCACATTGCACTTGTGAGATCAGATTCAGAACCGCGGGAGTACGATACTATAGGGCTTATTCATCTTCCGAAAGGGGGTACGAAAAGTCAAGTTACAGTTTCTGGCAACTCTGCTGGGGAAATTAGAGAACTTGACTAGAAATTCATGATGTGAAATTTTATCTACACTTATATGTTTCTTTGCATTGCATTTGCATTGGTGCGCTTAAGTCACTTTGCTTGCCATCTGCTATTCCTGAACGGTTTGCTGGAGGCTTGTTTAAAAGCTTGCCAAAAGGCTGACCAGTCATGGGCTCTGCCATGATAGGAACACAACCCTTGGATCTGGATTACCGCTGTACTGTTTGATTCTCCTTTCACTTCTCGGTGTTAGGTGTGAGAGGTATATTAGGTAGTCTTGCTGAGGTACTCTTTGACCATTCAGCCTAGTTACATATCGAAAAGTCATAGAGACTGTTCCAAACTAGGACAGGATGCTTACCCGAATATAGAATTGCGTGAAGCTGCTTTGTTTGAATAGTGAACCCTAGTTCCTGACGAAACTAGGATAGGGTAACCCTATCCTCTCATAGGGGTGTTTTGGTTCTCACTTAACTGGTGTGTGCTTTACAGTGAAATTGTACAGAAATGTGCACATTAGTTGCGAGTTTGGTATCTGTTTTGGGGGCAGAATTCAGTGTTGAGTGTAGTTCTACAACTTTAATTACATCTGTGTTGGTAACATCATTAGCTGAGGTGCTGTGCAATTTCTGATTACTATTTTTTTTTGCTTTATTTCTTTTTACTAGGTAGTTTAACACCATAGCTTCAAAAAGTTAGGATATCCCCTGAGTACTTTGGACCCGAGTCAGAAGGCTTTGCAAAGCTGGAGATCTTGTTCGGGGACAACCGGTGTTTACTTCACTCCCATTGGTTACAAGACAAAGGAAAGTCATGCAGAGTTCACCAGTCTAGTTTTTACAACAGTCACCCCTCAATTCACCTGTATCCAGTCAGGTTCAAGGACAATCTTTTACCTCTAGTCCAATATAAGATTACTCGCCTATTCCGATGACACAGTATCCCCTAGACAGTATAGAGGAATTGATACATCATCTTCAGCAAACAGTTGAAACCCTACATCAAGATGTTGCCTGTTAGGCTGAGGTCATAGCCCGTCAGGCTGAGGTAATAAACAGGTTACAACAATAACAACCATAGCCGGTAGCGGCCTCTGCATCCCATGCACCTCCCACGAGTATCCCTGCACCCGGAGCCACTGCCCATACTGCTAATGTCCAAGAAAATCAGGGCAATCCAACAGAGCCGATCCCAGCACAAGCCTCTAAAGCACCTGTGTATCAAACTGAGGCTCAATTTGAGTTTGAGGTGGACCCGACTATGCTTAAGGTTAATAAACTGGAGAAACTATTCAAGAGAGCACAGGGTGTTAACTCCATTCTCGATATAGAAGATAAGTATACCGACTCTGCAGTGACATTGCTAGATTGGTTCAAAATGTCGCACATCAATCGGTTCGACGGCTCCAAAGATCCCATGGTTCATCTATGGTTGTTTTCAGACATCTTACAGCCGATGAGCCTGACTAGATTACAAAAGCTGTTTCTATTTGGCTGTACCATGTCTGGTATAGTGATTATTTGGTATGCGAAGTTGGAGGATTTTGTTAAGCAAAATTGGGAGGAGATGGCCGAGGCCTTCATCGCACAATATTCGTACAATATACAAATCGAGGTCACAATTCGTGATCTCGAGGCAACGCGCCAAGAGTCGAAGGAGGACTTTTCGGAATCTGTGACGAAGTAGAGAGCTAAGGCCTTAATGATGACTACAAGGCCTTCTGAGAAGGATTAGATAAGGATGGTAGTCCACAATTGTAGACTCGCTTTTTTCCGCGCCCCGCCTTTCGGAAAGGTTTGAAATGAAAGGCCTCACAGTTCGGACTCCCGCGGTTCTGAATCTAGTCTCACAAGTGTAATGTGAAACTGATAAATAGTCCAAATCTGGCAAATCTTTTTGGAAAATCGATTTTAAATCAAATAATGCCAAAATTGGACTGCTTTGCTAGATATAGAGTCGCCATTTAAATATTTTATTTTTGGAAAATTTAAGAAACCTTGACTCGTGTCGAAGGCCATGTGTCCTTTATCACCAAAGTTGCCTCGGCTTGGGAACTTGGGTACGAGGGGGGAAGGTCATGAATTAAGCACCCCCGCTCGCCCGATCAAAGATCGACCTCTACTAATCATGATATGAGTTTTATAAACATTATGTGTTCTTATTTTGATTATTAAACTAGCTTTACTATGTGATGAGCACAAGCAAGTATAGACTAGTTTGCAAGACTTGAAACAATTCAACTCATGTTTGTTTGCGAAAAGGATTTGAATTTGCCACCTCAAGTGGGCTTAAAGATTGTTGATTTGCCACTCAACAAAATGGGCTTAAAACATACATTCGTTGAATCGTTCCAATCCAAACAACAAGCTTTCATCCACAGGCATTCATGCAGTTTAGCATTTAAGCACATAGCCTCATAACAAGCGTGTTAATCATGGCAACATGGCAATCACACTTATACAAGTATGTTAAAATGTAAAACTCACCGAGTACTCTAAGCCAAAACAGAAACTAGTTAAAAAGATTGTCACGACCCAAACCCACCCCTATAGGTTTAGCATCATAACCGACCAGTAATCCTTGGATTACCGAAGGCCTCTGAACTGATTAACAGAATTAAGGGGCTAGCGAAAGCAAATACATAAATATAGTTGTCCAATGAGCTGTGCAGACTCATATGAAATAGAATATTTAAAACTTTATATACATATCCAAAAGTCAGTCTTGCATTATACCCACACACATAATGGCATCTTAAGTACAGCCAACAAAAACAAAGAAAGTCTTATATGCATAAACAACCCGAACTCATAATACGTGACACTTCAGGAACCTCCATGTGAGGCATGGTGGTTGGCTGACAACAGAACACAGATCCAGACAAAAACCTTCAGGCTCGATCTCCAGAATGCCCACCTATACATATATATACACATAGTGAGCTAAAGCCTAGTGAATAACATTAAGGTACCGAACATTTCATAATCATAAGACAAATCATAACATAATCATTCTCATATCTGAACATACTAATGGTACATCCCATAGAACACATCATACATCGTCTTCTGACTAAAGTAATCGGTTCCAGATACCGATTAAACACATATCACCACAATGAAGTGGCTAACGAGACCTCGTATCATATATATGTCATGGACTCACATTTATATGTCGTCCTCCATGACTTGGGACTATCTATAGATGCCATAATAGATTCACAAATAGGACATTCGTTCACATAATCAAGATAGCATTTCAAGAAGCCATAGCTTATCGATAACAATTAAAACATAATTTATATCAACATATCTTTACAGAAATGTTACTCACAGTGGGCTTCCAAAAACGGTCAATCGATCGTCGAACGTTGACCTACAAACACAAAAGTACATAACACAAACATATCTTATCATTACACGTGTTCACGTGGCCGTTATGGCTTAGCTCTCTTACTTAACTTCTTATTCATTCCATGCCACATAACTTGTTCATATTGCCCATATACTTGGATTCGACACATATTTCTAATTCACTTTACATACATCGATTCTTAGCTCATGACTCTTTAATAATTCATAATTCATGTCTACATATGCTCAGAAATGGATGGAAATGAAATGCAGAACAACTTGTCAAAATGCACTAAAAATGGCTTGGTCGCTCAAGCGCAACATTGGTCGCTCGAGCGAACCGGCTTGTTTGAAAAAGTACTGGTTGGTCTCAATCTACGCTCGAGCCATAACTCCCACGCTTGAGCGGTTCAACAAGATACAAAAGGTTCGCTCGAGCGCAACTTTGGTCGCTCGAGCAGAGTGATTATGTTTGCAAAAGTGCTGAGAGCTCGCATTGATTGCAGAATTATGAGTTTTCAAAAACTGAGTTTTGAGCTTCCAAATGCAATTTCAAAGGTAAACTCGTGCAAGGCTTGTCTTTAAAGCTTGAAAACTTTTCTAAAACATGAACACATGATCCTTTATAAACCCTTTAGCTCAAAACTCATGATTTTAGCCAAAATTGAGTTCAACTTTCATGTATGTAAACCTTCAAGCTCTTTTCTCCAAAACTCATGAAGTTAACAAAATTTGAGTTCATAAACTCCATGCATGTAAGGAATTATTTTCCAAAACATGAAACCAAGGTTCAAACATGCATGTGTCAATGATCCAAAATTTCTACATGAATGATCAAAATCAAACTGGATATAGCAAAACCCAACATGTTTTGGCATGCATGTAGAATTTTCTTCTTAATTCTTTCCTAAGACTCCTCAAACATGGAAATTTACTTACAAAACTTGTTGACATATGCATGCATGTACATCTCACACTCCAAACTCAACACAAATGATAAAACTCATGATCAAAGTGATGATTTAACACTTATATATACATGCATGTTAGAATTATAATCAAACTCTTCGTCTTCTTAACAAACATATATGAAATACATGCAAATGATCATAATAACTCCATGAATTCATCTCTACAATACATAATCTTCATGAATTAATAGTCAAAGGCTTACCTAGAGTCTTGAATCACTCTTGTTCTAGCTTAATTTTGATGGATCCTAGCCATGATCTTCA
This sequence comes from Camellia sinensis, assembly GCF_055761805.1. Taxonomy (NCBI): domain Eukaryota; kingdom Viridiplantae; phylum Streptophyta; class Magnoliopsida; order Ericales; family Theaceae; genus Camellia; species Camellia sinensis. Next base: position 186,025,205 of record NC_138964.1, read on the forward strand.
ATTCTTCTTCAATCTCTTCTTTTCTCTCTCTAGAATTGCACTCTCTCTCTCTCTAAAATAAATTCTCAGATTTTTCCACTCACTTGGAGCAAATTGAGCTCAAGAATGAGCTTAAGAGCTCATAAATATAGTTGTGATGCCATTATACAATAATTAGGACATTGGTCCATACAAACACAACTTAATTTACCAAACTGAATTAATTTTTAATAAAAGTTTCCAAATGATTCTAAAAATCCCAAATAACACATCCATGTAATCAATTCCAGTTTCGAATGACGATAAGGCTTTCAATTTTTAGATCAATACAGAATTCACAACAAATATTACTACAAGTAACAGATAGAAAGCCAAATAACATACAAAATACATGATAAACACATAATTTATTTTAACCACTTAATTAACATCCTTAATTACGGATCGGGCTGTTACAAAGATGCATGATCTTAACTATGTAAGATGTCTAATGCAACTGTCACGACCCAAACCCGCCCCTATGGGTCTAGCATCGCAACCGACTAGTAATCCGTGATTACTGAAAGCCTGCTTAACAGTAATGACAGTAATACAGAGTAAAGGGGCTGGCGGAAGCCAAAACAATAAATAAAAAATGTCCAATAAGCTGTGACGATCTGGATGCAAAAAGACTTTTTATAAACATGCCACATTGATAACCAAAACATATGTACATGCATCATATACAAACATCCTTGCCAAGGACCAAATCCCTAACTAAAACTGTACGGTTAAGTCTTAACATTCATTACATGACATAAATGAAAGGATGAATCAGGACACCCCAAAACAGCCGTGGCTTGAACGGACTTGGAACCTCGAGGCGAGGCATAAAGGTTGGCTTGACAAAACATAAGCTTAACTTAACGCTCCTAATATCGATCTGGTGCCTGGACACCTACATATGAATATAAACAGTGAGCTAAAGCCCAGTGATTAACATATGAGTAAAGGGGTTAAGAATGAATGTCCTTTTAGTAATCAAAACAGTCCATTATATCAATAAATCAGTTATTCAATTAGTGGCTCATATTTCATGCCATAACAGTCATTTAGAGAACATAATAGTCATAAGTGATACATCCAATAGCAAAACAGTGCAGTAGGTTTTAACAGACCGAACAGTCAGATGATGGCCATTATAAAAGTAAACAGTGGTAGTTCCAAGCATGGGAACTGATAGAGATCTCTGTGACAGTAGCAGTAACAGTACAGTAACAGTAAATTACTATGGATGTCACGACTACAGTTTACAAATAAGACAAACATTCATTCAGTAAGTAGTGTCATTTCAGAAAGCAGTATAATCAGTCGTTCAGAACTAGTTGTAATTGAACATATCTTTACGACATTGTTACTCACAGAGTACTGGGCTACGGATAGGCTAGTCAGCGTCCTCGGGTGCCAACCTTACATAGTTACAGAATGAACACACACTAAGTTACACGCTTGGGAAACAATAACTTAGTCCCTATCTTGACTCGGTGTGGTTCTACAACAATATCCTCTTTAAGATGCCTTAAAATAGGCCTAAGAATGCCTAGGATGAAATGAGGATGCAAAGATGCGCTTAAAAACACTTTTCAAAATTTGCTGAAAACAAGGGTCTCGCTCGAGCGTGGCTTTCTATGCTCGAGCGAGCTTGCCAAAACAGAGGGGTCGCTCGAGTGTGGACTTCCTCGCTCGAGCAGTCTATAAAAATGCAAAAAGTGCTGGATGTTGAAAATCTTCGCTCGATGCTCGCTCAAGCGTGAGACACAGCTCTTCGCTCAAGCGTGCGTCTGCGTGCACCAAAAACCTGAGAGCTTGCAATCTACGCTCAAGCCAGAATTCCTTCGCTCGAGCAGAGCCCTGAACAAAAGACGGTCGCTCGAGCGTGGAATCCTTTGCTCGAGTGAGGAAGCCAAATTCTGGGTTTTCCAAATTTGCTTTCGAAGCTCAAACCAAGCATTCAACACATCAAAACTCAACCTTTTGGGCCCATTTTCTGGAAAACACTTGAAAACTCATATTACAACATATTTTGAAGATCAATTTTGTAAAATCAAGCCCAAAGGTGAGACAATTAAACACAATTTCAATTAAAACTTCAAGAATATGATGTAAATATATCATACATGTGTTCATTTGAATTCAAAGCTTCTAATACATGATCAAATGAGTTAATACCTACAAAAACATAATGAATCCATGGACCACAACTAAAATGTGGACATGCATGTAAGAATTTTCATGAAAACAACCTCAAAATGCAAGAACATGTACATGCATGCACACAATGCCTCATAATTCAACACCTTGAGCTAAAACTTAACTCTAATCTCCAACATTTCCATGAACCATGCAAGATACAACTTAAATTCACAATTATGTGGGTGAGTTTCCTACCTTAAGTCTTGAATTCCCAATGTAGAAGCCTAATTATGCAATTCCCCTTCAAGTCTTCTAATTTTCCAAGCTAATTCTTATTGAACCAAAGCTCTCCTACTCTCCCTCTCTTGCTCACGGTTTAGTCTCAAGAAGATGAGCAAATGGTATGGCAATAAGCTCCAAACAAGGTTTAACAAAGTGGCCCACTTCAATGGCACAAATGTAATCAATTTAGGATTTCATCCTAATCAGTTACTTATCATGCTTAATCATAGATTAGCACTAATCAGAGGTGAGGGTCGTCACAGCAACACATGCAATATGCAGTTAATAGGCTCGACTACTAATGTGGCATATGAATCGATTTGAACAACATGCGTTTAAACACGTGTTCAAAGAAGTATTGAAATTGCAATGCAATTTGTATAATGCACCGAGCCTTGGTGCATGCAAGACAAATGAATGGATATAAGCATGAGGTATGCTAATCAAAACATGACTCTAATCTAACCATCAAAAGTGATTAAATAAAAGGGAGAAAGACTTGGGGTTAGAAGACATACACACACGCACGCGCACTTATTACAACATTACGCCCTTGTAAAGGAGGGTCCGAATGAATAAGCTAAGCTACACTAAGCTAAGCTAACTATTATAACACAATATTTAACTAACTACTCTAAGCTAATTAAATATAACAACACTTAACTAACTAATTACAAAGCAATTAAATTAATTAATTACGACATAAATTAATCAACTAATCTACTTAAACATTTGTAAGCATCAACTATAACTAATTAACTAGGCAAGTTAACTAAACAACCTCAGGAAACGAGGGATGCATGCATGCTCAGTTTCTCCACCCGAAAGCCATCGTTTTGCTGCTGTGAGCCTCTTTTTGCACATCTAAACACCAAAGAATTCGTCCACTTCCAGAACACCTTTGCTCCACCTTAGGAACACACTGTGCAAATTTCATTGCTGGCCGACAGGGGGCTTGCCGGCTACCAATGGTGGCCGGTCGGCTGCTAGTGGTGGCCGGTCGGCCACTGATGACATGAACTCTCCTTTTGCTGCAATAGAGAGCAGACAGAGCAAAACAGTGTATTCTCATAGATGTTTTGCACACTTTGCCTCTCCTTTTCATGGGGAAATCAAAGGAGGGACAAAATTTGGATTTACAAACCATCAGTCAACAATTTTGTTGCATGATGGCTTGTGAAACCAATTGTGCAAGTTCAATAAATACAAAATGAGACCAAAGGACCATCACCCTATCATGCATGATCAAGGGCAATGGTGACCAAGGAAAATGGCACATTTCATCACTTTTGAGTATGAAATGTCTCTTTTTCTTTGTGTTTAACCTAACGTCCGATTTGAACACATGCAATGCAACACAAAAGATGTTTATCTTGCCTCTTTTACTTGTCTAATTTTGTTTACTCATTTTAATTACCAAAACCATTCTTTAAGGATTTGTCCATCAGTGAGTGTCCTCTAATGGAAAAAATGGCCCAAACCACATGGTGCTTTGAGCATGAAAGAGGCATTACATTGTTGGTAATGAACCCCCTAAGGGATTAAACCATTAGGAGTAGCACCCCCATTTCACTCTTAGGCAAACAAGTGGGTTGAAACCACTTTCAAAGCAAACAAAAGAGTGAAGCATAGAGGGAGATTGCAGAGATTTTAAGTACTGAAATGAAGTGCAAAACAACACTAAAACATGCTATTAACTCAAAACAATGATAGTTAAAGCCTTAAAGCACTAAACTAGTGAAAGAATTAACACTATAACTATGCAAAACAAGCCTCAAATGAACTAACCAGCCCAAAACAAAGCCAAAACAGGTTATTTCAGAAGCAAAAACATGCTGGACTTAAGCTAAATTAAGCTAGAGAAACATGCTAACATGTGAAGCTATCTAAGCATGCAAACAAGACACAAGGAGAAGAGACTAACTCCTCCAATTTTGGACTTCAAAATAAGGTTTTTACCACTAAAAAACCTCTAAAATTTAGTGGTTAAAAGGCCCAAAAAAGTTGATTTGAAAGTGATGAAAAATGGTACAAAAACTTAACAAACAAAGGAGCAAGAAGGGTGGACCACCCCCTAACTCAAAGAGACCTCAAACCACCATTTTTAAGTCACAAAAATAGAGTTTTTGACAGTTCAAAATCAGCCCAAAAATAGTTGAAATAGATGGCAAAACAAAGATACAAAACAAGTATAAATGAGGTAAGTCATATACCTTTGAAGCCAAACACAAAATAGCCAATAATCCAAGCTCAAACTGCCTTCTAGAGCTCAAACAAGACTCCAAATAATCTTAGCCCAGAGGTGAGAGTATTTGGTTAAGGGTTGGTATGCAAAAACTAAGGACTTGTGAGCAAATGTGTACAAAATATCAAGAGAGAAAGAGAAAGCTAGAGAGAGATATTTTTGCTCTCATTTTTATAACCCTCCAAAATGGGGGAGGAACCCCCTCATATATAGAAAAACACCCATTGAGCTTAGAAACATCTCACCATACACGTGTATGGAGATCTAGCTCAATATGCAACAGTTGGTACAACTGTCAATAAATATCTGGAAAAAGGCAATGGTGGCCGTCGGCCACCAATGATAGCCGACCGACCACCACTGGTGGCCGACTAGCCACACCCATGGCCGACAGCCTTGGGTGGTGGCTGATAGGTCACCAAGAGGTCCAAACACCAAGTTTTGGTCCAAAACAAGGCATAGAAAGAATAAGGTTTAAAGACTGAAAGACAGGGCATTCCGCCGAGGACTTCGAGCACTCAAAACGAACACAAACACACAATCATTAAGTGCATGAGTGATGACGTCTAATTCTTGAGGACGGTTAAAAATGGGGTGTCTACAACAATCTGTATGGGAAGTTGTTACAGAAGATGATCATCCTACCCTTGTTCACATTCACCGAGCTCCATGAGATAGGGATGCAAATCGAAGATGCCATGAAACAGGGGTTGATTACGGATGAGAAGGAGCCAGCGAATGATAGTACAACTCGAAGTTGTAATCCTCCATAAATTCCATCCATCTCTGTTGGCGTAGATTCATGTCTTTTTGGGAAAGCTAATACTTTAGGCTCTTATGATCGGAGAAAACCTCAAACTTCTCACCAATGTCTCCAAATTTTCAAGGCAAAAATTACCGCCGCTAATTCTATATCATGAGTGGGGTAGTTTTTCTCATGAGTTTTTAATTGTCATGAGCCGTAGGCCACAACCTTCCTTTCTTGCATCAAGACACAACCAAGACCATCTCGGGACGCATCACAATAGACGGTGTAACCCAAACCTCTTTCCGGAATTATCAAAACCGGTGCGGTGGTCAATCTAGTCTTAAGTTCTTGAAATGACTTTTCATAAGCTTTACTCTAAACAAATTTGACACTCTTCCTTGTCAACCTAGTCAAAGGTGTAACTAATCTAGAGAATTTCCTTACAAAATGACGATAATATCCGACAAATCCCAAGAAACTCCAGATCTCAAAAATATTTAGGTTGTTCCTAATCCTGCATGGCATCTATCTTTGAAGAGTCTACAGTTACTCCTTCGCTCGACATTATATGTCCCAAAAACTTCACCTCGGTTAACCAAAACTCACATTTCCCAAACTTGGCATACAATTGGTGCTCTCTCAACAAATCAAGCACTAACCGCAAGTGGTTCTCGTGTTCCTCATCGGAGACTGAATAAATTAAGATGACATCCACAAAGACGACCACGAAACGATCCAAGAATTCTCAAAAAATTTGGTTCATCAAATCCATAAAGGAAACAGGTGCGTTGGTCAAACCAAAAGGCATTGCAAGAAATTCATAGTGGCCATAACACATACGAAAGGTCATTTTCTGGTTGTCCTCCTTCTGGACTCTCAACTGATGGTATCCCGACCTCAAATCTATCTTTGAGAAGCAGCGAGACCCTTTAAGTTGGTTAAATAAATCATCTATTTTGGGTAGAGGATACTTGTTCTTAACAGTAACTCGATTCAATTTGCGATAATCAATACATAACCACAACGACCCATCATTCTTCTTTACAAAGAGAGCCGGCGCTCTCCAAGGTGATTGTAGACACCCCATTTTGACTGCCCACAAGACTTAGGTGCTTGGTTCGATACACTCAATGATGAAAGTTGAATTGTGTGCTTTGAATTCACAGTGATTCAGATTCAGTCAGGCTCTCGAAATAACCTCAAATCATCAACATTTACCTTGTTTGAATTTTTGAGTCTCATTTTTGGACCTTTTGCCACCTTGAGCTGAGTTTGAACCAAAAAAAATAGAGGAGGGCATCAAGGCCCAGCCATGCATCAGTGATGGCCGGCCGTGGCTATGAATGGTCGGCCGGGCCTTGGTGGCGAGAAACACTGTTTTGGGCGGGAGGCCGCCAGCTATCCATTTTTGAAGATATTTATCACCTTTTGAATTCGAATTCTATAAAAATGAGGTCAAGCCTCTGTTTTGGGGGTTGAACAAAATTTAGAAAGCCTATATACACCTTGAGAGCTTCTTCTTCTTCCTCCTTCTTCCATTGCAAGCAACCTTTGAGTTGACCTAGCTCCCTTGTGTCATCTCCATACACCATATACAACCTTGTCTCACTATCTTAGAGCCTTGGTTGATCTTTGAGAAGCATAATTCAAGCTTGAGAGTGGGTTGAGCCTAAGCTTGAATCATAATCAAAAGCTAACTTATTTGCAAGGTACAAGCTGTTTTTATCTTCCTTCTTGTTTTCATATCTTCCATTTCCTACCTAATTATTATTGTTTGTGTTGCTTTGAGTTTATTCTAAGTGTTTAAGTTTGGGTTTGAAGAGCTACCAAAAGAGTAGAGAGAGTTCACACTCTTTCTATATCTTTACCTATAGCTCAAACCTTTCTTTTACACTCTTTTTCTTTGATATCTACACTAATTTTCAGAGTTTTAAAAAGGCTAAAAACCATTCTTTAAGGTTTCAAAAGTGGAGGGGTGGGTTTGCTAGCCTTGATTCTTCTCCTCATTGTTTAGCTTTTTAGGCTCTTTTCATGCATTTTTTTAGCCTATGTTTTTCATTTGTTCATGGCTGTTTTGGGGTTATTCTAACTTGTTTAATTAGTTTGAGCTTTGGATAGTTCCTTTGTTGTCTCATGAATTGACATACATAACTTGTTGCATGTTGTTCTAAGCTTTCCTTTACTTACTTTCCATGTCTAAGAGTCTCATTCTAACAAATCATCTAACCATCTACCATCTTTCATTCTTGAGAATGATTTTAACCAATTGAGGTTGCTCAAAACATGTAAGAGAGACTTCTACCTAATGGCTTAATCTTTTCGAAGATTCATTGTCAATGGTATAGTCTCTCTCTCTCATGCTTTAGAAGAACCTCTTGTTTGACATTACTTCTTGTTTAGAGGACTTTAACATCACTATGGACAAATGGACTAAAGAATGGCAAGGCTTCATAAAATTGGCCTAAAACTTGGAACAACCCATATAAAGAAAATGGTTAGAATCGCTTGAACTTGGCCGGACGTTATGCTAAGTTCCTTGTGTCAAGAGTCGTTACATGCTAATTCATGGCATTTTGATGATTCTTCAAGCGTTGCAACCTCCCTCTTTGGGCTCACTCTATGACAAAAGGGAGTGGTGGTCTTATTTATTACATTCATTGGCTTTTTGTCCAAACTTGTATCCGGAATCATCAAGCAATCAACTTGCTCGTTGATGGTTTTGGGACCAACTTCATTATTCTCTCGACCCTCTCCATGACAGAGAAGGAAAGATGGGACAAACAGAACTTGAGAACACTCTATCCACACTAGTTCACCTCAGAACTCAAAAATAGAGTTTTGCACCAAATTGAGGCATGACCGGCCATCTGTAGACCCGGCCAGCCATCACTGATCCACAGCCAGCCCTCAGTGTGTGGCCAGCAGTGTAGTTTTGCAGAAAACAGAGGCAGTGGCTGAAGGTGAAACAAAGTTGGCTTGGACAGACATAGTAGCTCTCAGGCACTGTGCATGCAACCCTCATCCATCTGCACTTACGCCTTTGTCAAATGCGATTAATTGTTTCATTAATGTTATAATTATCATAATTATCATAGCTGTAAATTAATCTTATTGGAATTAGTATGGTTGTAGCCATTACTTATTGATAGCTGGTATAACTAGTTAAATTGTTGTAAATAATTAGTTAATTAGCTATTGGTATGGCCAGTTAAATTGTTGTAATAAAGTAGTTAATTAGCTTAGTTAAGTTAATTATTATTCATTCGCTAAGTTTTGTAATAGTTAGTTAATTTGAACTTTTGGACATTGATTCGCACCCTCCTGCGTGAGGGATCAAATGTTGTAATAATGTATATGTCTTCCAACTCCACGTCTTTCTCCCTTTTATTTTTTTGCTTACGATGGTTAGTATAAAGCATCACATTTTGAGAGGGGGATTTATGATCTGGAATTGGGCCGAGGTAATGGCTGAGCGGGTTGAGAGCTTAATGGTACATGGGACCGAGATGACCGGCGATCCGCCCGGAGATGGACTGCCAGGACTTGGGCCGGGCAGGAGTTGGGCCAAGTATGTGTCGCCCTAGACCGTAAAGAAGTTGCTCGGCAAGGCAGTGCTCGGTTGGATCAAGCTGCTTGATCAGGCGATGGTGGAACCAGTCAAGCTGAGTGACCGGCGCCTGGAAAGGCGTGGTCAGCCGAGGTAATCGTTTGATCTGCAGGAAGGCTGACCACAGGAGGTGCCCCGGGCTCGGCTTTGCCGAGATGCCGCCTAGCCCGGTCCTCCTTGGGCTTAGCCAGTAAAGTGCTTGGGTATGAAGCACAGCACGGCCGTGGATAGAGCAGCTCGGCTGCCGAGCTCCAGGTAAGAAGGCAGGCAGTTGAGATTAGGTGATGTTCAGCAAGGTTTACGCTGACAAATGGGATAGCGGAGCCACGTGTCAGGAGATGACTGGGAGTGGATATGGGGCGCAGAGGGTATATAAGCATGTCTGCGCCCCCCATACGTAACAGACAAACATTCTGTAAGGAATTCCTACACTCTTACACTCCTCTCTCTCTCTCTCTCTCTCTCTCTCTCCATCCTAAGGTGTGTGCTAACTTGATCGTCAGAGGGTTTTTCCGGCCACACACCGCCGGGTAGCTCACCATTATCTGCTCGCAGGTGATCGGACAGAAACGGAGCTCGGAAGAAAGGAGTACGGGCTCACCTGAATATTTGCTCCCCGTACAATTGGCGTCGTCTGTGGGAAGCTTGACAGACAAAACCTTATCTTCCAGGCCCGTCTAATCGCCATCCATGGCGAACAACGATGAGTTTCCGTTGTCCGCCATAGACGGAGCCACCCCGGAGTACACCCGAAGGAGAGAGGGACCTCCCGCCGTCCATCCAATGGCGGACTTGGGGACGGCCACCGGAAGACAGTCAGGAGACGCGCGGGATAAGCGCGGAAGAAGTCATGGTCATTCACGGAGTCCAGACGGTCACCAGCGGAGGAGAGACTTACACGCCAGACGTCTGGAAAATAAGTTGAGGGACCAAGACGCTGTCATCTGGCGAATGGTGGCGGAGATGGAGGAGCTCAAGCGGCATGTCAAAGGGAAGGGTGTAGCTGGAGTGGGTGACCACAGTGAACGCACCCCATCCCGCCGTTCAGGCAGTCAGAGTCAGCGACGCACTCCATCCATCTCTATTACCAAAAGTTACCAGGTTGGTGATTCCGACGTGCATGCAGAGAAGTCTAGCGCGCACGATAGCACATACCAGCCCTCGCGTCCGGTGACGACGTCGAGGTACTCATATTCTGCTCACTCAGAGGATTTGCGGGCAGTCTTGAAGGAAAGAGCTCGCCGACGGGAGACACAAAGGGTACCGGCGTTTCAACGGCTATCCTATGGGGTTCACGCCAGCGAGGAGGTCGGAATGCCTCCACCCCGCCCAGCAGCTCCACTCTTTGTAGATACGGACCTGGCCAGGCTGAGCGCCACCCCTTTTTCCCTGGAAATAGAAACAACACTACTTCCGGCAGGCTTCCACCAGCCTAAGTTCACACTCTACGACGGAAAAACCGATCCTTACATGCATGTGAGCCACTTCAGACAGGTCATGGCCGGACATAGGCGAAATGACGGACTTATGTGCTTGATCTTCCCGTCGAGTTTAGGCGAGCTAGGCTTGAAGTGGTTCGAGAGGTTGCCGGAAGGGAGCATACAACAGTGGCATCAGTTGGCCGAAGCCTTTGTGACGCGCTTCAAAACCAACACAAAAACACCAAAAGAAGTAGATCATTTACTTAGTGTCAAGATGGAACCGAGCGACACATTGAAGGCATACAACTCAAGGTATTGGGAAACCTTCAACGAGATCTTGGATTGCCCGGTCAACCTTGCAATCACGCAATACAAGCGTGGTCTTCCGGTCGGACATAGACTGCGGGACTCGCTTACCATGCACCAACCGACATCCATGGGCCAACTCATGCAACGCATCAATGAGCATATTTGAGTTGAGGACGACGCGTCGGCGTCTACCGCAAAGTCAGTTCCGGCAGCGATAGACAAGAAGGCTGGAAAAGTGCATACAGTCGGACAAGAGTCCGGCCGATCTTCTGACTGCGCTGAGGAATCGGACCGTGGATCGAAATGGAAAAACCGGGGTAGAGGACATCGGACTGACCGGGATGACTACCCCCGAGATGACGTAGCGGACACAAACAGAAGGTTGAAGGCAAGGACTGGCATAACCACAGTCTTCAAGATTCCAATCTATCGCATACTTAGTGAAATCCGAGACGAGGAGTATGTCCGGTTTCCTGCTAAGTTGGGCGATGGACAGAAAGGCTATAATCCGCAGTATAGTTGCACATTCCACCGGGAGAGAGGCCACCGGACTGAGGATTGTTTGCCTTTAAGGCAACACTTAGAAGAGCTGGTCGCAGCTGGGCACCTAGACCTTTACATTGATGGCGGCGTAAAGCCGAATCAGGCTCCGGTCGATCCCAGGGGACAGGATGACCGAGGTGCACCACCACAGGGAGTTATTAATGTCATCCACGACATCGTGGAACCGGAGCGTGTTTGCGAACTCCGGGGCATGATAAAAAAGGCAGAACATATGAGGGAAGTTTTGTCGGTACAGCCTGCCATCAAAAGGGGGAAGACTGAAGAAAAAGACGTGATTAGTTTCACCTCAAGGGATCTAGAGCGTATCCAGACGCCGCACAACGATGCCCTAGTAGTAACACTACGCGTCAAGGAATTTGATGTTAAACGGATCTTGATCGATCAGGGAAGCTCGGTCGAGATCATGTATTATGATACGTTCAAGCAGCTCAAACTCCGGGAGGCAGACTTGGCTCCAGCAAGTTCGCCACTAGTTGGATTTAACTCACAACCGGAGTGGCCCTTGGGAAAGATTATCCTACCGGTTAAAGCGGGATCCGTTGTCAAACAAGTGGAGTTTTGGGTGCTACAAGTGCCTTCAACGTACAACCTTATCCTTGGAAGGGGATGGCTTCACGCTATGTAAGCCGTAGCGTCGACCTACCACCAGGTGATGAGATTCTCCTCAGCTTTGGGGGCAATCAAGGAGATCTGGGGGGATCAAGTCATGTCCAAACAGTGCTTCGTGGCGGTCAACGGGAGCCGGGCTGCCAAAGGATTTGTGCAAATGATAGAAGGACCGGAAGACCGAGGAGTTCTGAAGGATGTGGGCACTAAGGCAGAAGACAAAGCTGTGGAGGACCTGGATGAGGTGCGACTCGATATAGAGCGGCCGGATAAGTTCTTCCTGTTCGGTTCCAGCCTTACTGCCCAAGAGAGGACCGAGATGGTTGAGTTTTTGATTGCCAACATCGAAGTCTTCGCATGGTCGTCTTACGACATGCCTGGCCTCGATCCAAGTTTTATCTGCCATCACCTCAACGTCTTCCCTGGAGCAAAGCCAGTCATCCAGCGAACAAGGAGATCGGCACTGCATCACGCCGAGGTAGTTGCAGAGGAGATGAAGAACCTGCTTGAGGCACGAGCAATTCAGGAAGTGCACTACCCTCGGTGGATTTCCAACACGGTAGTGGTGCCCAAGAAGAATGGAAAGTGGCGAGTTTGTGTCGACTATAAGACAGTCAACCGAGCTTGTCCCAAAGATAGCTTCCCTTTGCCACGAATTGACCAGCTTGTGGACTTGACGGCTGGACATAATAGGCTCAGTTTCTTGGATGCCTACCGCGGCTACCATCAGATCGCCATGCATGGGCCTGACCGAGAGATCACCTCTTTCACGACTCCAAGGGGACTCTTCTGCTACCGAGTCATGCCTTTTGGTTTGAAGAATGCCGGGGCAACCTTTCAGAGGATGGTGACCAAAATGTTTGCTCCTTTGCTTGGCCGGACAATGGAGGCTTACATCGATAATATGGTGGTAAAGAGCAGCCATGAGGCAAACCATTTGTCCGACTTAGCCGAGATGTTTGCCATTCTAAAGAAGCACAAGCTGCGCTTGAATGCGTCAAAGTGTGCCTTTGGCGTGGGATCCGGGAAATTTTTGGGGTTCCTAGTCACGAACCGAGGCATCGAAGCAGACCCTACTCAGATCAGAGCCGTGCAAGAGTTGAAGCAGCCCAGCTCGGCTAAGGACGTACAGTATCTGGCCGGGATGGCCACCGCGCTTAATCGGTTTATAAGTCGGTCATCAGATCGCTGCCGCCCTTTCTTTCAAGCATTGAAGTCAAAGTTCTCGTGGGACGAAGAGTGTGACCGTGCTTTAGCCGAGCTCAAGGAATATCTGTCTACTCCGCCACTGTTGGTTACACCAAAGCCGGGTGAGGAACTCTACCTTTACCTTGCCGTCTCCCAGCACGCAGTCAGTGCGGTGCTAGTCCGCGCTGAAGGAATCAAGCACCTCCCAATTTTCTATGTCAGTAAGACCTTGCTGCCGGCTGAGACGAGGTACTTGCTGCTGGAAAAGCTAGCGTTGGCATTGATGATGGCTTCAAGGAAGTTGGCGCATTATTTTCACGCCCATACCATCATCGTACTGACCGAGTTTCCCCTTAAGGCCTTGTTTGAACGGGCGGACTTTTCAGGCCGAATTCTCAAGTGGGCAGTCGAATTGGGACAGTTTGATGTAAAGTTCCAACCACGCACAGCCATAAAGGCCCAAACTTTGGCCGATTTCGTTGCTGAATTCTCGCGAGGAACTCATCCGGTATGCCCGGTCGATATTGCCGCTGCCGAAGAAGAAGGGACCGTAAGCCTGTCCGAGATACCACAACTGGGTGGAGTTGCCGACGCGGAATTTGTGCGCCCCACCGTAGTACCCTCAACTTGTACAATCCAACCAACCGGTGACGCGATGACGGAGTCGGGTATTGTTGACCCACCCACTCTGTCCGGTACCGCGTCGTCAGAAGGTGAAGTAATGGAATTACTCAGCACAGAGCCTGCGGCCGACACAATACCGTAACCTGGTGATTCGCCTACGGACTTAAGCATTGTAGACCGACTTGCTGAGTCCGGTGCCGAATCACCAAGGGGGGCTGGAGTGGAACCAATCAACACAGAATTTGAAACCAGACAGCCAAGAAACCGTGATCCCATTGCCCTTCGCAACTCTCAGGACCCATCAGACTGTTGGAAGCTTTTTGTGGGGGAAATGTGGAAGCTTTTTGTTGATGGAGCGTCCAACCGTCATGGTGCCGGCCTAGGTATCGTTCTTATCTTCCCGGATAGCCTAACTATTGAACATTCTATCACGCTTGGCTTCCCAGCATCTAACAATGAGGCTAAGTACGAGGCTCTTCTCGCCGGGCTCAAGAGCGCTATTCAAATGAAGGCTGCTGAGCTATTAGTATACAGTGATTCCCAACTTGTGGTTAACCAAGTCTCTGGGATTTACGAAGCAAAGGATGACAGAATGGCGAAGTACCAAGCTCTGGTCAGGGCGTACATCAAGCAGTTTCAGGCAATCAGAGTCTAACAGATTGGCCGTGAAGAAAACAGCCGAGCTGATAAGTTGGCCAGCCTCGCTTCAATGGTAGCTAGTACGTCTCCAAACCCCCTGTTAATTCACTTTCTTCCACGGCCAAGCATTGAAGACGCCGGGCAGACGGATGTACTCTGCGCCTCGCTAGGTCCTTCCTAGATGGACCCTTTAATCTTGTTCCTCAGAGACCGGACTTTACCAACAGACAAGAAGGAAGCACACAAAGTCCGGGTGAAGTCAGAGCGGTTTTGGCTCTCTCCTTCTGGTGCGTTGTATAAAAAGTCCTTCATTGGTCCTTATCTAAAGTGCGTGCACCCGAGTAGTGTGGAGGCCTTCTTGTACGAAATTCACAAAGGCATTTGTGGCAGCCACATAGGGGGCAGGTCCTTGGCCTACCGAGCTATTTCGCAGGGATACTGGTGGTCGTGCATGCAGGCCGACGCACAAAAGTACGTTCGCAAGTGCGAAAAATGCCAGAAATTCGCCCATCAGATCCATCAGCCTGCTAGGGAACTTTTTCCCCTCACCAGTCCTTGGCCCTTCGCCATGTGGGGGCTAGATATAGTGGGGCCACTGCCAACAGCACCGGGCAACCGAAAATTCTTCATTGCGGCCACAGATTACTTCACGAAATGGGTTGAAGCTGAGCCCTTGGCAACAATCAAAGAGAAAGATGTGAAGCGGTTTGTCTGACAGAACGTGGTCACGCGGTTTGGCGTCCCCAAGATCTTGATCTCTGACAACGGCACCCAGTTTGACGGTCGCCTATTCAGAGGATTTTGTGAAGATTTGAAGATTGAATTCTACAACTCCACTCCAGCTTACCCGCAGTCCAATGGTCAAGCCGAGGCATCAAACAAGACTATACTGGATAGGTTGAAGAAACGGCTGGAGAAGGCAAAGGGAAAATGGGCTGAGGAGTTACCTAGCGTCCTTTGGGCATATCGAACAACCCCGCGGCGATCTACCGGGGAAACTCCATTTGCCTTGGCTTATGGTATGGAGGCGGTCATACCTTTGGAAGTTGGCATGCCCACCCTAAGAAGCAAGAGTTTTGAGCCCGAACTGAATGCCGAGGCTATTGCCTTGGAGCTGGACCTAGTGGAAGAGCGTCGGGAGAAGGCCCTTATCCATGTGGCCGCCTACCAACAAGAGCTCTCAAAGAAGTATAACAAGACGGTGCACCCCAGACCGTTCAAAGTTGGTGATTGGGTTTTGAGGAAAGTTATGGGCAACACCCTGGTGCCAGGTGAAGGCAAACTAGGGGCAAATTGGGAAGGACCCTACACGATCACCGGTCTGACGGGCAAGGAGGCTTACCACTTGGAGGATCTAGAGGGAAGAGCAATACCCCGGCCATGGAATGCGGCCAACCTGAAACTGTATTATTTCTAAGCTTTTGCTTTCTTTTCTTGTGCAAAGGAATTTTTTGGCCTGCATATCAGAATGTAATTCTTTTTGTCAATATATAGAAGTAATTTTGCTTTAGCACTTGGGCTGTTGTTTTAATGTGAAAACCGAGATGATTTATTCCGGTTGGAAGAGTTGGTGTTTTGCCCAACTTCAGATTCCCAACCGAGATGATTTATTCCGGTTGGAAGAGTTGGTGTTTTGTCCAACTTCGGATTCCCAACCGAGATGATTTATTCTGATTGGAAGAGTTTGTGTTTTGTCCAACTTCGGATTCCCAACCGAGATGATTTATTCCAGTTGGAAGAGTTGGTGTTTTGTCCAACTTCGGATTCCCAACCGAGATGATTTATTCCGGTTGGAAGAGTTGGTTCTTTGTCCAACTTCGGATTCCCAATCGAGATGATTTATTCCGGTTGGAAGAGTTGGTGTTTTGTCCAACTTCGGATTCCCAACTGAGATGATTTACTCCGGTTGGAAGAGTTAGTGTTTTGTCCAACTTCGGATTCCCAATCGAGATGGTTTACTCCAGTTGGAAGAATTGGTGTTTTGTCCAACTTAGGAATCCCAACCGAGATGATTTACTCCGGTTGGAAGAGTTGGTGATTTGTTCAACTTTGTTATTACCAACCGAGATGGTTATTTCGGTTTATGAAGTTGCTGTTTTGTTCCGCTTAAGCACTTCAACCGAGTTATGTATTCCGGTTGACGAGGTATGTTCAATCTATGATTTATACTGAGATGTTTTGCTGAAGATGGAATTGATGACAACCATGCAAACACTTGGCAAAATTAGAGTTGTTCATTGATAGAAAGTCAATACAAAAGGTGGGGACAGAGCCCGGTTACATCAGAAACGCAGAAAGCAAACATACAAAAAGAGAAGAAAACTAAACTAAGGGGGAGAGATTGGTAAACTCGTCCTCGGCGGCCTCAAGGTTGATGGTTGGACTTTTGCCTTGGGCACCGGGCTCGTGATGGCCGGGCTGCTCCTGCACCTCAGCATCCTCTGCCTCTGTACCTGTCTCGGCGTCTCTCTCTTCAAGCCCTTCCTCGGCCTCAGCTTGCAAAGCGCTGAAGACGTCGTTTGCGTAAGCACGAGGTAAACTGGTAGCAAAGCAGGAGGAGGATTGGCAAATGCGTCGGTGTCAGAGCCCTGGCCGAGATGCTCGCAGGCGGACTTCTAGCCAGCTTTGAAGTAAATGTCTTGTGTTGCAAAGACTTGTTTCTTATAGCTCTCTTCGACTTCGTTGAAGCCGGCGTTGTTAGCAGCCCGGCAGTCTTTCTTCCGCGACTTTTTGAGCGCGTTTAGCTCGGTCTGGAGCTCATCCTGTTTTTTCACGGCCGCATCCAGCTGACCGAGCAGTCTGTTGTTGTCTGCATTAGCCATCTCAAGTGAAGACTTTGCCCGGCCGAGCTCGGCTTGGAGGCTCTGGACTTGGCTAGCTGTGTCATTGGCTTTTTGCCGAAGTCTATGAATGTGCTCCATTACTAGGTGTTGTTTCTGAATGGCCTGCAAGAAGCAAAGTTGATTAGAGAAGGAACCGGGCAAACACTTGTGAAAATTTTGGAGGCACATTAACTTACCCTAGCCATAGACTTGACTGATGATTTTACCAACCGAGTGTCAGGGACGTGGTCGCTGCCGACTACGTCGCTCGGTAGAAGAAGAGCTTTGGTAAGATCGAGGGCGAGCAAATGCTCTTTATCGCCCTTGATCGAAGCCGTGGCCAGGATGTCTTGACCCCGGTGCTTCAGCTGTGGACGCCAAGCCGGCACTGGGACAGGAGTTTCAGATGCTCGGTAGTCAGCTCGGCGACAAGCTCGGTAGATGGGTCTGCGCGAGCTCTTTTACCAGCACGGCGAGGAGCAGGTTCTCGGCTGGACTGCCCGGTCGCTAGAGAGGCAAGAGCGACCACGGCGCCGCTGGATTGACCGGCGGCTGGAGAGCGAGTGACAACGCTCGGCATCTCGGCAGACGTGGCGGTGAGCAGGTTCTTGATTCTGTTTTGTTTGGCCATCTCTTGCTCCTCTGCCAAGCGAATGAGTGGAACGTCTGGCAGAGTTGGATCTGGTGGAGGTGTTGGAGCGCGGAGGAAGTCTGTGACTTTACTCTGGCGGGGGGCGGAGTATCTGTATGAGGGACTGTAGCCGAGCAATTGGTTGCAATCTCGGTCGTGGTAGTGGAGCGCGGTCCTGATTGCCTCTACGTTAGGGAAATGATAGTTGGCTTGCAAGGCTTGGATTGCTGCAAAAGAAACAAGAAAGAAAATGACTAAGTACAGAAACATGAAGAAAGAATATTAACCGAGCTAATTTGCGCGGCTTACATGTGCTGCCAAAGTTTTTGCTTATCATCCAGCCTAGTACCTCGGCTGTCTCGTAATTGCTTGACACCCAGAAGAAATCATCGTCGTGAAGATCCTTGTCTGGTGTGCCGGTCACGATTTTCTCTCTGCCCGGTCTAATCTTAAGATAATAGGCGAGGCCGTTGCCGGTGTGGCCTAGGGTGTATTGGCGCAGGATCTCGGCTAAACCTAGGCTTATGCCTAACCGGTTGTTTAGCTCGTGCACTCCGTTTATTATCCGGTAGGTGTTGGTGGATACTTGGGTTGGTGCTAGTCCGGTTCGGCGCAAGAACTCGGTGATCAATGGGTTGAGTGGAAAACGAAGACCTCCTTCGACGATGGATAGCACGGTGAAAGGGCACTCCTCTCTGCCCCATGGCGTTGTCTCAATCTCGGCTAGCTCAAGGTGGACATCGGCCGGGATGCCGTACTCCTCCCTGAATGCGGCTAGGGCAGCCGGAGTATCTACGAGAAATCAAAATTTCCCCATTTGTGGCCGGCCTAGGATAGCTCGGCTGAGGGGTTTGGCACTGTGGTAATTGGTTGTTGCTCGGCCTGGAGAGCCTCAGGAATGGACAGTGGTCCCCTTGGACTCTGCAGGAAAATGATGGCAAGTGTAAGTGTGAACGCGGTCGCGCGAAAGGAGCTGGACTTTAGCTCGGTCATTAAGAGTGCCAAACCACCTCGGTCGTCTAAGCTAACTAAGGAGTTCGGTCGTCCAAGCAGACCAGATGTTAGCCCGGTCGAGCGACCGATTCCTTTTGCTATCTCGGTTTTTGCTGGGGTTGAGACAAACATGTTATTTGCTCGGTTAGATTGGTTTTTTGGATCAAATGAAGACCAGGAGCCCCGTCAGCCCCAGTTCTTCAGTGTTCTTCAGAAAAAATGAAGAACATCATGAGTAATGGAGGGTTTGGGATGGTTTTTGGTGCCCGAATCCTAAAAGCTGCGTTTCTCTCCCCTAGTGTGTGAAATATCGAAGAAAATGACAATAAAAGGGGAGTTTCAGAACTTACCAAGTTAGGGCAATGTGTTCTTCACCTTGGAGCTCGAGTTCAGGAACGGCAGAGAATGGGCAATAGCTCTGTGAAGCTTGATAAGCAAGAAAGACAGTAGGAGGAAAGTGAGGAAGAAGGGTCTTGTATGTATAAACAAGAGAGACCGCCCAAATTCAAATTCTGGCAAAACGGCGGGTTGGCTGCTCGAGAACCAATGGCAGCCCGCCACGTGTCCCCATTTATGGCGACATCAGAGTTGAAGCGACAGGAAGGTCAAGCGAGACGATGACCGAGGGGCCAGCCGGGCTGGTCTTGAAGACAGGAATGAAAAACCGAGAAGTTGAACCGGGGAAGTTCTAAAGCCAGGAATAGTAACTGGCCTGATCGCCATTCTGTAAACCGCGGACCGAGGAAAACATTGTCCCGGTCAGTTTAGGTAATCCCAGTCACGTTTCAGCGGACGGAATTAAGGGGCAATTGAGAGGGAGATTTATGATCTGGAATTGGGCCGAGGTAACGGCCGAGCGGGTTGAGAGCTTAATGGTGCATGGGGTCGAGATGACCGTTGATCCGCCCGGAGATGGGCTGCCAGGACTTGGGTCGGGCAGGAGTTGGGCCAAGTATGTGCCGCCCCAGACCGTAAAGAAGCTGCTCGGCAAGGCAGTGCTCGGTTGGATCGAGCTGCTTGATTAGGCGATGGTGGAGCCAGTCAAGCTGAGTGACCGGCGCCCGGAAAGGCGTGGTCTGCCGAGGTAATCGTTTGATCGGCAGGAAGGCCGACCACAGGAGGTGCCCCGGGCTCGGCTTTGCCGAGATGCCGCCTAGCCCGGTCCTCCTTGGGCTTAGCCAGTAAAGTGCTTGGGTATGAAGCACAGCACGGCCGTGGATAGAGCAGCTCAGCTGCCGAGCTCCAGCTGAGAAGGCAGGCAGTTGAGATTAGATGATGTTCAGCAAGGTTTACGCTGACAGATGGGATAGCGAAGCCACGTATTAGGAGACGACTGAGAGTGGATATGGGGCGCAGAGGGTATATAAGCATGTCTGCGCCCCCCATACATGACAGACGAACATTCTGTAAGGAATTCCTACACTCTTACACTCCTCTCTCTCTCTCCATCCTAAGGTGTGTGCTAACTTGATCGTCGGGGGGTTTTTCCGGCCACACACTGCCGGGTAACTCACCATTATCTGCTCGCAGGTGATCGGACAGAAACGGAGCTCGGAAAAAAGGAGTACGGGCTCGCCTGAATATTTGCTCCCCGTACACATTTCATTAGCATTCCCATGCCTTGCATCCATTTGTATTGCATGCACCAAGGCTCGGTTAATTATTCAAACTTGCATTGTCATTTAAATAATTCTTTGAATACATGCTTAGACCACATGTTAGCAAATTAATTCACATGTCATAAATTAGTAGCAAAGCCTATTAGTTGCATATCGCATGTGTTGCATTAGCCATAATCGTATAAAGTTAGGAACATGCATATTTTCTAATTATTTTGCTTTGTTTTGGCTTGGAGTACTAGATGAGTAATTTCAGGTTTTAGCATCTTGCATTGAGTGTTTGTGTTGCCATGTCCAAAGCATGAATTCCATGAGGTTAAGTGCTTAAATGATTTAATTGTTTGAATGCCTGTAGATGAAGGCTATTTGCTTGAGTTAGGGTAGTTTAATTAATATTCCATTTTAAGCCCACTTTTTCAAGTGGCTGTAGACCGCCCGAACTCGCTCCGCGCGCCCCCCTTTCGGAGAGGGCGCGAATTGTAGTTCTAGCTATTATAGTTCGAACTCTTGTCACGGTTCTGAATTTAATCTCACAAAGTGCAATATAAGACTGATATATCACCAAAGAGTCCAAATCCAGCAAATCGTTTTGGAAAATCGATTTTGAATTAAAAAGCGCCAAACATGGACTGTTTTGCCAAATTTCAGAGTCGCCACCTAAATATTTTGTTTTTGGGAAATTTAAGAAACCCTGACTCGTGCCTAAGGCCACGTGTCCGTCATCACCAAAGTTGCCTTGGCTTGGGAACTTGGGTACGAGAGGGGAAGGTCCTGAAATGAGCACCCCCGCTCGCCCGATCAAAGATCGGCCTCTACTAACATGATATGTTGTTTTTGTAAATACATGTGTTCTTATTCGGTTATTAAGCTAACTTACTATGTGATGCGCACATCATACAAGTATAGACTCAATCACAAGAATTGGAACAAAATAACTCATGCTTGTTTTTCGAAAATGGTTTGAAAGTACTACTCGCAAGTAGGCTAAAGTGCGGATTTGCCACCCTCAAGTGGGCTTTAAAACATGATTTTTGCCACTTCGCAAAGTGGACTCAAAACTCACAATCATCGAGTTGTTCCAATCCAGGCAATCAAGCCTTTACCCATAGGCATTCAAACAGCTAAGCACTTAAGCAAATAGCCTCATGGCAAACATGCTATCATGGCAACACTTACACTCATGCAAGGATGCTAAAGTGTAAACACTTACAGTGTACTCCAAACCAAAACAGAAGCTAGTTAGTAATCAATACATGATCCTAGCTATGTCAACAATGCCTAATGCAACACATGCAAAATGTAACTAAGTAGGCTTGGCTATCTAAGATGGCAAATGAATGCAACACTTGATAACATGCTGTTAAACACGTATTCAAGTAAATATTGAAATACAATACAGTTTAAATAATGCGCCGAGCCCGGTGCATGCAAGACAAATGAATGATGCACGCATGCAGAGCATAAAGTATACTAATTGAAAATGCCCGAAAACTAACCATCAAAAGCGGTTAAGTAAAAGAGAGAAAGAAGTGGGGATTGGAAGACATGCATACGCACACGCACATGCACCCTTATTACAACATTGCGCCCTCTCGCAAGAGGGTCTCAAATCACTCGCGCTGTTTAGCGTATCGCATTGTTTAGTGCATTTCAAATCATTCGTGCTATTTTGCGCATCGCACTGTTTTGTGCAGTTTATCATTCGCGCTATTTTGCGCACGTCAATCGCACTGTTTTGTGCAGTTTATCATTCGCGCTATTTTGCGCATCGCACTGTTTTGTGCAGCCTACATTCGCGCTATTTTGCGCATCGCACTGTTTTGTGCAGTTTATCATTCGTGCTATTTTGCGCATCGCACTGTTTTGTGTAGTTTACATTCGCGCTATTTTACGCACCTCAATCGCACTGTCTTATGCTTTGCATATCGCATTGCGCTATCTTGCGCACCTTATCTGTATCGCACTGTTTTGTGCATTCACCATGCTCGTACTATTTTGTACACCTTTAGCATCGCACTATTTTGTACATCTTCTTAGCACTGTTTTGTGCATTCACTCTGCATCGCACTGTCTTGTGCACATTGTTTTTTTGCATCATTCGCACTGTCTTGTGCACTCCTTGGTCTAGGAGACCTTAAATCTTCTAAAGGTGCAATTCCTTTGGTGTTTGTCGTGCCCGAACGACTTCTAGTGGTCTGGTATAGCCACCTGCCTGTGTTTGTGGTGAGTTCCTAGGAGACCAACTGAGACGGTGGAAACTAGAGTTCGAATGGCTCTTGCCTAGAACGCAAAGGTTCAGGATTTCCGAGACTAAAGTCTGGTTTAAATACCCAAGGGTATATCCTCGGCTTGAAATCTGTATGGCAGCCCCATAGAGTGAGATAGCATATGTATGCGCCTCAATTCTGGATACCGAATCAATCTAGTCTGTCACCCTGTTGGAGAATAGGGAAAGCTACAACCATAGTCAGGGAGAAAAGCCGTACCTATAGTTCAACTGAGAAGAAGAAGAAGATTCCCACATCAGCATGAGGTAGGACATTGCCGAGGTAAGTCATTGCCAATTGCCCCTGTAAGGTACCTCCATTTTCCTAGCTATCACATTGCATTTTAGTCATTACAGTGAATCGCATAAATCCTGAATTTTCAAACCGGCTTCGCGTAGCGTATAAGTCCAATTTTCAAACCGGCTTCGCGTAACATATAAGTCCAATTATCAAAATCTTTCTGTATATCATTTTGCATCTTGCCCCTGAACTACGCTGGTTTGATTCCTTGCAAAGGGATACGTAGGCAGCCTGCGGGCGCAACCATTTATTTGTCTGTACTTTGTTTGTTTGTCCAAGTCTTCGGTCTTGTCAAAAATGGTTCGTCTCTAGGCTTTGACATTCACTCCCGTCACTTCTTGACTTTCGAGTTCTGTCAAAGAGGGGCAACTGTAGACACCCCATTTTTTACCGCCCTTAAGACTTGGACGCGACTGATGGTTTACTTGATGGAGAAAGGTGTGCAGGGCAAAGGTTCAGTTTCTTCGACAATGAGAGAGTCAAATCTCAACTTCATACCCCTTTCTTGGACCGAAACAATCTTGATCAAAAGATTTTAGACTTAAAACCCTCTCTTTCAAAACGTTTTGAAAATAAAGTTCCTACGATGTTCCGAGGCTCGCATTTTGTCGAATGTTGCGCTTTTCGGTAAACCGAGCAAGGACAAAGTGGAAATGAATGAAAGAGAGATGAAATATTTGAAAAATCTTTCAAAACACCTTGTCTAGGGGTTTGGAGTTGAAGAAAAGAGGAGGAAAGAGAGGAAAACTAGTTTGGGAGAAGTTCGGCATGAATCCGGGTAGGACCGAAACTGCGCCACTTCACCGAAACGGGCATAACTCTTTGCACATGAGGAATTTTGATGCAAGGTTGGCACCATTGGAAAGCTAACTTCTGGGGCTTCAATGTGGCCACATGGCCGACCAGAAAATCAGATGGCAGATCAGAAAAATCAGGTGGTCCAAAGTGGTTCAGCATGAATCTGGGAGGACCAAAAACTGCGCGGCTTCACCGAAACGGGCATAACTCTTTTCACAGGAGGAATTTAGATGTGAGGCCATTACCATTGGAAAGAAGACTTCCGGGGATTCATTTCACACTCAAGAATCTCCTAAAACCAAGTTCGAGTGGGGAGATATGGTTGGTTGAAGTCCGGTTGGACCGAATCTGCGCGACTTCACCAAAACAGGCATAACTTTTTGCACAGGAGGAATTTTAATGCAAGGTTTGCGGCATTGGAAAGCTAACTTCAAGGGATTCATGGCCGACCAGCTTTAGACCTTGAACCTTTTGAACCCTGGTCGGCCGACCAAGGCAAGTGGTCGGCCGGCCACTTGAACTGGTTGGCCAGCTACCCTCTGTTTTGTCTCTCTGAGTGTGTTCCAACTGTGCCAGCTGGGAGCCATTTGCAGCATCCTCCATACACGTGTATGGAGGATCTTCAAAGTTGTTTTTAGCTTCCAAGAGAAGCTTTAGACCTCTTTGTCTATATAGGAGGTCCTCTCCCTCCTTTGGGCTGGTTAGAAAAAACCAGCTGAGATATACACCCATTTCCCCTCCATCTCTCTACTTCAAGCCTTCAAACACCCTTGTTTTTGGTCATTTTACACTACAACTCCTAGCCTACCACCTCCACCATTCATTCCAGCCCCTTGAAGCTGATTTCTAGAGGTTGAAGGTTCACTAACTTGATCCAAAAGCTCCAGCATTGCTACTCTTCAAGGGTAAGTGCCTATTTCCCTTAAACTTGCATTTTTTTGCATGATTGGTTAGCCTTATTTTAAAGCATTTCTGGGCTTTGACCTAAACTGTAAAGTGTCTTATTTTGACCCCCTCTTCAACTTTGTTTAAGGGCACTTTACTGTTTGAGGTCATTTACTTCCCCTTATCTTCTATCTCTCTTTTAGGGCTATTTTTGCATCCTATTTTAGCCTTACTTGTGAGCATTTTCGAGATTTTCTATAAACTGGAAAAAGTCTTGTTTTGACATTGTCTTCAAGTTTTGTTAAGGTCCCATTTCTATTTGGGGTCATCTTCCCCCTATGCATGCTTCATCCCTTCATGATTAAGGCTATGCATTAGAGCACTTGCATTGGCCATGGTTTGGCCTCTTAGCCACTGAAATACAGTGGATTTTCAGTGGCTTAAATGCATTTTTGAGGGCCAAAATTAGAGGGGGGTGACCCCCTCTCTCCTTGTCTTGTTTGGGGGTCTTTTGGGCCTTTCAAAGGGACCCTATTTTGCATACATCGAAGTCTTGTTTCAGGCCTCATTATGTGAGTTTTGGGGTCTGCCTTGGCTCTGTACAAGGCCCTTTTGGCCATATTTTATACCTACAATGCATGTGTAGAGCAATCCCATCCAAGGCTTTTCAAATGAGCCTTTCTTTGCATGTTTCCTAGACTAATTTCAGGGCCTATTTGGTGAGTTTTAGGGCTTTCATAATCCATTTCCAGAGTTGGTTTTTCCATGCTAAGTGTCTATCTTATATGTGCTTAACAACCCCTTGCAAGGCCCTCCAAAGAAGCCCCTCATTTTTGCATGCATTGGCAGTATTTCGGTGATTATTTGGGCATATTTTGGCATGTTTTATTCACTGTTTTTGTCTAGTTTGATGAGTTCTCATTTTCTTCATATACATGCCATGTAAACCATGCTTGCTAGCCAATGTTGCATGCTATGTTAGTCCATCATGTTAGCATCTTTTGGCCATGCTTTAAACCAGAAATGTGCATATTTTGGGACTGCCTTGGCTCTGTCTTTATGCTTCATGATCAAATAATGCTTGCTTTGTGCGCTTGTGGTTCAATGCATGTGCCTAGTTTTGAGTTTCGGGGCTTATTCCATGCATCGGGTGCCATATTTCCATGTTTCGGGACCATTTAGCATCATGTTTCAGTGCTGAAATTTACATGTTTGAATGCCATCTTGCATCCTTCGTCATGCCTT
The DNA here is from genome assembly GCF_055761805.1 of Camellia sinensis. Taxonomy (NCBI): domain Eukaryota; kingdom Viridiplantae; phylum Streptophyta; class Magnoliopsida; order Ericales; family Theaceae; genus Camellia; species Camellia sinensis. The sequence continues at coordinate 186,051,149 of NC_138964.1, forward strand.
GGTAGAGATATTTTATGCCTTAGGTTCGGTCCTCGGTTTGCGTGCATGTGTACACGCATTTCGGTTGTCTCATTTTCATCTAATGGCCACTGATGTGAGTGCGGTTGAGGTTCACTCATGTTGGTGTAAGTCCATCGTGCATTGTGTATGTCATTTCAATTTATAACATTGCGTATGCTAGGTTGCATTTTAGAGCATTATGTATGCCATGTTACATCTAGCATTGTGCATACCATCTCATAGCATTGCGTATGCTAGGTTGTATGTTAGTCGCATTGTGTATGCCATTTCATTTGCATTGTGTTTGCGATAGGAGTTAGCCCAAGCACGGGAAACGAGGGACGTTTCGTACTCTGAGTGACGGAACGTGTCTCAATTCCCCGTCGCCGACACTCCGGATTACCCATGATGGAGTTTAGGTCTTGTTGTGTTTTCATGTGCATTCATTTCATATTGAGTCGTGCAATTCGACTCCTCGGCCATCATGCATCGATATGCGTGATTGGTGGCACGAGGATCGAGGACTACACTCCCTGAAGAGTAGTCATGCATACATATGTGAAATACTTTGCCATGCCCCTTTATTGCTCTCTGTTGCAGTAAATCAGAAATCGACGGCCTTCTGGAGCGTTGCGCAACCTTCCGAAAACAATTGCAAACAGAGGCAAATGGGGGTATCGTAATGGATTTCTGCGCAAGGCAACTCGAGCATGCATCATTCATCATTTGGAACAGAGCTGAGGCGGTCCATGGATTTGCGTGCTAATTTACCTGCTTTCTTAGATTAATTTGTTAATTAATTAGGATTTTGTATTTATTCGGACTGTACTATTTATTCGGACTGTATTATTTATTCGGACCCTCCGAGCGAGGGCAATATTGTAATAAGTGTGCGTGAGTGTGATGTATGTCTTCTAACCCCACGTCTTTCTCCCTTTTATTTACCAGCTTATGATGGTTAGATTAGGGCATGTTTCAATTAGCATACAGTATGATAGCATGTCTGCATTCATTCATCTGTCTTGCATGCATCGGGCTCGGCGCATCATACTAACTACATTTGTATTTCAAATTCTAAATTGAATATGTGCTAGCTGTAGCATCATCATATGCCATGTTTAGAATAGCCGAGCCTATCTTAGTTGCATTTTGCATGTGTTGCATTAGGCATTTCTGTATAGTTAGGATCACGCATGAATTTCTAACATAGCTTTTGTTTTGGCTTGGAGTACTTGGTAAGTTTTACGCTTTAGCATCTTTGCATGTATGTGAGTGACTGCCATGATAGCATGCTTACCATGAGGCTATGTGCTTATATGATATACTTGCCTGAATGCCTGTGGGTGACGGTTGGGTTATCCGAATTGGAACAATTCACCAATTGTGAGTTTTAAGCCTACTAGATAGTGGCAAATCATCTTGTTTTCTAAGCCCACCTGAGGGTGACAAATCCACATTTTAGTCTACTTGCGAGTAGCAAACCGTTTTCAAAACAAACATGAAATGTTTTGTTCCAATTCAGGCGACCCAGTCTATACTTGTATGCTGTGCGCATCACGTAGTAAATCTAGGCTAATAACCGGAATAAGAACGCATAATATTTTCAAAACTCGGTATCATGGTTAGTAGAGGCCGATCTTTGATCGGGCGAGCGGGGGTGCTCACGAAGTGACCTTTCCCAATCGTACCCAAGTTCCCGAGCCGAGGCAACTTTGGTGATGACAGATATGTGGCCTTAGGCAACGAGTCAGGGTTTCCTAAATTTTCCCAAAATAAAATATTTAGGTGGCGACTCTGTATCTGGCAAAGCAGTCCATGTTTGGCACTTCTTTCAAAAAATCTGTTTTCAAAAATGATTTGCCGGATTTAAACTCTTTGATGATTTCATCGGTCTTGCATTACACTCTGCGAGATTAGATACAGGACCGTGACATTGAGTCCTGAACTGTAGTGAGCCCAATGAACAAAACCGGGGGGGGGAGGATTCCCTCCCAGGACGTTTGGGGACGTCTACATGGTGTCAATCAATCCAGCATTGACATGCATCGGATGCTGCGCGTAAACGGTAATGAGCGAGTGTGAGAGAGAGAGAGAGAGAGAGAGACGAAGTGGACAGAGAGAGAGAGAGAATGAAAGTGGATGCCGATGGCTTCTAGAGACAAAAAGAAGAGAGAGACTTGGGTTTGGTAATGGATTCAACAGATAAATTTGTGGGAATACATAATGGTAATGGCTTGGTTTTTAGTTTTTTTTTTTTATTTTATTGTTTGAGGCTAAAAAGTCTCGTTTAGAATAGATTTTTTGATTTTTTTAACTTTTTGTGAAAAAAATAAAATGATTATGAGTTAGATGTGATATTTTGTTTTATTTGACTAAAATAATCAATTTTATCCTGTATAACTATTTTGATCTAAACTTGCTTCCCAAACAGAGCCATAATAAAGTAGTACCTACACCACTAGACAAACGAAATTTAAATTTTTGACCCGAGCGTCCTTTTTTAAAGAGTGAATTACAAATACACTCCTTGATATTTGCTTAAAATATAGATTGTCCCTTGTAGTTTGGATAATTACAAATACCTCATTGTTAGTATTTTTTATTTAGCAAAATTAACTAAAAAAATGAAATTCATAATTATTCTACTATACAGTAATAAAATTACATAAATCATTAATTGAAACATATTTTTAACATCATTAAAAACTGTTAATTGACTTGATGATTTAATAATAAAAGGGGTAATTTGTTATGAAATTTAGAAACGTCATGGGTGAAATGTAATTTTCAAAATCACAAGGAGCGATTCGTATTTTAATCAAATCTCAGGAGGTGTATTTGTAATTTACCTTTTTAAAAACTTATTAAATAGTTTTAACTTGTAATCATAAAACAATCTAAATATTTTTAAAAAAATTAAGAAAAAACAAAAACAAATAAAATTTTATAATTTTTTTTAGGGTAAATTATAATTTAACCCCCTGTGGTTTGCCTAAAAAATACGGAGTCATCTTATAGTTTCATTTGTAACACTTAAATCCCCTATACTTCATACTAAAGTGTAATTTTCGACGGAACTATTTGTTTAAACGGAACGTGTGTTGCACGACCATGAATGGTGAGTGGAGTAGTTTTTCCTACCCAAAAACATATGACAAATGACCAAAACACTCTTATTGCCATATATATACATAGAATGGTATAGTGCAACAGAGCATGAGTTACAGTCTTGGACCATCACACAGGTTCTCTCTCCCTTATTATATAAATATGCAACACCATCACCTTCCATACAAAACCACCACCATCACTTTCCATACAAAATCACAACCAACCAACATCACCACCATCATATTCCATGCAAAACCACAACCAACTTCTTATTTTATGCAAAACCACCACTCAAAATCACTACCACAACTTCTCTCTCTAAAAATTATCCAAACTCACTTTTCTTCTTATAATTCATATTACTAACAAACCCAACCCATGAAAATCAAACAATTAATATGTGTAAATATTTAGATTTTTGAAATAGCATTGATGGGATTCATACCAACCAAACTCACTTTTTCTTCCCCTTTTTGACATTTCTTCGCTTTTGGACTCCATAATTTTCTCAATTCTTAACAATTTTATCTCGTTCTTTCACCAATCTCCTCACCTTACTTTATACTTCATCTTACGTTACCTCGTTTTCTCACTTCTTCCTAAAATGGGTTGTTTCGGCATGTCGAAAGTTGTCCGAAAACTAACTTCACACATTTCAAAGAAACATCTCCAAATCTATTTCTTTTTTTTTTCATCATCTACCTTCTTCTGTTGCTTCATCTATATCACTTTGTAAAGGGTGGTTCGTGGTTTTGATGGAGGATATATATATAGAGAGAGAGATACGAAGTAATATAAGATCGCTTTTCCTTATGCAAGATACCTGTTAAAATAGGTATTATATATATCAGTTAATATGTATAATTGAAACTATATATATATATATATATCATATATGTATATCATATATCAAATATGTATCATATATATATATATTATATATTCCAGTTAATATGTATATCATATATGTATAATTTAAATTGTAGAGAGGGAGAGATGAGTATTTTTGGGTCTAAATTCTAGAGAGAGAGATATGTATTTGATGATAATATGAGAGGTGTGTGATTTGCCATGGGATGAGAAAGAAGAAGAAGAAGAAGAGGCATACAAAAAATATAAAGAAAAATTAAAGAATATTCTGATTTGTAATAGGAGAAAATTAGAGAAATAAATAAGAGTAACTTAGATTTTTTACAATTTCTGTTATGTCAGTCCAAAATTACACTTTGGTACGAAGTATAGGGGATTTAAGTATTACAAATGAAATTATAGGAGAATTCTGTATTTTTTAGATAAACCACATAGAGTTAAGTTATAATTTATCCTTTTTTTTTATTTATAATAATCTATATGGATTTAAAAAGTAAACTTTTGTAACTCAAAAAAAAGGGAATGAAATTTTTTGAAACATCAAGAAAAGAAATTTTTTTTGTCATTTATACAAAAAAAGAAAAAAAAGAAAAAAAAAAAGGAGCTTGTTTGGCTGCACTTTTTAATATTCACTTTTTTTGTATGCCTAAAATCAACAACCAAACCCTAGAAGAAAATCTCAAGCAGAAGATGAACAACAAGGCAAAGTCATGCAAGGGTTGTCTTCTCTACTCCTCCACCCTTAACTCCAATTCTCGCAACCGTCTCTGCCTCGGCATCCTTCGTTCTCTTCCCCAAGGTCTCTCTCTCTCTCCTTCATACATACCCATTTGATATGTATGTACTTGCATAGAAAACCCTTTTTATAGTAGGTATTTTGTGAGTTTTGTAGCTAATATGAAACTAAAACTCCTATTTGTGGAAACAAATTTTAGTTTGGATTAGAGATATGATCAACTCTGGTTTCAAGGCACAATAGTTGTGGTATCTTTTGAAAGGTACCTTATTAATTGAAAATTAATTTATTAAATGAATAAAAAGTTGAGTAAATAATAGATATCATTTTCAGAACAACCATTAGTATTGAATGATTTGAAATCATAATGTTTTCTAAAATAATTTTTACATTTGAAACAAGGGTTAATTATTTTTTAAATCAACAAAAATATGTCTTGAATTGAATTTGAACTGTATAAAATAGATTTGATTTGAAAATAAAAAATCATTATAGAATGGAACTAATATGGTTCTTACAGAAGCAACTAGCATGGTCCTCTGAATTGTTGATGTGGCCAGTGGCCCTATGAACTTTAGGAATGAAAGAAAATTAGCAATTTTGGAATCGGTCGTATAATTCAACTAAGAATAATCACTCAGTAAATAACAAGAATATACAATTAGATTTAAACAATATGCCGAACAAATTTGAATTAGTCGTGAAGGTTTCATGAATGGAAAATTAAATTTAAAATTTACTTATCAAAAAGGAATTTTGAATTGGTGCGTGTTCTTTTCCTTTTTTAACCTCTACACTCACTTTTAGAGCTATGAACCATGCTCGCTAACATATTTAAGGAGTGTTTATATAGTGAGGTGATGTCAAAACTGTAAATATGCAAAATGTCCATTTAAGGCAGTTGCGAAATTGATCTCAACTATTTATATAAACACTTAGTGTACACGTCAGAGAGCATGGTTATCCGTAGCTTTATAAGTGTGAAAGTGCTAGGTAGCTGAAAAAACAGAAAGTCCATGAAATGTAATGCACTGCTATTTGACAATTTTTTAGGTTGTTAACTAATCCTGAAAGTAGTTCAAAAAGAGGGAAAAAAAAAAAAAAAATCCTGAATGTCTTATGAGTGAGTTATGTTGGGAACACTATTATTTGTGGACTTTCTATTATGTTGTGATTGTTTTTGTTTGGTGGTTCTTAGTGCTTGAGCCCTTACCAGTGTACTTCATTGACTGCCAGTTACTTAAGAGGCTTTGGATTTGCTTAACTTGTGGAGGGAAAAAGTTTTTGCCTCTACACCTGTATGAATGTACCTTTTAGACTGAAATGATGTCACCTTTTCCAGTAGAAATTCACAAAGTTCTATTTTTGCTGCACTAACTATTTGAAGGATGTGTTTTACAGTATGGATCCTGGAATGTTGTACACCCTAGGGATTGCACAATGCATTTCTTATTAGTTTACTTCATACATATGTTTTCTGGTTGGAATTTTTTCACTGCAACTACAGATGGATACTGATTTCCAAGTGTGATGACTAGTACCACGCCGCATTGTTGGAGAATCTGAGGTGGATGCCTCTAGAGAAGGTAGAAGCCTTGCAGAATTCAAATATGCTTGTGTTGGTTACTCTGTGTACTCAAATGGAAAAGATCCTACAGCAGATGTGCAAGAAACACAAGCAGAATTGCCGGTCTGTGTTGGCCTAGAGGTTATCATCTTGAGTTTCCTTCTTTTTTTTCATGCTATTTTGGTTCTCTTAATTTGCATAATTTTATTAGAGGATATATCAAAAACTAATGAAAGTATACACTTTTCAATGTTGTTATGTCATTTTGCGTCATGTTACTCCTCTTAGTTCTTGATATGATTATTAGAGACATGTGATTCTTAATGCCTTTTGATCATTTGGGAATTTCTTTTTTGATTGATGTATTATATTATAGTGAATCTCAATGAATCATAATCACAGTGAAGATCAAATAAAACGTATAATTAATATAAAGAAACTCCCAAAGTTTGGGGGAGGGAACCCCGAACAAATACATGGGGATTAAGACCCCATACACTGTACACAGGTGCTGCGATTTGAACCCCTGACCTCCTAGTGAGATCGTAAGGGTTCTGACCAGTGAGCTAGCTCCTGTTAGTTAAGGTTTGACTTAAACCAACAGTGTGCATATTTGCTTTATTAAATAAAGCATATAAATTTTGAATTTTTGGTGTAAATAGGAGGGTGGTGTTGGTGTATGGCTTACATGCGCATGTTTCATTGTGTTTCACTGACATAATTAACCCTTGCTGCTGGTTTTGTATGACAAAAAAGTTAATGCTGCTGACTCTGTTCCTGCTCATGTTCATAGCAGAGAAGGTAATTTATTTAGATTTAGAAATGCGAAATCATAGGTAAGAAGCTTAGTTTAGAACAATTATAGTAACAAGAAGTCATATATAATTATTTGTACTTTTGAACAGTTTGACTTGCAATCCGAGTTGTTAAATCGGAATACAAATTGAGTATCATGTTTTTTCTCTAAATCATGTATCGTATCGTGTGTCTAAGATACTTTAGCATCTTTAAAAATAGGTAGAAAAATAAATATCCTATAAGAACAAGACACCAAACAATGTATAATATTTAAAATTGCAAAAGTAATTTTAAAGATAAATGCATATACAATGTATTATTCTCAATACTTCATGCATATAATATAAAATAAAGAGTGGAGTTAAAACATGTATAAAATACTGTCTTAACTAACCATTTAGGTTTTAATATTTAATTTACACCTTTTAAGTTCTCAAGGTACTTGTCCATAGTAGACAACTTTGAACTTTAACCGGTGTCAGTAGGTCTAAATCAACAACACAATATGCTTAATACCAGATCAAATAAGTAGATATTTGTCAAAAAGGTAGAGAAAAATAAAAGATAAGTACCAAAAATATTCTTTGTAATAAGTTAATGAAAATTTGTAATAATATTAATTGTCATAAAAAAGTTCAATTATTATTATTATTTTTTAAATTGCTAAAAAAATTTAAGTATTTTTGTATCGTATCATGTATCATGTATTGTATATTACATTATGATATGTATCGATTTCTCTCTAAAACTATTTAATCGTAAGATATGTATTGTGAATACTGACAACACTGCTTGCAATTAACTTAGATGGCCAAAATGTCATTGAATTCTAAATTACAGTGTTGAAATAATGTTATTACTGTGGTGGGGCATAATTCTTTTACCTTGTGCACATGTTATAATTTTATTTATTTATTTATTTTTTAATGTGTGGTTTTGGCTTTTTAATCTTTGAGTTCTGAATTGGTAGGCTTGTTCTTCATTGTATTTCGAAGGCATTGGACATAGCAGGGTACAATTTTCGTAGGTTGACGTGGTGACATTAATCTTTGGAGTGGATTGCTTTTATTAATAGTTTAAGCTCTATTTGGTAGGTTGAGATACTGGGAGGAAAGGAAGGAGGGGATGCAGATAATTTCCATGTTTAGTAGTAAAAATAAATAGAACAGAAGGAAACATAAAGAGGTGTTAATTCCACTAGCCTACTATTTTCTTTTTGCCCAAATGTGGATGGAGAGGAGGAAGGAAAGAAGGAACCTTTTTAATCTTAGCCCTTCTTACAGAATGTTAAAATAAAACAAAATTACTGCTTTTTTCTTCTTCCTGCTCAACCAAACTAATTGCAGGAAAGACAATGTCCGTTCCTTGGGTATCTTCTCCATCCCTCGTATCTTTTAACTTCTCTCAATACTCTATTTTCCCTACAAATTGGAGCCTTATGATTTTACATTTACACAAGCCCATAGTAGTAGCAATTCTGTTAAACAATCTTTTATAATATCTTCCTTTTCTTTGATGTAATTCACAGCAGACTGCCTTTGGCATAGCTTGTGGTAGTGCTTGTGCACTAATGCATCGAGTCAGCTCTGGGATTTTGTACTGTTGTGGTCTTGTTTAAATACACACACATACATATGTACACGACTTGATCACTTGGAGGGTGTGCGATTGCCTATTTTGTGCCTTCGATCTTGGTTACTTTTTTGAACTAAAATTTGAAAGATGCAACTATACATTGAATTTATATCTCATAAGCAAGAAAAGAGTGGGCATATTTTTGTCAAAAATTGACGTGTCATAGAAATTTCTGTGCTTCTTAGGCCCTTGGTTAGGGTTGAACGTGGTTAGGGTTGAACGTGCTCTTACCACAGGTGATATGGTGAGGTTCCTGTCTCAAACTTGGCATAACCACTTGGTGAGGCTATATAGATGTACCTATATGGAGATCTCTATTTCTCTCTCTGAGAGTGGTCAGTAAGTAGGTTCCTTGGGAACATGGATGAGTAACTGGATGAATTCTAGCCACCACATCACATATCCCTAGAAGTCTCGTAGGTCAAAATCACAACACCTACCCTGAGGGATCCCTAAGTCTAACATTTCTAACATATGTTGTGTGAGAACATTAAGGTGCCATTGGAGTGAAATGACTATGCGTCATAGGATGGATACATTAAGGTGAAGAGTTGTTTGTTTGTTGAGCCAAGGAGGGTCTGAGCATTTCATCACTTAGAGTAGAAAGGACATGCTCAAGTGGAAGCTTGCTTGGTTGAGCTGAAGGGCCCCAAGCATGTTACATAGACTTTTTAAATGTGTGACGTATTGACAGTGGGCACTCAACACTTGGTTAATGATATGAATATATGTTCAACATGTTTAGTTGGAGGGCACCTGACAAATATTTTCACTTGCAGAATTTTACTGTAAAACTCTGGTAGAACTTCCATGCTATAGATACACTGCTCTATGTTATTTTATAAACATATTTTACCCTAGAAAATGAAAAAGAATGTTAATATAATAGAAATATGTAGCCATGCCATGGTGTCCTTAGACTTCGGAATTAGATGAATTGATGTTGAGACACATCTTGCACTCTGTACTTACATCCAAGTTCATGTAACTTGTCTTGAGAGTTGAGACTAAGGTGCTATGTGCGTTAACCTCATTTAGGAACAACATAGCTTGACCAAGGGAGGAGCTAGTACGACACATTTGAGTGGTCCACATATCACCTCATGAGATTGACATGGAGGAATCTTGGAGATGATGTGGCAATGGCATGTGGCATGTGGCATGTGGCATGTGGCATGGTGGGACCAGGTACCCACTGGTTTCAAAAATTATATAACCTTAAGGAGGGGTTAATATGTACAAATTCGTAATTTTGATTTTGATCTTTGGCCCCCATTTTATTTTCTTCAAACCTGCATCAAGATTCAAGATGTGCTTTATCTGTGTTTAGACCATAGTGTTCTGCATGTGTCCAAAGTAATGCTGATTTTGGATGGGGGTAAAAAAAAGAAAAAACTAACTATAACAATAACAGGACGTGTTTGATGAGTGTTGGTATCCAATGTTTGTTGGGCATGAACATTTCTCTGAATCCATGCTCCCTAGGTTTTGGACTTCATTTTCTTGGTAAATCTTTCCTTCAAAAAAATTATTGCAAGCTTTTTAGTGGCCATGTTAACAATGAAGATATCATCTTGTTTTTCCTCATGGCATTTACTGGTTATGAAAAGTTTTCCTCTAGTTCTATCTATCGACTATTTCTTATTTGTGCTCCTAATTTTGTATCATATGGAAATTTCTCCATTTACTGGCATTTTTTTTAATGATTTGAATTCATTACCTGGAATGTTATGTGGCTTATGTTTTGGTATAATTACTGTGACTCTAATATATGGTATTTCTTTCTTGAAGATGCTCGTGGATTTCCTCAGCCTCGAATACAATAACCTGCTTACTCCGTAGGGGATGAGTTCTTGAGCAGGCAAGCCAATTATATGATTACTTTTTCAATCGGTTAGAATTCAATGTTAATTCTCACAAGGTTTAAAATTTGTATTATGTTTATAACTGCAGATTTTCTAGAAATGCAAGCGTGGTTGCAACGGGGGTGGCCAAGAACCTGCGTAGAGTAAGCAATCACATGAAACGACGTCTTGATGACATTCTATATCCGTACCGTAGTCGACCCAAGTAAAATTCCCAATCTTGTGGTCACAAGATTATGAAGAAAATAGCAATAAGTAGAAACTGGCTTTGACCTAATTATGCATTCCTTTAAACCTTAGCTTTGTTCTTCTATGCAATGAGCTATGTTCTTTATCCGAACTGTGTCATTACAATCTTGTTTTTGTACAGTGTCGGTGTTCATTTATAAGATAGTAGAGTTCCTCAGAGACTGATGAATGTACGAGTTTAGACTGCTGAGGCATTCATAATCGCACGCTGCCAAGGCATTCGCACATTCCATTTGTTTTGTTTAAGCTGGTGGTTCATTTTATACTCTATTTGCTTCATTAATGTGTGTTGTGTGTTCTAACATATTTCATAGAACACAGTAATGCTTGTGCATTATGAAATGCCAAGTATCAAATTTCTTTTTGAATATGCACTTGCTCAAATTGGTCAGCTTAACATGTTCTTGGAAGGCAATATCACTAGAGGGCTTGTGTCCTTTGAATGGTAAGAATTAAAGAGAGAGAATGAAAAACTCATTATAAAAAATTATGTTATTAGTAATAAAATTATTGTGCTATTATTATTTAAGCAGTTGTTTAATAATAAATTTTCTATAATAGAATTTCTTGGGGTTATTATTATTTTTACTCTTAAATGATTCAGGTTATCTACAAACATGAGATTATTAGGGGTAGTGTGGGATTAGATTTTTGCTTAGTTAAGAAAAATGATTACAGTGTTAGTAGGTATTATCCCATTCTAATTAGTTACAAACAGTAAAATTATAGAAATTTGGATTCACATTCTCATTTTCCCTCCAAATTTCTATCATTGGAACTAAGGTCATGTTTGTTTTTCTTATGTTGTGTTTGGTGGGGGATTTGGGGAGGGATTTGGAAAGGGAAAGAGAAAAAGTGTGTGAAACTAGGTGAAATATAGGCATGCTTTATTCACATTTCACTTACCTTTTCCATTTCTCTTTTCAAATCCCTCTCTAAATCTCTCAACCAAACACAGCATTACTAGGTAGATTGGGTTAGTGAGTATGGTAAGATTGAGTGATGGGATTATTTACTTAATAATATTAAGTTAGAGATATAAGAAAAGATATGTTTGTTTGTTAAATTTGTAAACGTTGCATAAAAATTTGACTTTATTATTTTTGTAAATTAAGAATAAAATAATCTTTCCATTTATAATCTCAACTCTCTATGGAAAATGTTAATTCAACCATTTTGATTTGTCATTCCATGCCATTTATTATAATCAAACATAATTTTGACAAGAATAAGAATTATTAATCTAATTCCACTCTCGTACAGGTTAAACAAACATAATGACCTAAAAGGCCCTTGTTTGATTTAATAGGTTTAATGGTAAGGAGATTAATAATTCATAAGATTAATATATGATTAGTTATCCAATTAGATTAATAGAATAAATAATTGTCTCTTGTTCGTGTTTGTTTTATATGGAATTAAAAAAATTAGATAGAATATCATCCATCATAATTTAATTTGAAAAACAGAATTTGTAATAAAATATTAAAATGCGAGTGGCATGGATTAATAATCTAAAACCATTTTAATCAAGGCCTGAACAAAATTCCTATAACCCAAATCTTTCAAAACAATTATATAATATCCAAATCATAACGTATAAGCCCGTCTAGCTCAGTTGGTAGAGCGCAAGGCTCTTAACCTTGTGGTCGTGGGTTCGAGCCCCACGGTGGGCGATATTTTTTTTTTTTCCATTTCCATTTCCATTTTCATTTTCATTTTCATTTTATTTTATTTTATTTTATTTTAGATTTAAAAATGATAAATTATACTCACATCTGAAAAAATACAATTAACCCACACTATAATTTTTTATATAATTACACTGCTTTCTCTTTTTTTAAACACAGAATAAAGTATTTTGAGTAACAAGTTATTAAGGAAAAATATTATTATTGTAAATTAAGACATCGTTTGGGTATTTTAGTAATTTTTAAATTTTTTAACTAAAATATAAGATAAATTTTTTTTGTATGTTTGGAATGATTTTTTAATTTTTTATTAAAAACTGGACAAAAAATAAAGAGTAAAAAAAATCTTTAACTTTTTTAGTATAAATTTTTTAATTTTTTTAATAACTTTTTAATTTTTAGACTAAAATTATTACTTTCTCAAAGCCTAAAATTTTAAAAAATTAATTTAATTGTATAAAAAAAATGAAAATAATTATAATTTTTTCAAACATGTGATCATGAGTGTAATTTATCAAAAAATTAAAAAATAATAATAATAAAAGATAAAAGAACAACAATGCTAGCTTAAAATTTTGTGACTCAAATGATTTAAATTGCTCAAAACGACATCATTTTGAGCGTAAATAATTGTAAAACGATGTCATTTTGACAAATTTAAATCATTTAAACAACAAAATTTTGAGTTACCAACCACTTTTCATAAAAGAAATAAAAATAAGACGTCGCAATAATTTCTCGTTTTGTTGGCTTGTTTATAGCAGTTTTTGATTTCGGGCAGTAATTCGAGAACGTAGGGGGAAGAGACAAAGGTGCAGATGCGCAGAAGAACCACCACCAGAGAGGAGAGAAGAGAGAGAGAAGATTGTGAAAATCAATCATCTTCCACGATTCCCGAGGAGAAAGGGGAGACCCATGCTATTTGAGGGTCTTGCTCTGATCAACATCTACAACAAAGAATCAGATTCAGAAGACAATTCATTATCAATCGCTCTCTCTCTCTCTCTCTCTCCCTGCCTCCCTTTTTCATCTTCGAAATCAGATATTCTAATCGATTGATGGCCGCTTATTATGCGGCTTGTATGCGGGTGAGACAACTCCAACTCCAACTCCAACTCCAACTCCAACTCGGCACCAATTCGATTTCTGGGATCAACTTTGCCTTATTCAGACCTCACTCTGCCAATTCCATCAATTCATCTCCCTCCTCATTGTTTCCCTGCCGATTCTCCCATTCTAGACACATTTCTCAGCTCGTTCAATCCAACGGAAAGCGCGTTTTCCTCGTCGACACATTAGCACTTGTACTCTCTCTCTCTCTCTCTCTCTCTCTCTCACTCTCTCTGGTTTTGTTGTTTCAATTGTGAAAGAAATTGGAATTCTTTTATGTGAAGTGGGTCAATTTGTTTAACCCTAATGAACCTACAATTTAGGTTAGGAGATTGGAGGCTCAAGGAGTTCCTTCGAAGCAAGCCGAGGCGATAACTGCTGCTATTACTGAAGTTTTGAATGACAGCTTGGAAAATGTGGCCCAATCTTTTGTTTCCAAGCCTGAAATGCAGAAAGTATGATACTTCTCATCTATTCATGAATTATCATTATTATTTTTAAATTTTTTTGGGTTATTTGAAAGCTAGAAATTTGTCTTGTTTTAATTTGACTTTCTTTTGTGGGTGCTTTGTGTTTTTTCTGTAGAGTGTCATGATTCAGGAGTCCACTTTGTCCAAATTCAAGTCTGAAGTTCAAAGCTCACAGGTACTAAGTAACTTTATTGATCTTATTAGCTTGTGAATTTCTCTCTATCATTTTCATGATATCATTATTATTAGTTATTACTAACGCAATTCTATGAATTGCTAACAAACACATTCAGTGTCACATCACCGTAAGTTGGAAAATTTTGTATGGAGGGATTGAGTATAATGGTATTTGATTTAACATTCATGCAATAATTCTTGCGAATGGTGTGTCACTCTCAAAATGTAATGCTTGCTTGATATTGATCATCACATATACTGTCAGATGATGCATAACCACAGCAGAGTTGATTGATTCCCATGTAGGTTTATATTTTGGTTTTGGAGTTGCCAAAAGTTAAATGATTCTTGACACTGTCTCAAGGCATTGTGATCAGTGAAAAAGGGCATACCTAATACACAAAGCTCCCGCTTACAAAAGAGTTTGAGAAAGGAAGTAGGCAGGCTTACCCCCACTTTTGTTGTGGAGAGGCTGATTCATGACTCAAACCTGCACCACTAGGTTGGGTGCCGATACCACTTGCCATCACAGATAACTCTGTTATCAATAGTGGACAATATGTCGTAGAGAATTAGAAACATTGCTAGGGTCGGGCCGTGTGAAGGTAGAATTTTTCGTCTTTTGAATACCCATTTATGTTCACTGAGAACTAAACAATCGATCATCACCTCATGTTTTACCCTTTTGAACTTAGAAAACCCTTATTCTCTAGTAATGCAAGATATTCATACTTTTTGTTTAAAAAATAAATTGAAATTTCAAGCTCTCTTGTGAGTTAAAAATTTAAAATCAGTTAAAGCCTAAATGAAAACAATAAATGTATGCATATATGCATGTTAAAATTATTTGGGGCTTTGTGTGACCATATCGTCTCTTCTATATTTTTTGGTAAGCAATTTATTTTATTACCCAAAATTGATCAAACAATGAAGCTCAAAACATAGTACAAACAGACACTCAAAAATAGTTTTAGACTGAGGATGCCAAGCCTTGCCTATATTGATAGCTCTCTGACAATCTGCAAGGCTAGGCAAAAACATAACATCGCAACAAGGGACGAGTTGATGTAGAAAATTTCATATAAACCAAAGAGAGGGCATTCCACACAGTTTTGGTAAACCATTCCAGCATCAACCAAGTAAAGCTTGCTTTTTTATGGCAGACATGGCATTTTCACCTATTATGTGCTCAGCCATGTGTAACGAAATTCATCTTCAATCTCATTTACATCCGGAGCAATGACAATGTAACACAGTGAGTGTGACTACCAACCTGACTGAACAATCCACTTCCTAACTCTCCAAACTAAACTAATTGTATCAACGATAGCTTGGTTGTCTTCTTAGCTCATCTTCCCAAACAATTCATGGCTTCCATGAAAGCATCACTAGTCTTTTGGGGAACTAATCTGCCACTTCTCAGAGACTGAGTTCCAATTCAAAACAACAACAAAATCCTTGACATGTTGATGGCACTAAGCTTCATTCACACATTGGCAAACCCCTTTCTTCAGAAGATGAACATCCCCAATAAATTCCACCGAAGCCTAGCCAAGTCCACTTGAAGAATCGCAATAACATTAAAGTCGTGATCCATCTCTGATCACTCAACCAAACTTCAACGCTGGAAAGAAGAATAGCAGTCTTTAGTCGAACCAAATCTCTACCCACTAATCCAACTTCATTGAAACCTTTCTGGTTTAGCTTCTACACGAAAGATGAGGGGAGTAGATTGTGTCGGAGAGGTCACCATCACAAAGGAACATTATCTCTACCCTTGAGTTCATCAGTGGGCCATTTAACAATATTGTTGCAAACAAGCTCCCATTCGAAAGATAACATCATTCTCAGGTGTTAAGGCAGTCTTGGGATCAGTTTTCTAAAGGGTTGCTTATGTTTAAACTTGGTTGCAAGCTCAAGAGATTAAAACCTCTTCTTAGAGCCTTAACAAGGCCAAATTTTCTGATATTAGTAACAGAGTTATGGATGCTAAATTTCAGATTGAGATGTTTCAGGAAGTCTGTTTTACTGAGCCCCAGAATGCTGAAGCATGTAGTAAGGAAAAGGAGTTGGTTGTTCATTATTATATGCTTTGTTCTGCTGAGGAATCTTTCAAAAAACAAAAGTCCAGAGTTAAATGATATCATCTTGGAGATCAGAAAAATAAGTTCTTTTATCAGCAGGTTTGTAGCCACAGAATGCAAAACTAGAGTTTGAGTTTATATGATGATTGGGAAATAGGCTTGAGAGCTCTGATGAAGTTAGAATGAGTTTGTTACTTACAATAAAAGGCTCTTGAGCTGCAAATTTGAGCAAAAGGTGGATGCTACTGAATTGCTTGGTAAGGCAATTAATTCAAAAGTTCCTGAAGAGTATTAAAATTGCTCGTGGCTATTGTGACTGAAGATGAAATTAAGAGAGCTCTGTTCTCTATCAAAGCGGAGAAGGAAATCCCCCATATTAAAATTACCTTCAAGGGAGGTCTGTTTGATATCCAAAAATTGCGCAGCAATAGTCAAATAAGTGGGGAATGTTGGGGTGAACCAGAAAAGTTTGGGTAGAGCCGGATCTAAGCGACCGGCAATGGCATCTCAGCAAAGACGGAGCACAAAAAAAGGGGGCATTGTAACAAAGTCGAAATCAAAAGTCACACATGCTTTGCCCAACTCGTAGTTTTCCCTTCTGGCTTTTGGGTAGTTCAATAGCTATCTAGCTAGAGAACGAGGGAAAGCACTACATATGTTTTTTTGCCACAGCTCTACTCACTCACTACCTAACGGCCCGAAAAGGTTCTTTCTTGAAAGACCACTCTTTTGTTTAAGGATGCCTCCTAAAGAGTAACAGAGGTGTGTGAAGGTAGGCTAAAGCTAAGATTCTGCTCGTGAGCGTAATGGTATAAGCCTTCCTAATTGTCCATGGATGTGAACCGATCGACCGCTATCTAAGAGAAGATAAGTAGTTCTTCTATTGTTCAAGGGCAAGGGGAGAACATGTAGCGACTTGCCTAGATCACGTATTTCCCACGTAGTCCGTCGGTCAAACCAACAATTCTCTTCTCAAAGAAATAGAGAGTCTTTCTGCTCTAAATAGAATAGACCTACCTTGGCTTGATAAGCCTAGCAATCTCAGTATAAATAGTGGAATTCCTTTCTTTTTCAGCCCTTTCTGTGTTGTGCTTCATCTTTCTCTTTTTTCGGTGATCGCAGTCCTGCTCATTTGAATGAGAGTAGACCCTTCGTTAGACCTTAGAATGAAAGAGGAATTCTTTCTGGTGTCATCCCATTTGGAGGCCTCACGGGACTACCTTGGACGGTGCCACAATCTGTTCAATGTACAACAATGTGTTGAACTACTTCAACAAGTCTGCGTGTGAGATATCCAGCATCTGATGTCTTATAGTAGCTTTCTCTGTCCCTAATCAGCTCACTTCTACAATTGGTAATTGGTACCATTCCATGTTGGAAGTAGTGGCAGTGAAGGACCCCTTTAGTCCACGTCCTGATGGCTGTAGTGCAAATTCTTCCCATAAAAATTGGGATATTGTGGGATATAACCTGCTTCAGGTTGCCATTACTCTTGTCCCGAACTCTGATTGTCCTATATTTCATGTTGCAATGTTTCCTAAGAGTGTATTTCTAAGGTTCTTGCTAATAGGTTGCAGAGAGTGTTACCATTCATCATTGATAAATCACAGTCTGCTTTTACAAAGGTAGATCTATTGTGGGCAGTGTTCTATTGATGCAGGAATTGGTGAAGAATTATCATAAACATGATGGACCTTCTAAGTGTGCTATTAAGATTGATTTAATGAAGGCATACAGTTCACTTGATTGGCAGTTATTGTTTAATGTTATGAATACTATGGAATTCTTCTATCAGTTTTTTAAGTGGGTGGAGCAGTGTGCAACTACTGTGATGTTCTCTGTGGTTATTACTGGAGAGTTGGTGGACAGTGCTCACTGTTGTTAAGTGACCTTTTGGCTGCACTGTCTATATGGTTGAGTTGGAACTTGAGGAAGTGAAGGCACCTTCTCTCCCTCAGCAGACTATTTCTGTGAAGGCAACAGGAGAAAGAGTTGGTAAGAAGCTTTAACCCACGTTTTGTGGAGAGGTTGATTCTCGTGACTTGAACTTGCACCACTATACTAGGGTTGGATTGCATTTACCATCATAGGACAACTTTTTTTTTGACCTTCATGGTCTCCATGGTGGAGATTATATTTAAGAAGATGAAATTAAATAAGGCTTTAGGACCCAATGATATCTCTATTGAAGCTTGGAAGTGTTTGGGTGAAAAAGGAGTTGCTTGGTTGACTAGGTGGTTTAGCAAAATTTTGTTGACTAAGAACATGCCAGATGAGTGGAGAAAGAGTATTTTAGTGTCAATCTATAAGAATAAAGGAGATGTTCAGAATTGCAACAACTATAGAGGAATCAAGCTAATGTGTCATATAATGAAAGTATGGGAGAGGGTGATGGAACGCCGATTGCGAGATATAACAGAAGTCTCAGAGAATCAATTTGAGTTTATGCCTGGTAAGTCAACAATGGAAGCGATTTATCTTTTGAGGAGAGTAATAGAAAAGTATAAAAAAAAAAAGAGACATTCACATGGGCCTTGTTTGGTTTGGCTTTGGAAAAAAGATTTTGGAGAAAATTTTTGAAAATTTTGTTTGGTTTGTAATTTTTTTCAAAAAATTTTCAAAATCACTCTCTCTCTTACATATCAATCAATCACTTTTTCTCTTTCCTCTCTCATTTTCAATCACTTTTTCTCTCACATACATCTACTCAATTACAAGAAAATATCAAATTATCCCAAACTCCCAAACTCCAAAACTATTTTCAAAATATACAACCAAACAAACTATAAAAATTTCTAAATTCTCTTTCCAAAATATTTTTTGAGAACTTATCTCCCAAAGTCAAACCAAACAAGGCTATGGTGTTGTGGACGTCCCCGAACATCCCAGGAGGAATCCCATTTTGTTCATTGGGCTTACTACAGCTCGGACTCGATGTCATGGTTCTGAATCTAATCCCGCAAAGTGCTATGAGAAACCGATAAATCACCAAAGAGTCCAAATTCGGCAAATCGTTTTGGAAAACTGATTTTTAAGAAAGAAGTGCCAAACATGGACTGCTTTTCCAGATACAGAGTCGCCACCTAAATATTTTATTTTGGGGGGATTTAGGAAACCCTGACTCATGCCTAAGGCCACGTGTCCGTCATCACCAAAGTTGCCTCGGCTCGGGAACTTGGATACGATTGGAGAAGGTCATGCAATGAGCACCCCTGCTCGCCCGATCAAAGATCGGCCACTACTAAACATGATATCGAGTTTTTAAAAACACATGCGTTCTTATTTCGGTTATTAATCTAGAATTACTATGTGATACGCATAGCACACAAGTATAGACTAGATCGCCTAATTTGGAACAAAGCATCGCATATCCGTTTGTTTGGAAAATGGTTTGAGTTTTGCTACTCGCAAGTAGGCTAAAACACGGGTTTCGACGAATTATTCCAATTCAAGCAACCCAACCTTTACTCACAGGCATTCAGTCAGTTACATCACATAAGCACATAGCCTCATGGTAAGCATGTTGTCATGGCAGTCACTCACATGCATGCAAGGATGCTAAAGTATAAACACTTATCGAGTACTCCGAGCTAAAGAAAGAAGCTAATTAGAAAACATGCATGAATCCTAACTATGCTAAGAATGCCTAATGCAACACATGCAAAAATGCAACTACAATAGGCTCGGCTATTCTAAGATGGCATATGAGGTGCAACAATCGATACATGTATTCAACTTGAAATTGAAATACAATGCAGTTAGCATGATGCGCCGAGCCCGGTGCGTGCAATACAAATGAATGTTATGCAAACATGCTGTCATAAGTATGCTAATTTAAACGTGCCCTAAAACTAACCATCATAAGCTGGTAAATAAAAGGGAGAAAGACGT
The DNA here is from genome assembly GCF_055761805.1 of Camellia sinensis. Lineage (NCBI taxonomy): Eukaryota > Viridiplantae > Streptophyta > Magnoliopsida > Ericales > Theaceae > Camellia > Camellia sinensis. The sequence goes on from NC_138964.1 coordinate 186,071,403, forward strand.
GGGGTTGGAAGACATGCATTACACACACGCACACTTATTACAACATTGCCCTCCTCGGAGGGTCCGAATAAATATTACACAACCGAATGAATAACGAATTATAGCTAATTATTACACAACCCTAATTAATTAACAAATTAACTAAAATAAATAAGCTAGTATGCAAAACATATGGAATGGACTGCCTCAGCTCGGTCTTGAATGATAAGGAATGCATGTATGCTCGAGTCGCCTTGCCAGAAAATCCATTGCGATGCCCCAATTTGCCTCTGTTTGCAACTGGTCCCAGAACATTGTACAAAACTCCAAAAGGCTGAAACTCCACCATGTTGTAGGGATACTACCGACCAGTTTTTGCTGCTGGTTTCCGGTTTGCTGCAACAGAGAGCAAGAAAGGGGCATGGCAAAGTGTTTTCAACATATGTGTGCACGACCACTCTCCCCGTTATTGCATGAGCTCTAGAGAGTGTAGTCCTCGATCTTCGTGCCACCAATCACGCATCTCGATGCATGATGACCGATGAGTTGGATTGCACAACTCGATGTAAAATGAATACACATATAAATACAACAAAGCCCGAACTCCATCATGGGTAATCCGGAGTGTCGGCAATCGAGAATCGAGGCACGTTTCGTCACTTGGAGTACGAAACGTCCCTCGTTTCCCGTGTTTGGACTAAACCCTACTCCAAACATTATGCAACAACTAGAATGGCATGGCATGCAAACACAATGCAACAACTAGCATGCAATCCTAAACGAAATGCAACTAAGACATGCAAACATGCAAGGAATGACATGCAAAGGTGCAACTAGCATACGCAATGCTATGAACTACGAATGGCATATTCAATGCTCATGACGCTATATGGCATACACAACGCACATATGACAATGGATATACACAAAGGCATAATTAAGGCATACACAATGCGACGATCAAGCATGCGACAACATGGACATGGCGTACACAATGCAAGATGGACTTAAACTAAAATGAATGGGTCTCAGCCACACTCAAATCAGTGGCCAATCATGATGAAATTAGGCAACAAAACACATGCAAATATGCACAAATGTAAGGGACCAAACCTAAGGCACCAAATGCAACTCTACCAAAGCATGGCAAGGGATGAAATATGGCATACAATCACACATTCTCCAGTTCTGAAATGACATGCAAGATGGTCCCGAATCATGTAAACGCCTCACACAATGCATGCTAGATGGCCCGGATACCGAAACTAGTGAAGCGCATTACACTAGAGGTACATAAAGCAATGCACAAATGGCAAAACCAACCCCAAACAGACCCTAGGCAAGTCCAAGACAGTGGGAAAATGGTCTAAAATGATGGCTCGAAATGCATAGAAATGAAGCTCATGCAATGGTCCATAAATGAGGTATTCATGCACAACTCTCAAACACGTTTAAAGAATGGAAAACATGGGAATATGGCACAAGTATAGGCTCTGAAATGACATGCTCAATGGCCCCAAAACATGAAAACACCTCAGTATAAGCATGCAATAGGCTTCAAAACTCAAGGCTAGGCAAGGGTATTACACTACAACCATGCATAACAAGCATCATTCGACCATGAGGCATAAAAACAGAGCTAAGGCAGTCCAAAACATGCATAAAATCAGTTTAAGGCATGGCCAAAAAGTGCTAGAATCAAAGACCAAAATAGTATGCAATACAGGCTAGTGAAGAGGATTTACACTACAAGTATATGAAGCATTCAAGATGTCACTAAACCAGCACAAGTCAGAGGTATGACATGCCAAATAAAGCCCAAAAACTCAATGAACATAGTCAATGCATGCAAGAATGGCATGCTCCTTTGATAAGTTATGAAGAGGGTTGTTCTACACATGCAAGATGGACACCCAATATGGCTAAACAAGCTCTGGACAGAGCCTATGTAGGTCCTAAAACTCGCCAAAAATGGCCTGAAACATGGCTTGGAAGCATGCAAATAAGGGCTCCTTTGTTAGGCCAAATATGCTAGTAAACAAGACAAGGGGTGAGAGGGTCACCCCTATCTGATTTTGGCACCCAAAACAGCATGGATTTTCAGTGGCTAGAAGGCCAAACAAAGGTCAATGCAAAGGCTCAAAGGCATGGCTCAAAACAAAGTAAAATGAAGCATGCAAGGGGGTAGATGACCCCCAACAGAAAAATGATCTTAAACAAACAAGTTAAGGACCTCAAAATAAGACTTTTTTCAGTTTACACCAAAGCTCGAAAATGCTTGCAAGTATGGCTAAAAGATGAAGCAAAATAAAGCTCAAAAGAGGGAATAGGGTGTTACCCTTGTAGCTCAGCAACTCCAGCAGCTTATGGACCAAAAATGCAGCTCCTTAGAATCTCTCAAGACCCTCCAAGAAGCTTAGGTTGGTGTTGGAGGTGTTAGGCTAAGAGGTAGTGTGCAAAGGGGCAAGAACTTAGCACTTTCTAAGCCTAAAGGGAGAGATATAGAGGGAGATAGATGTATATGCCTTAGCCAAATTCTGAACCTTCACAAAAGAGGGGGAGGCCCTCCTTTATAGCCAAGAGGGTCCAAAGCTTCTCAAAGAAGCTAAAAAACAAGCTTGAAGATCCTCCATACACGTGTATGGAGGATCCATTCTGTGCCTTCCAGCTGGCATAGCTGGCAACAACTCACAGAGACAAGACTAAGGAAGGCAGGCCTACCAGCTCAGGTGGTCGGCCGACCAGTTCAAAAGGTTCAAGTGGTCGGCCAGCCGGTTTAAAAGGGTCAACTCAACAAAAGGTGGTCGGCAGCCCCATTTGGTGGTCTCCCAACTGAATGCAAGCTAGTGGTGTGGTAGGAGACCAGCAATTGTGGCCCAAAAATGAGGGAGACCAGTTACTTGACAAGAAAACTGGCCGGCGGGGGAAAAGTGGTCTCCAAGGAGAAAAGGTGGTCTCCTACCCTTGTACCACCTTCCAAACAATGAAAATAGGGTCCATGCCAAAAATGAACCGAGACGGATGCAAAACAAGGGTTCGGGGGCCAAAATGCGCAGCCGGGTGTCCCGAAAACTGACTGTTAAGCATCGAAAGTGGCGTGCGACCACAAAGGTGGTCTCCCAAGCCACAGTGTCCCTCTAGAGAAAGGAAACAAGGTGTGTGCCAAAAACCGGAGCAAACGGAGAAAGTTAAGCGGTCCTGAATCGAGGCGCGCGGCCGACGGTTCCAAAAATCGGAAACTGGTCTCCAAACGGGAAAAGTGGTCTACGTCCACGAAAAGTAGCCTACGGCCACTGAGAGATGGTCTACAAGACCTCTCCCTCCCTTCGGGAAAAGAAAACAGAACCTGGTTTGCAAATCAAGACAAAGCACAAAAGAGTCCCGAAGTCCGGAGGCAAGGCTCTCAGCCGAGATTCCGTAACCTCAGAACGAGCACAACATACGCAATCACCGAGCGCTCAATCGATGACGTCTGAGTCTTAAGGTCGGTCAAAAATGGGATGTCTGCAGGTGTTTATCCACCTTGAGAAATCATATAATAGAGTGCCTCGAGATATAGGGGGTGTTTGGGAAGAAGCTTTTTTAGTTTTTTTGGCTAAAATAGCACTAAAAGACAAAATAGACTAAAATAGCCAATAAGACAAAATGTCACATCAAATACATAATCATTTTACTTTTTCTCTCACAAACATCACATCCAACTACAAAAAAATTCAACTATCTTCCTAAACACACAAATTTTAGCCTCCTAAAATAGCCAAAAACTAAAATAGCCTACTAAAATAGCAAGTTTTCAAACACTCGCATAATATGGTGGGTGTTAGAGAAGAAAAAGGTGACAAAAAGGTACATTGATGTGATTAGGGACATGTATGAAGGGGTGGTGACCACTATTAGATTGCCTGCTGAAGAGACAAATGAATTTCCTATCATTGTAGGGTTACACTAAGGATCTACCTTAAATTTTTATCTTTTTGCTTTAGTTATGGATGAGTTGACGAGAAATATTCAGGATGACGTGTCATGGTGTATGCTTTTTGCAGACGATATCGTGTTAGTGGATGAGATAAGAGAAGAAGTTAACACAAAGTCGGAGATTTGGAGAAAATCTTTTGAATCTAAAGGATTCCGGATAAGCAAAACTAAGATAGAGTATGTGGAGCGTAAATTTAGTAATATTAACAATGAAAGTAGAGGAGAAGTGAAGATTGAGAACGAAGAACTGCCTAAGAGTGAACATTTTTGTTATGTAGGGTCGATTATCACAACAGCGGGGGAGATTGATGTGGATGTAGCCCATAGGATTAAGGCGGGATGGTATAAGTAGAGAAGTGCGTCTGGAGTACTGTGCGATAAATGAATACCCACTAGACTAAAAGGTAAGTTCTATAGAACGATTATTAGACCAGCGATGTTGTATGGGACAGAGTGTTGGGCAACGAAGAAACAACATATAGATAAGATGAGTGTGACTGAGATGAAGATGCTAAGGTAGATGTGTGACAAAGACTAGACAAGACAGAATTAGGAATGAGTGTATTCGGAAATGGGTTGGAGTAGTACTGATAGAAGATTAAGTTGAGAGAGAATCGATTGAGATGGTTTGATCACATTCAACGGAGACCAACAGAGGCAGTAGTGAAGAGATGCGATACTGTAACGGTAGATGAGAGTGTTAGGGGACGGAGTAGGTCTAGATTAACGTTGGCTAGCATTGTAAATAGAGATATGGATCTACTTAATTTGACTAACAAAATGGCTTTTGATAGGGCCGTGTAGAGAAGAAGGATTCATGTAGCCGACCTCATTTGATGAGATTTAAGGCGTGGTTTGGTTTTAAAAGAAAAAGAGTACAAAGAGAGGGCAAGATGTTCTCTACAAGAGAATAGAGGATATTGTTGTTCGGATTTTGTTATTGAGTGCCCTTAGTGCACTTGTTAAGAAGCTTAAAATGTTTGTACAGTGTGTGTAACAATGGACATCCAATTTAAACTTTGTTAACCACTGTCCTTGGGGCACTCATTGACCAAACCCTTATTATTATTACTACTGTAGGGTTACACCAAAGATATATATGAAGGTGTATGATTAGGGATATGTATACAAGTGTGGTGACCACTATTAGATCGCCTGCTGGAGAGACAAGTGAATTTTCTATTACTGTAGGGTTACATTAAGGATCAATCTTAAGTCCTTATCTTTTTGCTTTAGTTATAGACGAGTTGACGAGAAATATTCAGGATGATGTGCCATGGTGTATACTTTTTGCAAATGATATCGTGTTAGTAGATGAGATTAGAGAAGGAGTTAACACTAAGTTGGAGACTTGAATCACTTGAATCTAAAGGATTTAGAATAAGCAGAATTAAGACAGAGTACATGGAGTACAATTTTAGTAACAGTAACAATGGAAGCAGAGGAGAAGTGAAGATTGAGAATCAAGAACTATCTATGAGTAAATATTTTCATTATTTATGATCGATTATCACAACGGTTGGGGAGATTAGAGCGGATGTGGTTCATAGAATTAAAGCGGAGTGGCTTAAGTGACGGAGTGCGTTTGGGATACTGTGCAATAAACGAGTACTCACTAGACTAAAAGAGAAGTTTTATAGAATGGCTATCAAACCAACGATGCTGTATGGGTCAAAATGTTAGGAAACTAAGAAACAATATGTAGATAAGTGAGTATTGCTAAGATGAGGATGCTAAGGTGGATGTGTGGCAAGACTAGAAAAGATAGAGTTATGAATGAGTATATTCAAGAATGGGTAGGAGTAATACTGATAGAAGATAAGTTGAGAGAGAATAGATTGAGATGGTTTGGGCATATACAACGAAGACTAATAGAGGCATTAGTGAAGAGATGTGATATAGTGACGGTAGATGGAAATGTTAGAGGAATGGGCAAATCTAGATTGACGTGGGTGAGTGTTGAACCTCTTTAATTTGACTAGCGAAATGGCCTTGGATAGAGTCGAGTAGAGAATAATGATTCATGTAGTAAATCCCATTTGATAGGACTTCAGGTTTGATTTGGTTTACTTGGGTGGTGTCCGCTTAGCACTTTTTTAAATCTAAATTTGCTTTACTAGGCCAAAAAAAACAAAAAAATACAAACTAAACTCTCATTTTCTCTTTCATTTATGTTGCGTATAGGATTGTGCTTCATTGTGTTACCCTAATTTTTTGTTCCTTCAAGAATTAAAGCTTAATGAAAGGGTGGACATGTGGTTAGATTCTATGTGGATTTGACTATGGAGGTGATTTAGAATGGTTATAAAGAAATCCGTTCAACTATTCGATTGATCTCAAAACCAGATTATATGGAGAATTTGATAAAGAAGATAAAATAAAAAAAATATCAAGAAGAACAAGAATGGAGAAAGAAGAAGAACAATGATCAAAACCCTAATCTCAAAACATTTATCAAAAAAAAAAAAAATTGCCTAATCTCAAAAACGGCCACATCCTGACTCAGCATTATTATTCTCAAAGCTAAAGATTACAACGTGAAGACTTAATATTTATAGGCTTGAAACCCTAATTTAAAATAAGAAATCCTAATAAAAAAGGAAACAAATATTAGTAGACTCCCAATTCAAATAAAACTCTTCATTAACTATAATTTAAAAAGAAAATAAATAATACTATAATAATAAATACAAGAGAAATTCATAAAATCTCCATGCATATGAACCCCCGTAGTTACTTTTGCGCTTAGGTTGGTCTGCACAATGGTATGGAAATACCCGACCAGCAGAGGACCGTATACAATATGTGGCATTCGCCTTTCTCCAGACAGAAGAACAATGGATTTAACAGAACTGGACAACCAGGAAGTGAGACAAATGGCCTTTTAGTTTGTAAGAGGAGTTAATTTGAGCCCACTAAATTAATTAGGCCTAGTAGTCTAAGGTTGGTGGGCTTGAATTTATCGCAAGTCCAAGATTGGTGGGCCAAGATTTATTGCCATCAAACGGGCCGAATCGCTCTAAGCCTCGAAAGGGTTCGGATCCACAAACTTAGAGACTTACTCGGGCTCGGACTCGAAAGAGTTCGGATCCACGAACCTAGAGATCCGAAGCACTTGGCTTCGAACGGATTCAGACGCAATTTAGAAGCCGCTCCATTAATGAGTCCCAGAATACTTGTGGCCTCGGAGCTTTCCGGGATCTACGTACCAGAACCATGGGCGTAATAGAGTCCGAACAAAGGACCCGATCCCGAGGATGGTGAGTGGAGATAAATTCACTCTTCGGTTAAACTAGCTTATACCCGGGTCTAGGTGACACGACCTAGGGAGTTCCCGAGACTCGACAATATTTGCGGCAGGGCGTTCTCTTGAACTACCCCTGATCCTTCTGCGGCGTGGGGTCCTCTAGGACTACCTCGGCCCTTTGGGATGATTGGGGATCATTGGTTAGGTGTGGCTAAGAAGAAGAGTTCACCCAGAGGTTGATCTCCTCTTCGGGATTTTTTCTCATCCTCGGAGATGTCACCTCCTCGGACATGATAGTTAGAGAGAATATTCCCCATGTGCCTTGCACATGTGCTCCATCCTACATCATGAGGTGCCTATAAATAGCACCCACCCATAGCTTTACAAGGGATGGATTTTGGAGAGATAACTCTTGGGAAAGAACTAATTTCCTTTCTCCATTATCAACCTTGAGAGTGAAAGTGGGAGATCCATGGGAGAGCCTTGCCATTATTCTTTCTCTAATTACTTTGCCTTCTTTTTCACCCAATCTCTTATCTCTATCATCTCTTTGCTTTTGTGTTCTTAGTTGTGATTATTGAAGAATCTAAGTTTCTCATCATTTTCTAAAGAATTTGAGTCTTCTTCAAAGATCTTCGAATTCTCCAACGACGTTCTTGAACCCTCTCATACATAGTTTTTTCTATATGGGTGTAGATTTAAGACATGATTTGTACCCTTAATGGGAACTCCGGTGTGTGACTAGCAAGGTTTTAAAAAGCGGCCGCAACCGTTACGTAACGGTTTTGGCGGTTACCGCCACCCGTTACGGCCGCTTTTGCAATGTGATTGAGATTCACAGGTGTGTCGGCTGTAGCGGCTGCCGTAGTGGTTGTAACGGCGCCGTAACAATCGTAACGGCCTGTTACGCACCGTTACGTAACGGTTCCAAATTGTTTCTTTCGAAAAAATACACCAAAAAAAATTGAAAATGGAAGAAGAGGGAGAGAAGAGGGAAGATAAAAAGAGAAAATGGAGAATCAAGAGAGAGAGAGAGGAAGGAAAATGAAGAACATGTTATTGATTTGTTTAAGCTGTATGACCTATGCTATTCTATTCAACTGCTATCACTAAACCATTTTGTTTGTGTGTGTCTATCTAGATATATTGTTTGAAAATAATAATAATAATAATAAGAGTGGTCATTATTTATTTGGGTTGGTTAAAATATGTATATATATATATATATATATTGGGGCTCTTATTTATTCTCTTACTTTTGTTATTGTTTATCTTATATATAATAGTTAGTGATTGATTTTTTGTATAATATAAAGTCATTAATTATTAAAATAAAATGTAAAAAACTCAGTTTATAATGATTTAAAAATATAAAATATATGGAATCATACTTAAAAATTTACAAAAATTGATCAATATTTATTTTTAACCCAATAAATATGATCATAAAAAAAAATGTGTATCGGTAAGTTTTTTTCAAATTGTGCGAAAAATAAAAAAATTCACGGTTCCGGTTACCGCAACCGTTACACTACGGCCTTTACACCCCGCAACCGCAACCGCAACCGCGTCACCGCCACCGTTATAGCGACCGCAACCACTTTTTAGAACCTTAGTGACTAGTGTTCTAGCCTTGTTGCTCGAACATGATTGAAATTAATTTTAAAGTTGCAACTTTGGATTAAATGATGCAGGTGTATGATCAATTAGAACAGTTAAAGGCCTATAAAGATACCTTGCCTTGGTTTGTTTATTCATTTGTTTGATCTATGATGCAGGATAACCATTTTTCTTTGTTGCAACATGAGACGGAAAAACTTCGGATTGATATAGAGAATATGCGCACCGAACTAAGGTCTATTCATTGCAATGCAAACTATTTGTCTGCTCCATGTATGATTTTGTTTTTATTTATAGCAGGCTTCAATTTTCAAAGGTGAAATCAATTTTGATGCAGGTATGAAATTGACAAGGTCACTGCTGGTCAGCGTTTGGATTTGAATCTTGAAAGGGGGTAGGTAGAAAAAAAGTTTCTTATTTTCTGGCCATAACAGACTCTTGTTGCAGTTTATAGGCTTGTTTAGTGTAGTTTCTAGCAAACTAAAAGCTGTTAATTAGAAAATAGATGCTAAAAGTACATCTTCCCCAGCTTTTCAATAATTATTTTGTTTTAGCTATTTCTGCCTTATAAGCTGTAAAGCAGATGCTGCACCACAAATTTTCAAAGTAAAAAAGTTATACACAGCTCTATAAGCTGCACCAAACAGCCCCTATATATCTTACAGTGTCAGAATCTGAATTATATTGGCAATATTGTGTGCAGGAGAATACGGGATGAGCTAGCGAACCAGAATCAGCAAACCGCTAACCTCACTAATAAACTTGATCGAGTAAGTGTTGTTCTGCAGTTCTAATGTTGTTTTTGTTCTGTCAATGAGCTTGTTTCCTTTTTTTTTTTTTTTCTTTTCTTTTGAACTTTTCTTTGTCTTTCTTATCTAAATCTCAGGAAATTCATGCATTGAGGGCTCACTTGGAGGCGGCAAAATATGATGTGATAAAGTACTGCATAGGTACCCTTGTTTCTATCTCTGCTGTTGGTCTCGCTGTAGTCCGTATCTTGATGTAAACCTTGTTGAATTTCAAATTACTGGTAACATAACCCAAATGAAGAAACCAGGAAGGGAAGAAAGAAAAAGAAGAAGAAAAGAACTGTAATGTATATTTCCGAAAGGGAAAAGAAGGAAAATTGAAAGCAAATAAGTGCACATTCTCTTTTATTTTGTTTGGTGCACTTAATTTGCTCAATTGTGATCATGCCCTTTGAAATAAGAATACAATAAATTCCAATGAGATGTGTATTGTTGCCTCATTGAGTAGTCTACATGTGTATTGTTAATTTTTTGATTTGAGGTGTTAGAAAATGGCGAAGTGCAATACCATACTATTCCTAATTTGGTGTAGTTTCTGGCAAGTTAAATTTGATAATATAAATGCATAAACTAAAAAATGTTTATCTCTTAGTTTATGTTTGGCAAGTTTAATAATCTTTTCTCAGGTTATGTTTGGCTCATGAATTATAAATATAAATTACATCAACTAGTTTCAAAATAAAAAGTTATAAGCACTTTCACAGCTTACACCAAAGTGGGGCTTCCGGTTAGCAAACCAAAAAAGTTGCTTATTCATGGAAAAACAAAATGTACATTTCTCAAATATTTCCACTATTTTAAAAATAGTTTATACTGAAAGAAAATTGTTAAATCTACTGTCATTTTGGTTGTTGCATAGTTCCATTCCCACATAGTCCATCTGCAAGAAGACATTGTTACTAAAACCATTTTTGGCTATAATTGTGGACTTCACAATTTTCATAACAAAAATATTAAGCATGAATATTGTCAATTATAGCACAATTAACAATGCCGACCCTGATTTTGTAAATTTAAAAAAAAAAAAAAAATTAAAAAAACCATGCCCACCTTGACAAATAAGACTTTACATCGACCTTATCTCCTGTTATTTGATGTAGCACATTGTTCAGAAAATAAGCAATAATTATTTCTCTTTTTAAGAGTTTATTTATAAATGAGTTAGTGATAAATAATTTACAATATATTAGAACAAACAAGCGTTTTTGTTTATTTATTTTATTTACAACATAATATATATTCTAATTTAGGAAAGTACATGACTCAAAATTCAGACCTTGTGTTAAAGGGCCTTATCAATACATTCAACAGTAGTAAATTATAAATAACATCCTTTGGATTCAGCCAAAATTGCTTTACCCAACCTACTAATTTGAATTCTATTTGAAAAAAACTAAGCCTCCGTTTGGTTGTGTTTTGTAAGGCCTCGTTTGGGAACTAGCTAATTTAGTAACTTTTTAGCTATTTAGTTAAAATATGAGCTAAAAAAAACTAGTATGTTTGGGATGACTTTTTGGCTTTTTACGAAAAGATGTGCAAAAAGTAGAGAGAAAAGAGAATCATTGACTTTTTGGTATGGGTTGTTGGCTTTTTGGCTAATTTAGTATTTTTTTGACTTTTTGACTAAAAGGGAGGGTTCCCAAACGAGGCCTAAATGTGATTTGAGAGTATGAGTTGTATTTTGAGTTTGTGTGTTGTAGAATTATGATTTGAGTGTAGAAAATTTGTTTGGTAAAGAGTTTTGAAAATAGTTTTGGAAAAGAGGTTTGATTTGAGTGGGGAATTGTTGATGTGACATTTGATATGTTATACAAAAATTTATAACTCATAACTAAACATACAATTCAAAATTATTTTAAAGCACATAAAAAATTTAAAAATTTTCAGAAAATATTTTTCCCGATTATATAAATGAATTGCAAAAAAAAAAAAAAAAAAAAAAAAATCTGTACAGCAGAGGACATCCGGGCGGTCTTCCCTGAGGCAAAAAAATTACAAAAAACGTTGCTGATGCACAGAGCTCTCGACAGAGATTTTGAAAATTGATTCCAAACACTCAACCAAACATCATTCTGAAACACACCTGTAGAATTACATTTTCAATTCACAACCAAACAGAGCCTAAACTTCTTAAACATAGCAGCTGATTTTATGAGTTTTGGATAAGGGATTTTAGAATGAAGGGTATGGCTTCTGTTCAGTGGACCGTGCTGTTGGGCTCGTGGGGGCCCACCACGGGTCCTGTTTTGATAATCTGAACCGTTAATGTGTAGAATTCGTCGATTACTATATGTCTATAAAAAATCACGTTGATCGGATATCGATAGCTATATGATCAAATCAGTTTCGTATTAAAAAAATTGAGCAGTGAACAAATTAACGGTTGATAAAAAAACTGTTTTGATCACATAGTTATCGATATCCGATCAACGTGATTTTTTACAGGCATATAGTACTCGACGATTTCTACATATTGAACGGTTCAGATTATCAAAACGGGACCCGTGGTGGATCATCATGGGCCCAACAGCACGGTCTAGTCCGATCCCGGACTAGACAGAAGCCATACCCTAGAATGAATTTGTGGAGGAAAAAAAAAAGAAAAAAAAATGTAAATTAAATTTTGATCAAATTCTTGATTTAAGCATAGCTAGCCTTATGCTGTGTTTGGATTATAGATTTGGAAAGGGAAAAGAAATGCGACAATAATAGAAAAAAAAAAAAAAAGAAGAAGAAGCTTGTATTCTAATAATAATAATATTTTCCTTACATTTTTTTTTTAATTTTCTAAAATTTTAATTCTTTGGATCACTGTGAATATAATCCAATTTCAATATGTCAAAAAGAAAGAGGAAAATGAGATGGTTTTGTTTTGACCATTTTTTAGTTTGAAAAATGCCAGATCCCTATCCTTACAAAGTAACGTGTGTGGACCATCAAAGCCACCTTTGGGAAGTAGATCTTACTGCAACCAAAGTTGTCAATCATAATAGGAAAAAATTAAAATAAAGTTTTTAAGATCTGTTGAAAACGTGTGTTAAAAAATATATAAAAATATATTAAAATGTATGAAATTATTTTAAAATATATAAAAAATGTATTTATTATTATTTTTTTTTCCATTTATATTTAGTACTTTCTATTGATAACTCTTCACACTATTATTAGCAAGACCCATCATAATTAATGGATTTGGGTGGCTACTGTGGAGGTGCACAACAGATATTGTTGTGCAGTCAAATGGGTTTATTTTGAAGTTCATTTCGATAATTTGAACAATTCAAATTTTAGAATACATGTAAAAAATTAAGTTAATCGAATATTGTTTATCCAATCATCCGCTCAAATTTATATTCATTTTAATACTTTAAATTACAATTGTTATTTATTTTTGTAGATACAAATATGAGTGGATAATAGGTAAACGATATTCGATTAACTTGATTTTTTACAAATATTTTCTACTTGATATATTTTAAAATATAAAAAATTCAAATTATCAAAATAAATCTATTTAACTGTACAACAATAATTGATGTACACCTACACACAATAGTCACCCCACATTTATAATAAATTCTTTATCTTTGGACCACCATTACCGGTTTTTTTTTTTCGGTGGCTATCCTGGTTAATGTCATGATAATGTCATGATGATTTAAAGGAGTGGGGGTAGTGAGAAATATATTGACACTACGCAAATTTTAAAAAAAATAATTCGGGTACGCAATGTACACCGCATATAAAATTATTATAAAATTACGTAAATTTTTGTGAATTTACAAAAACGATCTTATAAAATTTACAAAATTACTTTTTGAAAATTGATTATTTTAATTGATTTTTTAATTTTTTATGAAACAATGTAGAGAATTTAAAGAAAGTGATGCGACAACTTATAGTAACTTTTTAACTATAAAGGGCTATTTTGGAAACTTGGCTAAAAGCCACTTTTTTTTGTTAGTAGCAAAAGCCAAAAGTTGGCTTTTTTGGCTTTTTTTTCATTTGGCAAGTTGGTTTTTAGCCAACGGTGAAATTACAATTTTACCCCTCATGGGTCACAATGTGTTACATAGGTTTAGTTGTAAATATTTTAAATAAATGGGGGTAGTTTAGTCATTTTATTATGATTTGACATCATAAACAAATATTAATCAAAAAAGTCAAAAGTCACTTTTTACCAACTTTCCAAATCATTTGTCTAAAAAAGCCAAAAGCTTGGTTAAAAGCCAAAAAGTCACTTTTAACCATCTTCCCAAAACAACCCAAACCCAAGTCTCCAAACGCTTTTTGGGGTATCTCAAATAAGTTGTTTATTGACTTAGGGCTATTTTGGGAACTTGGCTAAAAGTCACTTTTTTTGGTTAGTAGCAAAAGTCAAAAGTTGGCTTTTTTGGCTTTTTTTTCATTTGGCAAGTTGGTTTTTAGCCAACGGTGAAATTACAATTTTACCCTCATGGGTCACAATGTGTTACATAGGTTTAGTTGTAAATATTTTAAATAAATAGGGGTAGTTTAGTCATTTTATTATGATTTGACATCATAAACAAATATTAATCAAAAAAGTCAAAAGTCACTTTTTACCAACTTCCCAAATCATTTGTCTAAAAAAGCCAAAAGCTTGGTTAAAAGCCAAAAAGTCACTTTTAACCATCTTCCCAAAACAACCCTTATTAACGTATTTTTATCACATTACCTCTCTGTTTCTCTACATCATTTTTCATAATAAATAAAAAAATAAGTATATCGAAAAGGCAGTGGCTTTGGTCCAGTTCAAGATCGGACTGGACCGTACTGTTGGGCCCTTGAGGGCCCACCACGGGTCCCGTTTTGATAATCTGAACCGTTCAATGTGTAGAACTCGTCGAGTACTATATACTTGTAAAAAATTACGTTGATCGGATATCGATAGTTATGTGAACAAAATAGTTTTTTATCAACCGTTAATTTTTTCACCGTCTATTTTTTTTATACAAAACTGATTTGATCACATAGTTATTAATATCTGATCAACGTAATTTTTTATAGACATATAGTATTCGACGAGTTCTACATATCGAACAGTTCGGATTACCAAAACGGGCCCAAAAATAAATCCCATAGACCAGACTGGACGGATCCAATCTTTGACCACAACTTAAGATAAGCTAGACCCTATCGAAAAACATGTGGGTTACAAAAGTTTTTTAAAAAAAAAAACATGAACAACAACAACCACAACAACAAGAGAGTATTAAAATCCAAATTTTATTTAAAAACAAATGGAGTCTTTGAATATCCACACAAAAAGACGAGAATAAAAAATTAAAATCCCACCTTTTCTTTTCCAATTATTCGCAGTTATTTCTTGCTACTTCCCTTCTTCAATATTAAAATTATAAAAAAAATAAAATAAAAAAAGTCCACAAACCCCTCCATTGCACAGTCACTGTTATCTTTCGGGTCAATAAATCGAGCACAGCAGTCTCGGAGTCGGCACGGCAACGAGTCGGGTCGCTCTCGGAGCCGTGAGGCCGAAAACATCGCTCATGTCAAGCTCGCTCGGCTTCATCCCATCCGGTAACTCCCACGTAAAGCAATGGAGGAGATGAGCCACCGACATCTCAAGCCCGTAGAGTCCGAGCTGCATACCTGGACACGACCTCCGGCCCGACCCGAACGGTATGAACTCGAAATTACTCCCTTTAAAGTCAGGCACATTCTCCTTCAAGAATCTCGAGGGCCTGAATGTATCCGGGTCGTCCCACGAGTTCGGGTCACGCCCGATGGCCCATGCGTTGATCATGACCCTAGATCTAGCCGGAATGTGGTAGCCGGAGATCTCAGCGTCCTCGGCGGTCTCGTGGAGGAGGAGAGGGATCGGAGGGTGGAGCCGGAGAGTCTCCTTCAAGGCGCACTTGAGATAGGTCAGCTTCTCGAAGTCGGATTCTTCGACCCGGCGATTGAGTCCGACTACGTCGGCGAGCTCTTGTTGGACCCGTTTGAGGTCTTCTGGGCTTTTCATTAGCTCCGTCATGGCCCACTCTATAGCTGAAGCAACAGTTTCTGTGCCTCCAAACATTACATCCTGATGACATCACCATTGACAATAATTAGAAAATATTCAAAAAAATAAAATAAAATATATGAATTAAATTTATTTTTAATTTAAATTTTTTATAAAAATAATTCGTTAGCTGATTAGTAAGTTAGAATATTACTGCTGATTACAATCACTTGAATTAATCTCAAGGTTGCTTGAATTTAACTCCCAACATATTAAATTCATATTTATATTACATCTTATATTTTATATTTGGGTTCATAGTTGTTCCGTACTAACAAGGAGTTTTTCTTTCCTTAAATGTATAAAATTGAGACGTGTTTGAGTGTTTATCCATTAGGAATACGGTCTAAAAAGAAATATATTTTTAATCATAAGTATTTTAATTTAAAATGAAAAATGTACATGAGGTCACACAATGTTATACAAACTTTTTGTATATAAAACTCAGAAAGATGGCTTGTAGATATTTGATAAAAATAAGTTCCCAATTATAGCATTCGAATATATAACATTTTTGTTTGAAAAAAAGAACAAAATAAGCATTTAACTAACTAATTACTCGAGTAGAACTATACAAAAAAAAATAAAATTGTACCTTTTTTATTCATAAAGATGACAACTATTAGATTTGAAGAAATATCAATTAATTTGTTTAAGAATAAAATCGTCACATAATTTTGAATTAAAATTTTGTATGGTTGACTTTTTCTAATAATTTTTTTATGGCATGTCTTTATCTCAAAAGCCAATCCAAACAAGTGATAGGTACTTTCCTCCCTCTTTTCTTTTCATTTCCAAAAATAATATTTTTATTTTTATTTAAAATGAAGTGACAAATGTTAGTGCTGATCATTTTAACGCCAAATGAGTGGTATCATGGCATATAAACAAGACTCATATAATGGTTGGGTAGAAAATTAATTTTTGAAAAGTAAATAATATAATATTCTCACCAAGATTTAATAAATAAGTATAAAAAAATTAATATTTAATCAATCGTCTTTCCATTGCGGGTAAGATGTCATTAGTGAAAAAAAAAAAGGCGTTCACCAAAAATGCTATGAATAAAAAAATCAATAAAAAAAAATAATCATATATAAACAAAATCTATATACACAATAATTTGAATGAGTTTTGAGCTTATTATTTAGAACAAAAAGGCCTATGAAAATGTCTTTAATTACACAAATGACACTGTATTCTGATATAAAAATTTTGGTAAACTAGTATTTTTCATAAAATAAAATAAAAAAAACAATAAAAAACAGTATGTGATCCAAATTTGACTCTAATTTATTGAAACCAACATTTAGAATTAATTTACATTATTCCTTGATATACACAAATAAAAATTGTGAGACCAAAATTGTCTAAGTTTTTTTTTTTTTTTTTGACAAAAAAATAAAATGAATTAAAACAAAAAATAATTTGAAAAAGTGGTATTAAGCTCATAATACGACTTACTTATGGTATTGGAGACAAATATATATATATATATATATTGAGTGTATGAGTAATACTTTTTTTTATGTGATGTAATTAATAATTGAAAAATTACAAGTAAAATGAGGTGTGTGAAGTCTGATATCGCCTGAGTATAAAAATAATGGTAAGTCTGATATCGCCTGGGCACCCTTACCTTTAGAGTTAGCTTTCGGACTTGAGTTTTACCCAAGATCATGTAACACAATATTAAAATTGTAATTGAGAGAAATCTTGGGTTCAAGTCTCTCTACTGACATTTTGATATTATATCCTGACTGATTTGTTACTGACATTTTGATATTATATCCTGACTGATTTGTTGAATCCATTTTCTAATTGTTTAGGCTTTTGGAAAAAGTAATAACTTACCGCATGTGTTGTTGTGTGAACACGCTGGGCGTGAGGAAGTGTGAGGGCGCTCCCTTACTTCTTGAGCTAACTTTTGGAGGGTTAAATTATAACCTAAAACTATGTAAAAAGGTAAACAAAACTAATTTCTCATATCACTGAATCTTAAAAATAATTTAAAAAATAGATTTTTATATCATTTTCCTCCCCACAATCCAATCATATTGTGATCCCCACGACATGCTCATTTAATATTGATACAAGTATTTCGTTTTACCATTTTATTAATATTGTTTTTTTCAAAATGCATGAATTGAGTAATTATTCTGTATATATGGGATTAAATATATATAGCTGGACCCAAACACTTCGCTAAAAAAAAACAAAATTGAAAACCAACGAAAGTTGGAATTCAAAACCTTCCCACCACAGTTCTAAGAAAGCTGTCGAGTCGTTACTCGTGACTAGTTTAGTTGGACTGTGGTATGATTTGCTTTTTGACACCAACACCACAACCATTTTGGTGGTTTCTTGTAGTCTAGATTTGTTAAAGCAAATTTTCAGAAACAATTTTTAGCAGACTTTGACCCCGCTTGTCATCATTTTATTTTCTTAATATTTTTCCA